>NC_054870.1:35180822-35780822 GCF_018320785.1 Cheilinus undulatus
TGGCCGCCCTGTGGGTGGCGCCTTAAACCACTCAACCATCTGCGCTCTAGGGCCACAGTCTTTTAAGAACAGTCTATAAACATCTGGGATGTTAGGCGACCAGCTGCTGGGGGTAGGTCAGACTGTTCATCTGAGACACCATATCTTACAGAAGTGCTGTAATTTTTATTTAGATTTTTTAAATTCAGCTTTATTCATAAAATCTGGCAGTTACACTCATGAAACAACCACACTGCAAACATTACAGACTAAGAAACAATTAGAAACAAAAACACAATAAACATCAGGGGTCTAATCCAGGATTGAATAATGCATTGATCCATTTTAGTAGTAAGATGAATGGTGGCTTGCTTTAGTTCGTTAGCTTTAGCTTAAGCTAACATAGCCAAGCTAGCAACATGATTTATGTAAGTACATAAGCCAATGTAGCTAGGTTAGCTTTAGCAATTTGAGCTTTAGGAAATATAGTTAAAGCTAACGTAGCTGCATAGATAATGTACCTACACAGCTTACATAGCTGCTTCGTGAGCTTAGCTTTAACTACACAGTTACAATAGCTACGTAGCTACATAATATACAGTGAAGTTAACTTTAGCAACTCGAACTTTAGCAAATGTAGTTGAAGCTAACATGGATAAGCAGATAACATAGATGTGTAGCTTGCGTAGCTCCATGAACTTAGCTTTAGTAACATGAGCTACGTAGCTACATTATATACATTGCCTACACAGCTGCGGAGCTATGTAAATTACGCTTGCTGCATTGGAATGATTCCATGAAGGACAAGCTTTTTTTGGTGACTAGATTGTTAATCAGTTTTGTAATCAGGTTTTGTAGGTCATGTTTTTGACTGTTAACTGTTGGTACGCTAACCCTTACCTGAACCCCATACAGAACCGTTAACTTTATCCAAAGCATCTTTGTTTTCACTTGAAAACAGAATTCTTTTACTCTTTCCTTCCCTGGAGTTGTGACTCCTTAAATGTCAAATGAGTTGATACTGAAGAGAATTCATTTCACAGACATGAAATTACAGAAGCTGAAGACAACAAAGTCAAAAGGTCAGCCATGACTTTTCCAATCTTAGATGACAGAAAAAAAACTGTTATAAATAACTAGAACTACAGCTTGGTGGTCATTTGAATAGAATGTATATACTTACTGGACAGTGAAAATACAGTAATAGGTCAAAGAAAAAGGCTGCCATGTTTTTGTGATGATGTGATTGGTAGAAATCCTATTTCTTTGATGTTGTCATTGTATATTTTGTAATAAACTTTGGATTACTGAGCTAGTTAAGAGTAGGGGGGTCAAACTGATACATAATATGACCTTTGACCTCCTCCAAAATCTAATCAGTTCGCTCTTGAGTCCAAGTGTTGGTTCATGCCAAATTTGACAAAATCCTTCAGTGCATCCTTGAAATATCATTCTCACAGGATTTAAGGTCATTGACCTTGTACCTCCAAAATGTGGAGCAGTGGACCTCTGTGCAAAATTTGGAGGAAAATATCTCAAAGCCAAGTAAGAAATAAACATAAGTTCCAATGACCTATGACCTCCGAAATCTTATTAGTTTATCCATGAGTCAGAGTGGGCATTTGTGCAACATTACAGAAAGTTTCTCGGTGTTTTTGAGGTATTGCTTTCTCAAGAATGGGCTGGGTAGACAGGCACACCAAAAACATAATACCTCTGGCTGCTGGCTATAGCCTGCATGGAGGTGTAAGATACATTAAAGTAATATAAGATGACAGTAAAATGAGCTGTTTTTGGATTATATTAGGACTCACAGGAGCTTTACTGTACTGTATCTCAAAGTAGTGCTTTCTGGAATTTAAATGTAATGTTTTTGGCATAGTAGTACATGACCAACCTTTTTTTTTTTTTTTGTGAATTTGCAATATTTCACTTGAAACCCCAAAAAAGGACACATGGAAAATACACACAAAACTATGTGTCCTGTTTAAGTGGGGATAAAGGAGAAAGCTTTCTGGGGCCCAGCCAAATGAGGGACTCACAGAGGTCAGGAAAACCATAGTCCATTGTAAAGTTAAGCTGTGATAACTGTTTTTTATATTTAACCTGGATTATAACCATTATTATCAAAGCAATAAAAACAAATTTTATTTTTTATGCTGTAGTACGACATACCCTTTATAAAATGTAAACCCATTTTTTTGGAACAAAATTATTTTTTTATTGGTAATGACAACAATGTGGATGGGCACATAAAATTAAACAATTTGAAAAGTTATGTCAAACTTCATAGCAGAGCCGTGATGTGTGAAAATGTCAGTATACCAAAGAATCAATTAGAAGAAATTAAAATAACTTTCAGAGAAAAATAATTAATAATTGCAGAGTAAAACATTGTTAAAAATTCATCAAAGGTGATAAAAATTGGCAGGAAAAGTGGTAAAAAATAATGAAAGGGTGCCTCAAAGGGCTAAAAATGGCAAATATGGGATAAAAGCCACAAAATTGGCTTAAGTGGCAAAATAAATGGCTTTAAAATGGTGAGAAGCAGTTTCAAAAAAATGGCAAAATGGATTAAACATTTGTGAAAATAGGTGGTGGGAAGTGGTTAAAAAGTTGCAAAAATTGGTAAAAAGTAGCAAAAATGGGTTAGAAGAGGCAAAGAAAGGGATAAGGCAGCTAATTTGGGTTAAGAAAGGATAAAAATGGCAAAAATGGGCTTAAGTGCATAAATGGGCTAAAAGTGGCAAAATGGGTGCTAAAAGTTGTGAAAAGTGGTTAAAAATGGCCAAAATGGGTTTAAAGGGGCAAAAATAAGTAGAGTAGTGAAAAGAGGTCAAGTAGCAAAATGGGCAGAAACAGTGATGACTAGGGGTTAAAAAGCGGCACACATGAATAATTTGAACATCAGAACCCAACAATAGTGCTTGATGCACTTTTCATCTCCAAAATGAAGTAACAGTTAGCCGAAGCTAGCGCTACTGATTCAACACACATGTGCTGATATCATCAATAAATCACAACTGGGGAGGGCCAATTCTCTGGGTTTATCAGGGGCCCAGCTAATTCTGTGGACATGCCTGTTCACAGCTGAAATCAAATGCTCCTTCAAGATACTTAGATTATTTTTGAATCAAAAGATAATTCTAGAGGTGTCTGTATTTTCTGGTTATTTATCTTCACCGGTAATATACAGTCTTAGCCATCACTCACTGTCTGTTTACTTACAGTAAGGTAATAACATGGTGCAACTCTCCAGTTTGTTTTGTGACTCTCAAATTAACCATAATAAATGGTATAATAATATACGTAGGTGGCTGAAATTGCGCAGCACTTTTCACCCACTCCTACTTTCTGTGTGATGGCGCCAGATTAAAGTAAAAGAAAACACGAGAGTTACATTAAAACTCCTCAAAAGTGCAACACTGTGGTCCAGCATTCACACTAAATTGGTTTGGACATCTCTCTCAGTATATGCTGGTTTGTTCTGGACAGCATCTGGTGCGAAGTGGATGTGTGCTATTAACAAGTCCTCTGGTTGGGGTCCCACCCCAGCATGGCTGCTTGTAAATGGCACTCTCTTATGGAGACAAATCACCCACTGGTTCGGGTTTCAATGAAAGGGGATACAGTCAGAGTACATAAATATAGCCGTAGGAAACACCACTAACCATGTGATACTCAAACGATGGACTTTTTTGTGGCCAAGTGCCAGGTTTTACTCCAAAGAGACTCAGCTACTAGAAGGGCTAAAAGCTCACAGTGTACAGAGTGTGTGGAAATTAAATCTGCAGCAGGGCCAAGGCGCAGATAGTTTTCAACAAGCACATTTAGCAGAACAGATGAGATGGATGAACCATTAAATAACACACAGATACAGGGACAACTGTGCAGTGTGCAGAAAGAGGCATTTCATTTGGATTTTAATGTACATTTTAGCCAAAAAAGAGGCTCAAAGAGACGTCTGTAGAGGGCCGAGAAGGTAATCGAGACAGGACAAGTAAAATAGTTCCCTGAGTGTGCTTATTTAAAAGAGGATTGCCTGGAAGTTGCACCACTTTTGGACACTTTTTTGCAAGCTGTTTGTTGCATGTTGCCGGTTAAGTCAACCATTCCCATCAAATTGGGCTGACTAAATATAAAAGTACCAGATAATTAAGTATTACTATATGCAGTTAGGTGAACTGTCTCAAGTTTATTCAGCTTTACTGTAGAAGGAAAAATAACGTGTCACAATCCCCCATTTATTCACACTAATGGCAGAGGAGGCTGTGTGGCCCTTCAAATTAACTCCTTCAGTTCCTATTCAGCCTCATGTTACCAGCTGTCAATCTCACAGTTTTACCTGAGATCACTCCACCGTTATGACCTGTAACACCTAAGGATCAAACTGCCAGCCTGAAGAATCAATGTTAACTGACTCTACAACTGAGTGAACAATTTAACTGACGCAAGTATTCTTATTTAAGTATGCAGGTTTAATTTATTTAATGCAACATTTTTTCAAAATTATTAAAGCTCTCTGGGGCTCACAGTCATGGAGGGGCCCATGGACGTTAGGATGAAGGCAGCAAAAAAAAATAAAAAATCCACATTTTATTTATTGTTGCCTGTCTCCAAATCTAAACCCCTTCTACAAAAGGTTCCAACCTTGATTTTTGTAATATTAATCTGGTGGGTCGGCCTGTTGGCCTGAGACACTAACGTCAGTGTATATGGCCATGTTAAGACCTATAACAACTTTCTGCCATTTCTGTGGTCAAGCCTTCTAACCTGGCCGAGAATCCTGCATACATAAAATTCAAACTCTGATAGGAATCACCTCATCGTCTTACTCCATCTGAACTATAGTGATGAGCATTTTTAAATTGTGCAATTTACCAAGACAAGTTAAGTTGTTCCATATCAAGAGGCTTTTTGTTGCTTTAACAAGTCCTAAGATAAATCCTACCTGAGCTAATTATGAAATAAATGTTTAATTGATCAGTTTTAGTGAATGTGTGCAGCTCATCTGTACCACTTAAAAAATATATATACATATATACATTACAGAAAGTATTCAACCCCACTTCACTTTTTCCAATTTTCTTACATTATACCGCTTTCCACATTATTAAGCAAACGACATCTTTCTCTTATTTTCCGAAATGTTAATGCAAATGACAGAGTATTTTTCAAGTCATCAGCCGTTAGAGCATAATTCAAATGTTTTTGAACAAACTTCATAATGATAACTGTTATATTTTTAAAAACAAAAACCCCAAAATGCATTGTTCCACATTATTAAGCACAACAGAGTTTTAAAACATTTTATTGGTTGTAAAGAACTGAAAATGGTCATGTGTTGAATTAGCAGCAATAGGAGGTCATATTTACTGAAATCAAAGCTATTTCAATCAAAAACATCTTAACAGGCCAAGTTCCATGTTAACATAGGAGCCCTTCTTTGATATCACCTTCACTATTCTTACATCCATTGAACTTGTGAGTTTTTGAAGAGTTTCTGCTTGAATTTCTTTGCAGGATGTCAGAATATCCTCCCAGAGCTGCTGTTTTGATGTGAACTGCCTCCCACCCTCATAGATCTTTAGCTTGAGGATGCTCCAAAGGTTCTCAGTAGGGTTGAGGTCAGAAGAGGATGGGGGCCACACCATGAGTTTCTCTCCTTTTATGCCCATAGCAGCCAATAACACAGGTATTCTTTGCAGCATGAGATGGTGTATTGTCATGCATGAAGAAAATTTTGCTACAGAAGGAACTTCTCTTCTCTTTTTACCATGGAAGAAAGTGGTCAGTCAGAAACCCTATATACTCAGCCGAGGTCATTTTCACACCTTCAGAGACCCTAAAGGGGCCTATCAGCTCTCTCCTCATGAATCCAGCCCAAAACATGACTCCGCCCCCTCCTTGCTGACATCACAGCCTTATTGGGACATGGCAGCCATCCACCAACCATCCACTACTCCTCCATCTGGACCATCCAGGGTTGCACAGCACTCATCAGTCAACAAGACTGTTTGAAAATGAGTCTTCATGTGTTTCTGGGCCCACTGCAACCATTTCTGCTTGTGAGCATTGGATCGGGCAGCCGAATAGTAGGTTTATGCACGACTGCAAGCCTCTGGAGGATCCTACACCTTGAGGTTGGTGGGTCTCCAGAAGCACCAGCAGCTTCAAATACTTGTTTGCTGCTTTGTAATGGCATTTTAGCATCTGCTCTCTTAATCTGATGTCCATCAGAAACCTTCCTCATTATGCCTTTATCTGCAGGAACCCGTCTAATCTCTGAATCAGCCACAAATTTCTTCACAGTACGATGATCACGATTAATTTTTAATGAAATATCTAATGTTTTCATTCCTTGTCCAAGGCATTGCACTGACACTTTTCGGCAGCAGAGAGATCCTTTTTCTTTCCTTTATTGCTTGAAACCTGTGGCCTGCTTAATAATGTGGAACATGTGGAAAAGTGCATTTTGAGGTTTTTATTTTTAAAAAGATAATGGTTATCACTATGAAGTTTGCTCAAAAACATTTGAATTATGCTCTAACAGCTGATGACTTGAAATATACTCTGTCATTTGCGGTAATATTTCGGAAAATAAGAGAAAAATGTCATTTGCTTAATAATGTGGAAAGCGGTGTATAGCCTGATGCTACAGTAATTTTTTTCTCATTGATTTACACACAGTACCCTATCAAGACAAAATGAAAACATAATTTTTTCTTCTTATATTTTTTTGCAAATCAATTCAAAATAAAAGACTAAAATATCGTTGACACAAGTATTCAGGCTCTTTGCAAAAACACTTGAAATTCGATGCTCAGTTTGACTGGGCGACCAGCTCTTGGAAGAGTCCTGGTTGTGCCAAACTTCTTCCGTTTGAGAAAATACAAAAATACAAACAAAATCTCTTTGCCTAATTGTGATCCTTAACTGGATTACATACATAAAGCAAGTAACTAAACTGGAAATCCTGAAAAGTATAAATGCTGTCACATTAACAGGGTAGCATAAGTCATTACATGCGCTCCTGCATATTTCTCAAAAGGTTTGAACACTTTATTTCATAGAATAAGCACTTTGAATCTGTTTGCAGTGTTAATTCAAATAAAGATCTAAAAGTTAAGAACTTGAAATTCATCTTTTTCATTCCTTTTTCTTCAGAGATTATGTTTTGGGATTTTTTTACTTTATTTGGACAGGACAGTCAAAGGTAAACAGGAAATATGGGAAGAGAGAATAAGAGAAAACATGAACCAAATAGCACTGTGAGTATAAACTGGTGCTGCGATCAGGGCATCGAGGACTATAGCCTCTGTATATAAGCACTAGCTCTACCATGTGAGCTAAAGCAGCACCTAAAATGCAACTTTCTCTATATTTTTTCTATATATTTCTGTTTTTTATTTCTAATTAATTTACAGACATTTTTAGAATTCTTTTTCCATTTGTTGTGATGGGGTACTGAGTATAGATTATATATACATATACATATATATATATATATATATATATATATATATGTGTGTGTGTGGGGGGGGGGGTGTAGGGGTGTGTGTGTGTGTGTGTATGTTTGACTGTTGTATCAGGCTACAACAGAAAAAAATAGGGGTGTCTGAATACTTTCTGAATGCACTGTATTTTAGATCGTAACATCACGTTGTTCTATATATTTTTTAATTCTATTTAATTCTATTAAGGTTTCTGTGTCCATAGGAATACCACCATTTTTGGCGGCCTATTTTTACTCCATTTTTTGTTTGTTTTGCACCAAATCGAAGAAAAATTCTTTGCTTACTGTAACCCACTTGACTGATGAGAAAACAAAAAGCCTGAACATGACTCTTCTGTCATGACAAGACATTCACTGAATTATCTCTGCCATCAAGCCAACTGTAAAATTTTATTACATATTGACATAAATTAATGGACAGGAATTAAAATTTTGTTTCCCCCAGTGACTGTGGCCATGCAGAAGGAATCCATAAGTGATTAAATGAATAATGTTTGACGATCGCTATTAAAGGTTATTAATTAAGAGCACTTTTCTGCTTGTCTTCATAGCTTAGAAGATACTTACAATAATATCAGTAGGAGACATGATGCAGTCTTTTTGTGATCATCTCAGATTCGTAACCAACTCACTGACAGACAGACAGCGGAAGATTTTTACCATGAGACAGAGTATCACGCAGCTCACAGATCAAATTAGCAATTACAGCTTCAAAGTTCACCAGATTTACGAGGGGGAAAAAAGAGCATTTTGCATCTCACATGCTTGACTTCCCCATCATCCTCATATTTGTTCACAGCTGTCAAATTGATTCTCTTTCTGTTCGCCAGGAACAAGGGGATATTGTTCCATCGTTTCAGAGTGAAAGCATGCAGGCACTCAACCTGTCGAAACCATGCTGGGCCGCGTTGAGCTCTGAACTGGAAAATGCTGGCTGCCTCCCTGCAGTTTAGGACTGTCTGAAGCAGTGCTTCTCAAACATTTTAATGTCACTGAGCCCTGGATAGACACACATAAGACGATGGACTCTACAGCCAGTAGGATTTCTCCTCTGTCTTAAACATTTCAGCATGTGTGCATTTATCAATAATTCAACAACCCCTTCTGTAGTCATCATTTCAGTTACTTCTGATCATTTATGGTAAAATTCATTCCCAAAATCCTTACAGCTGCCTTCTTAACCACTTTCCTTTCAGTTACATGCATAAGATTAGAGTCAGCTGTTTTTTTAGACAAAGTCTTTCGAAAAAAAAGTGGAATTTAGTAATGATTAAATTTATAATTGCAATAAGTTGCTTAATGTCAATATTTAATTGCAATAAATCACAAATTAAAACACATTTTGAAGTCAGTTTTTTAAACAATTATCAGTTTCTCAATTGGGAATTTGATGATAGAAAAAGATGCTCTCATGATCTCAACTTATATTAATTGTTTTTAAATGAACACAGCAAATAGTTTCAAAGTGCTTGTTCTGTGAAATACAGTGTTCAGACCTTTTAAGAAATATGTAGGAGGGCATGTACAAAATGACTTACTTGAGAACAATGCTTTCTAGTTTAAATGTCTGTATTTACACTTTTCGGGAGTTCCATTTTAGTTACTTGCTTTGTTAATGTAAACCTGTCAAGGATCACAATTAGGCAAAAAAGATTTTGTTAGGAACTATTCTTTTTTATGCTTTATTCTGTAACTTGCACCATCTTAAGCTAAGAGTAGTTTACCCCCTGGTTTGGGTGTGAAAATACTTTTATTTTGAAAGAAATTAGCTTCTTTTGGGGCTTAATGACATCAGTTTAACCACTTAGAAAAAAGAAGCTGCTATGGATCAAAAGTAAGTGAAATTAGCCAGAGGTAATGGTGAAAAAGTAAAATGTTTGATATTGCAAGGAGAAGCTTAATGAGTATTCTGCTGCTGCCCTGTTATGGTAGTTTAACTATGGTTTACCATGCATTAATGCTAACTGCTCCACAAAAAATGAATTAGAAGGATGGTACAAAAGACAAAAGAACAGTTAAGTAAATCAAATTATAGTAACAAAAAGTGCACAAGAAATTAAGGCTGTAAAACTCTACATAGCTCATAGTTATGTGTGGAGTTATCAGCTATTTATTTAAACAGACCAGATCATTAAAGTAACTTTATTTCATCACTGAATTCACATGACAAAACTTCTGACTCTCAGGGTGTCACACATTCATAGCAAACAAAAACAAAGTATGAAAGTTGAAAGTAAAATTTTAACCCAAATTTTGTTTTGTTTGAATATGTAAAAAGAAAGCAAAATGGTCCAACACCGAGGTTATACTAGTTTTTATTTTTTTGGTTTTTAATTTTAATTTAGTTTTTAATTTTTGTTTTCAGTTTTTGTGTGGCTTTGATTAGTTTCACTGCTCTGTGTTAGCTTAGTTTAGTTTTGAATTTGCCTAAATTTTTTATTTTAGTTTAGTTTTTTTCATTTTTAGTATATTTCAGCAGTAATGGATACTTATCAGGGCAAGAGTCAAAGGGGTTAAAATAGTAAACACCATACAATTATTAGATAAACATATTTTTTAAAAGAAATACTCTTTACTTTCATGATATTTGTCAAATTTGATGTTTGACCGAAAAGACCGAAAAAATACCTTTGTGTGAAGTCTTCTTCAATCAAATCAGATCATTTTACTCTTCATGCTGTCAGGCAGTCTGTTAGTGTCAAAGACTGAAACTAAACAGATTTATCTCTAATTCTATTTTATTTTGTTTAGTTTTGTGAGCAAAAAAATAAGTTTTAGTTAGCTTTCAATTTTGTTATACTCAGATTTTATTTAGTTTCAGTTAACTAAGATGATTTTTACATTTTATTTTAAGCTATTTATTTAGTTTTAGTTAACTAAAATAACCTCGTCGTAGACAAAATAAACTAGACAGTGCGATACTAGCATATCAAATACAATACTTTACTTGACATATGGGGAGATGTGGCATGTGGGAAGAAGTGCTCACTTATTTAATTCCACCCCTTCTCCATAATTCATTGGTCATTAATTATCCAGCTTCCTTATAGATGTACACTAGAAAATGGGATTTTTTTTTTAACATTATCCAAATCTACAACACATTTACACCAGCCAAACATATAACTTTGTGTTATCACAAATACAAATGTATTTACCCTTACTAACAATAGAACTCCTAATAGACCATAATTATACCATCAAAATGATAAGGCTATGGCAGGTTTCTCTCCCTTTATCAGAAATATGCTTTTATGTTCATTTATGATCATACACATACACCTGCACACACTGAAATGCAATATACAATATTTATTCCTTCATTCATTCATTCATTCATATAAATGTAAATATGTGTACTCACATAAGTAGAGGCATTGACTTCCAACTTAACATTATTTACAAAATGTGGAAGACAAGTAAAGAGGAATAAACAACGTAAGCGTCAAACACCCTCTTCATCCCCGTACTTTGTGAAAATCATTTCTTTATCACTCTTTTTAACTGAATCATATTTGGACATTTCTTCACCCCACTATCAGAGTGTTTTTCTGTTTCACTCCACAGATAGAAATACCAAAACTTTTCCTGTGCGCACGCAAACAGATTTGAATTTAAATGTTCCCCTTAAGTCATAGTTACCTTGACTTTCAGAGAACATACTCACAGGAAGTTGCTTATTTTAGCCTTAAATACCATTTGTGCTGTTTGAAATACCACCAGATCTGAACGTTTAGTCTTCTTGGCAGTAAGAATAATGAGTTAGAGTGATCACGATAACCAGCACTGTGAATGATCAATATTGCTCTTATTTGAAAGATAAATAGTGGATGTATTGTGCTTTTATCCTTACTACCCCCGTGACCTCTGCACAGTAACTTATACAGGGTGAAACCAGTGAACAGTACAGAATGTGTGATGATTCTTTTACCTGTTTTGCTGTATTCAAAACTGCAATACTTCTTAATACTTTGGATTTTAAATGTTTTATGTGTGATTTCCAACTAAGTTTATCATCAGTAGAGCCCCTATAAATGCATTTTCAAAAACTCAGGCAAACATACCAGCTAATTACAATACCAAGAAAGAAAATAATAATATTGCTCAAAAAATGGATTTCAGATGGATTTTGTTAATCCAATAGTAAAGCTGTTATTTAATAGAGCCCTTTAAGAAGCAACAACACAAACAAAGCTATGAGGCTAAAGGAAAAACGTAGCTAAGTAAAGCTTAAAGCAGCCAAGCTCCTTTCTTTATAAATAACCCTAAATATTCATCTCATGTAAAAGGTGTGTTGTAAAAAAACAACCGCTTCACATTTGTCATGGTTTACAGGCTGTAAAAATATTTATTTCCCACATAACGTTGATTATTACAATATGGGATCAAATGGAGATTGACTCACTTTTGGACCTAGCCTCCAGTGGCTGTCTGAGGTACTGCAGTTTTGGCACTTCAGTTCTTTTTTCTCTGCGTGCGAGTTTGCTGCTCGTTTTTTAATGGTTCTGGGCTTTTGAAAGAGCATAATCAACAGGTGCTCCAGAGCAAACACTTACATGATTTATGGTTTACAAATAAAGTCTCTATTTGTAAGGAGAAATCCTCAAAATTCAATCAACTGTGAGCAATATTAATCATCAACAGAGAATAAAACTTACAAGTACAATGCTTTTTGATGGGTGACATCCATCAGGTGAGGCATGTATGACACAGTAATAAATGATTTTCTATGGCTTTGTCTGCAGACCAATAAACCGGGCTTGGTGTGCTTCTTTGAACCTGTATTTAGACTGGCAAACACAGGCATTCACCAAAAAAACAAACCCATTCATATTTCATAACAGGCCTCCCATGTGAACACTGATGGTAAGTCATACATCAAAATTTAAAACAGATCTATTTTTTATGCACATTACCTGGACTGGGACCTATTCACAAATGCATACAAAGCACACAACACATTCAGCTGCACCTTGGCTGCTTCTGCTTCTGCTTACGCGCTGTTTCATGACACCCTGTTTGCAGCCGAAGTACTGAGCAGCTTATTAATCAGCGCTGAGAGGTCTCCCATCCATCCAGGCATATGGCTGCTTGCCTGCGGAACATTTTAAAGGCAAGCAGGTCTATACAACAACCATTAAAAGCACAGAGAGCCATATCCCTGTAAATTATTTAGCAGGGAGAGGGTAGTAAATCAGTGTGAGTGTCATATACTGAACATGGCACACGCCGGAGTGAAAAATGCATACAGAGCGACCATTCACACTTGGCGCTGAGCGTGGCATTTAAAACCCCGTGTCGTCCGCCATCTCTCTGCAGCCCTGTCAGCTTTAGTCACAACTAATTCACTGAAGTTGATTATGAGTGATCCGTTTTGGGAATTTTTACAATTGCAGTCTGGTTAGTACACTAGGAGGGGTGGTTTATGTTATGTTTCAAATCAGTGCTTTTTGGCATTGTTATTTCAGAGAATAATGGAAGCAGAAAAGTTCACCAGTATATTATTCAATGCAAAACCTCAACTCTGCACAAATGTATTTGTCCACTTTCTAGTCTAAAATATCTCATTATATTAATTTTAAGCCACAGGCTGCATCTTTTATCAAGGCATAAAACACAAATAATAAGGCAAAACACACTCACAGACCACTTCATTAGGTACACCTCCTCACTCTGCTGTAACACAAATTTCTAATCACCCAATCACATGGCAGCAACCAATGCATTTAGGCATGCAGGCATGGTAAAGACAATCTGCTAAAGCTCAAACTGAGCATCAGAAAAGGGAAGGAAGGCGATTCAAGTGATTATGAACATGCCATTGTTGTTGGTCTGGCAGCTTTCCATGTTGTTTATGCCAAATTCTGACCTACCATCCAAATGTTGTCGCAGAAATTGAGACTCATCAGACCAAGCAACATTTTCCACTCTCCAGTCTTGGCTGATCTGTGAATTGTATCCTCAGTTTCCTGTTCTTAGCTGACAGGAGTGGTACCAAGTGTGGTCTATTACTTCTATGAACAATCTGCTTCGAGGTTGGGCATGTTGTTTGTTCAGAATGGGGCTTGGCGACAACCCAATTTGCAATGTTTATCTATTTTTACCTCCGCCAAGGAGGTTATGTGATCGGCAGGGTTTGTTAGTTTGTTTGTTAGTTTGTTAGCAACATAACTCATAAAGTTATGGATGGATTTTGATGAAATTTTCAGGAAATGTCAGAAATGGCATAAGGAAGAAGTGATTAGATTTTGGGAGTGATCCGGATCACCATCTGGATCCAGGAATTGTTGAAAGGATTCTTTACTATCGGGAGACAGGGCTAATGGCAGAGGTCTGCGCTCTCAGAGTGCTTTTCTTGTCTATCCTGCACTGTGGTTCAACATGTATGCTAAGAGTACAGAGAAAAATGGAAATTGTCATCTACTATGTTTATTGTGGAAGGAGATCCTATTGTATGTGAATATAGAAAATAAATTGCTTCAATGGTTTACAGATGTAAAAAAAAAAAAAAAAAAAAAAAAATCCCATGTAAAGTTAAGTATGATAGTATGGGACCAAATGGGGATTGACTCACTTTTTGACACAGCCTCCGATGGCTGGCTGAGGTACTGCAGTTTGGGCACTTCAGCTGTTATTTTTCTCTGCACTGGAGATGTACCAAGATGCAGACGGAAGGACTGGGGGTTATGAGAGGAAACCCAACTTGAACAATGTGCTGCTTGTATCCATCCCTTTTGAGTTGAGCCTATGTGATCTATTCACTGTCACTGTACAACAGCACCTACCCACCCTAAATTCAGCCCGGCCCACCGAGAATTCTCCAAGTTCTCTAGATTTGCCATTAGCCAGCACAGGTCAGAGGACTGTCGTCGCTCTTCGAGCACGGCAGCATGCCAGTGTGTATAGGTGTGGGTGTTGAGGAGAGGGAGGACAAGAAAGTTGGTGGCCAAATCAACCAAATGTTTTTCATTCGGACTCGGTGTTTCCATCCAGTTTCAATAAGGCCTGAGCTGGAGTGTCAACTCTCCGGGGCTTAGCCTAAATTTGGAGGCTCTGGGGATATGCTCCCTGGAAATCTTTTTCTCATCAGGTGTTTCAAAGCACAACTTTAAAGCCATTTGAAACCTTACATTTTTCTTAAGCTGTCCCTATGATATAATATAACATATTGGAAATAGATGGAAGAGGAAGATTTTTTGAAATTTTGTTTACTGTGTTTACATGTAGACAAGGAAAACAGGTTCTGGCCTGTAACGTCACAGTCTACACTTATTTCTCCTATGTTTGGCATCACTGGTATGCAACATTATTACTATATTACTTCCAAAGCAATGGCGTACATAGCCAAACTTGCGACCAGGACTTGCTACAGAACTTTTGATGTGCTTGCACACACATATGCAGTTGCTTAACATGATGAACAGAGAAGCCTGAATGGACTACAGAGGTCACTGTTGCTTCATATGACACTAGCGAGACAAACCCTGCAGCCAGCGTCGGCAGTTTGGACAAGATCCAGTTCAGGTTGTTGGGACAACTTTGAAAATAAGATGGGCATTATAGAAGGACAGTGAGAGAATTTTTACACATCTAAGACATTATTCCTGTAGTAAACTTCTACACACACACTAAAGAACAAACTAGTGCTGGCACTGTGTGCTCTTCACAGCAGGGTGGTTTTGCGTATTTATGTGGATGAAGATCCTTTAAAACACTGCACATACGGACAGGATTATATTAGCATCCAGATGAAGAAAAACCTCAGATTGTAAAAATACCCAGCTACATGTGGATAAGGTCTTTGGTGTAAACAAACTAGTTTGATTTTTTAGTTTGGCTTCAAAAATAAAATAATCATGTGGTCAGCAGAGTAAATGTTTTATCATCAATTCTGTTTTGAGGTTATCTATCATAACACTCAGATGCAAATTGGTTTTTACCAACTTGAAATATTTGGGGGCTTAAGCCTTGAATGCCTTAACAATCAATAACATCGATTTTATCACCCAGGCCTGGTTCAGAGATCCTCTTCTGTATACTTAAGTTGCAAATGGTAGTTATTTGAGTTATTGATGCCTTTCCATCAGCTCAGCCTAGTCCAGTAAACTGTTTTCATTGGATATTTTTTCATTTTGCAGGATAGTTGAGCATGAAATCATACTCAGACCACCAACAACCATTCAAAGTCGATTAAATCGCCTTTCATTCCTATTCTGATTCTCTGTGTGAGCTTGAGCAGATTGTCTTGACCATGTCTACATCCTTAAATTCATTAGTTGCTGCCATGTGATTGGCTGATTTGATATTTGTGTTAATGAGCAGTTGAACAGGTGTACCTAATAAAGTGGTCTATGAGTGTACCAATGGTGCAAGTATGTATTACTAGAGTATTTTAAAATGAATGTACCACCTAAAGAAGTACATGAAACCAAACCAGTCTGATTGATATTTTACTCATCGAGAGCAATGAAGGCCTTATTTCCTGTCTTTTATCTTAAAATAAGATTTTGATCTTGTTTTGTTGGTAAATGGAGATTAAAATAAGAGTATTAAGTTTGTGGTGTTCTTATGTGAAAATGCTTTGCTGAACTTTCTGATTTTAAAAATGCTAAAGCCTCAACAACCCAAACTTAACATTATGTACTTTCACCACAATCAGTCTCCCTTCACACAGCTATTCAAATATTCCATTTGTAATTTTTGAGGCAAGAGTTATTCCTGAACGTCGGTGCTTGAGATCTAGCTTGTCGACAGGCTTCACTGTGACTGACACACTCATCAAAATGAGAATCCTTCTTGCCTGGGGGAACTGTGATACCTGTCAAATGGTGGATATCTTTTAATGTTCCTGTCTCAAATGCATGTCAGAGCAAATGCCAAGTCCTAACATCAGTTATTACCTGGATGTTCGACGCCTGATTCCTCTTATTTACCTAAGGTTTCAAAAGATCCCTTCACTTGTCTTACCTGCTTTCTTTGTGCTGAGAATCATCCCACTGACAGCTTTTCTATCTCCAAATTTCAGTAGATTTCATCTGTTTGTTTTTTGATTGACTTCTCTGGTGTGTGCATGTGCAAATGTGTGCATCTTTTCTCACATATTTAACACTTTAAAGGTTGGTGGCATGCGTTTTAAAGCCCCCACCTTTAACTACATAATTCTCTTAGCTACTGTATTTTGTGTGACCCCCACCCACTCTAGTACTGTGTGTCTGTAGGGGGAGCAGTTCAGCATATGACAACACTTCTGGTTTTCAAAAAGCTCCATAACCTCAACTCACAGAGGAAAGCCCGTTTCTTGTCACATAAAACCGGCGCACTTAATCCAAACTCTGGGGGATGTCGAGCGTCGCATATAAATCTCTGCTGTTTAAATAGTCTGCTGTATATGAGTGACTTTTAGCTCTGAGCTTGTTACTTTAAATGCTTTCTCTGCAGCCCCTTACAACCAGATAAATCAAATATAAATAATTAGAGAAAGGGGTTGTCCTGAAAAGCAATCTTAATAGATTCCCTATGCCTCAGACAGCAGAGGAATCACATCTGACAGGTAGATGTTGAACCATGTGGTCTGCAGCTGAGAGCAACCGTCTGTCTGGATATTCATGCGACTAGACACAGGTAATGAAGTCAGACAGTACACATCTTTTCTATCTGTCACTTGACATGGCACAAGATGCAGATGGCTCTCTTAAAGGATGGATTTTTTCCAATGCGCTATCTCATCATAAACTTGAGACATGACATGCAATACTTGACATAACTTTTTCAATGTTGCGCCATCTGGAAAAGCTGCAGTGACCATAAACTGTATTAAAATGGACGTAGTCTCTGTCGCATTTTCTTAAGAAGCACAATGAAGCCAAACAATGGTGGCTGCCATATTTAATAAACTTTTTCCACCTTACTTTCAATCTGTCAAGGGTGGAAAGAGTACGACAATACTGCACTCCAAAAGTAGTTACTTTTATTAATTTTTACTTAAGTCCAAGTAAAAGTTCTTGACACCTTAGGAGGTTTAAAAATAAGATGTGATTTTTTCCTTTGAACAAAAAAACAAGTAAATATAAGACTTCAACCATATTGTTTGATTAAAGGTACAAATTTTTTGATAAATGTACAGCTACAAATTTTGGATGCATTGGGAACCTTGGGCTCAGTCCAATTCCTACCTTTTAATCCTACACCTCAGTTTTGAAGAGGGGTCTGGCAGTAGACTGTACATCTCAGACGGGAAGTGCCATAATTTGCTGGTACAACATACTTCCAGTTTTAGAATTTTTTTAAAAATTCAACTTTATTCATAAGCAAATTTTGGTAGTTGTATTCTTTAAATAATCACATTGCAAATGTGACAGACTAAGAATCATTTCATAAATAAAACAGAGAAAAAGGTGAGAGGTTATATGGGCTGCAGTGCGGCGCAGTGGTTAGCGCTGTTGCCTCACAGCAAAGACGGTCACTGGTTCGCTACCTGGTCAGGGCCTTTCTGTGCAGAGTTTGAATGTTCTCCCCATGCATGTGAGTTTTCTCTGGGTACTTTGGCTACCTCCCAAGTTAGGTTAATTTGTGACTCTAAATTGGCCGTAGTTGAGAGCGTGCCTAGTTGTCTGTCTCTATATGTCAGCCCTGTGACTGACTGGCAGCCAGTCCAAGGTGTACCCTGCCCAATGACGGCTGGGATAGGCTCCAGCAACGCAACTTTGGAAGCAAGGTTTGAGTTGGACCAGAGACATAACAACTATTGAGATTTCAGTTGTACTGAAATGCTGGTGTGTGTTTAAAGGTATAGACCAGGAGTTTCAAACTCAACCACAGCAGGGGCCGAAATTTGAATTTAGGTCTAACATAAGGGCCCAGCAGGGTCAACATTCAACCATAAGCTGTCATCCTTATTTTCACAGGTAATACATTAAGGGGGGAGAAAAACTGATGGAAAATGATTTTGAGATAAAAAAAAAGTCAGAATGATAAGTTTAAAGGCTCAAAATTCAGAGATAAAAAGTCAGGACACAAAATCAAAGGTCAAAATTGAAGGTCAAAATATGAGATAAAATACAAAATCATGAGTCTAAAAGGTCAAAATATGGGATTACAAATCAAAGTTAGGGGTTAAAAAGGTCACAAAATGAGATAAAAACACAATCTTAAATTTTAAAATGTCAAGACATAATTTAGAATTTAAGATTGTGAATCTAAGAGGTCAAAATATGCCATGAAATTCTAAATTGTGAGTTTAAAAAGTCAAAATATGGGATTAAACGTCTAAGTCAGGAGTTTAAAAGGGCAAAATATGAGAAGAAATTTGAAATCATGATCTTGAAATTTCAGAATGTGACTTGAAATTTAAAATTGGAATCTAAAAGTTCCCAATATGAGATACAAGTCAAAATGCTAAGATTTGAGAGCAAATTGAAATATTAAATGAAAACAAAAATTATTTTCTCTCCCCCATTCTTTACTTTCTATCTCATTATTTTTACTCTTTACTTTTTCAAATTTTTATAACTTAAAGGATATTTTAAATCTTCAAGGTTAAATTTACATTTCTATACTGGAGGAAATCTGCAGACTTCAGATCTGTGGGCCAGTTATGATTAAAACATGATCAGATCCTGCGGGCCAGGAAAAACTGCACCATGGGCCGGATTTGGCCCCCGGGCCATGAGTTTGACACCCTGGTATAGACAAAAGCTAATGAAATTGAAAATGGTCATTGGTTGTCGGCCAATGGGGGCAGAGACTGAATTACGGCCACTGTATACCACTTCTTTTCCCACCACATGAATTGTTTTGCCTCTTGACACAAAAGTAGACAGAATTACTAGTGGAAGGTAAAACACAAGCCCTGCAGATCGCTAATTCAAGGCAAGACTTTTACACCGACATTATGCCTCATCTGCAATATAGAATACAAAGGGGCTATGTTGTTCTGCTCTGAAACTGGTATCAGAGGTGGGACGGCATCAGAGAAAAAGCCTGGAGCTGCCAGGGTGAACCAGCACCAAGTTTACTGCATGCTACCACATAGCTGTAATGCAGTGTTAAATGTTAAGTCACACACGAATATCCTGCCATTGCGGATTAAAAGTACTAAGGTCAAGTGAAGGTGGAGCTTCATTATGCTATACAGACTTGCAATTAAATAATGGCTAAAGACTTTTCACTAAGACCCCTGGTGTTTTCCTTTCTTCCTTTGACATAGCATCTCTCTAACCAATGGAGCAGTTTTTGATATTCTTTTACACAACAGTATACTATTTTAGATAAGCTGTTATTGCTCAAGAAAAACAGGGACACTCGCTTGTCAGCACACAGCCACCTATAATGTTTTTACTCCACCTTCTGCAGGGTGGAAGACACCAACAAAAGAGAAAAAAACCAAATAGATTGCAGGTAATTTGAGGTTCAATTTCTCAGTTAACACTAAAATGCATTAAAGCAATAAAAGTGATGCGAGCCACCATATTTCCTGCGGCTTTGTTGCTGCATGTCTGGCCCAATTTGTCTCCCAGTCAAGCCCATTAGTCTACTCCTGCTCCCTTCTTAATACGCTCGGCTCCCCCAAATGCCTCAGATCAATGTGTGATACATCGCAGCATCATCACTTATTGCATGTGGATGAGTTGAGAAATGTCCCCCTCTCCTCTTATTTCCTTGGAGAAGTCTCTATTGAAAGTCTTATGAGCACCGGCAGAGAGAAAGAAGTAGTTTGGTTTGGGCTTGGCGGTGTCGAGGGGAGGGAATTGTTTGGTCCACTGACATGAATGAATTGCTGGAGTAATGTGGAGGCTGGTAATAGCTGAATAGTTTATATCAACGTGATAAATATAGCTCTCATAAATCACATAAGTGTTATATATTGCTGTTTTTCACACTTGGCTCAGACCAGGAAACTCTGGAGAATATCACAGTGGAGTGTAGCCTTCCTGTTCTCTCTGTATACAGAAAGTTCTGGGACTGCAGCGCTTTCTTCAATTGGATAATGCTCCTATGGAGTACCACCATTATACTAGGAAATATTTATGCCCCCACATGCGTCTTTACAGCTTTGTGATTCTGTTTCTCTGACAAAAAAAGTAGCTGCTGAGGTGAGCACAAGATAGCACAAAGCTTAATGTATATCTTTGATCCACAACTGTTTCAGAAACAGTGCCTATAAAAAGTATTCACCCCCTTGGATGTTTAGCCTTTTACTGATTTTATAAATAAATCAGGGTCAATATAACTTGGTCTTTTTGATTTAAAAAATAATAATAAAAAAAACCTCTTCAATGTCAACATGAAAACAGATTTCAACAAAGTAATGTCAAACAATTAATATGTTATATTAGGGAGAGGAGAGGGTACAGGGAGTATTGGCTATATCCTCCCAGGTTGATAGAGAAGAAAGAAAAAAAAGGAACAAAGAAATAATAATTAAAAAGAATGATGAAAAAAATTGAAAACTCTGACTTGTACTTTTCAATAACCTTTTATCTGAGTTGCTTGGAGTGTTCTTTTGTCTTCATGGTGTAACGGTAGCCAAGAATACTGATTAATCAGTGACTAGACCATCCAGACACAGGTGACTTTATACTACAATCACTTGAGACACATTCACTGCACTCAGGTGATCCCTATTTTACTAATTGTGAGACTACAAGCACCAACTGGCTGGACCTCGTTTGAATTAGGTCAGTCATTTTATAGGAGGTGAATAATTATTCAAAAACATGTTTAACCCAGCATCTGGGTTTCTGTGTCTGTGTGGTCCCTGCAGGATGATGTCATGTCATCTTAATTATTTAACTGATGTAATCACTACTGTTACATTACTAAAAGTTCAGCCGAGACTTCATTTCTTTTTGTAATTACATATTTTTTTCAGTACTTGGATGCAGTTCTTCACAACCCTTTTTAAAGGTCATCAGGAAATGTTATTCATTTTTAAAGCATGGCCTTAAAGTTCTTGATAGAAACTTTTTAGTTGTGTTGTTTTTGGCACCCCCTGTGGGCAAAAACATTGTCTCTTTGATAACCTATTCCTGGTGGTATTGATTACTTCTTTGTTTTAAATGTCTCATGTGCACTCAAAATGAATATTTGGTATAGAAAATTTTAAATAAAGGTTGTCTAGACAGCTTCTCTGACACCTCCTGGCAGCTGTTTCAGGCATCCAAAAAGTACTGTGCAGAATTTTTAGGCACGTTTGGACCAAAGATCAAGGCTTAAAGGGATATTCCAGGATTTTTAGAGCCAGGTCATATGAGGTACTTGGCTATTGTAGTGGCATTAGCCTCCAGTGATTGTTGTGAAAGTTGATCCTGTGGTTACAGAATTACGAGCTCAGAGAGATCCATGGCATAACGGCTAAAGATGGGAACATTTAATCAGCGTAGTTTAAAGTGTTTTACTTAAAAATGGGCCAAGAAAATATGTTGGCTTGCCTGTCCGCTGTGTTGAAAATGTACAAAGCACTTCATTTCTCCCCAAAAAAACCCCTCTGTGTCAGGCACTAAATTACGATGTGGCGTTTTGTCTCCTTCTGCAGTGCACTGATCCTCTGATCAGCTGTGTGGGTCTGCAGGCTTCTCCAGCGATAATGACGCCACACCAAGCTAAAACAAAGATAATTTGAGCGATTTCGACTTGAGTGATGATGATGTGCCGTTTACTAAGCATACAAGAGGGTATTTGTATGAACCAGAGTACACCGAAGAAGAACATACAGATGGAGAGTCAGCGGGCTGAAAGAGAGAGCAGAGAAACTTCACTTGAAAGTTTTGAGCAGGAGAGATCCCGGGCTTTTTGCACACCTACATCAACGGGTAACCCGGGGTAAAGCTTAAGCTATGTTTGCTAAAGCTCACATTGCTAAAGCTAACTTAGCTATAGAATGAAGCTAGGAATCTAATGACATACTCAAGCTATGTAGATAAGTTTTCTACACAGATGGCTTAAGCTGTGTTTGTTAAAGCTCTCATTGCTAAAAGTAAATTAACTGTAGAAATATGCACGTTATACACAATCTACATAACTATGTTTGCTTTAGTTATGTTTGCTAAAGCTCTCATTGCTAAAGGTAACTTATCTAACAAAATACACAAGCTATGTAGATATGTTATCTATATAGCTATGTTAGCTTTAGCTATGTTTGTAAAACTCACATTGCTAAAGCTAACTTAGCTATAGAAATTGGAACTATGTAGCTAACATAATAGCAATCTGGGTAGATACATTATCTACATATCTACATACTTTAGCCTTAGCTATATAGGTTTGCTAAAGCTCACGTTGCTAAAGGTAAATTATCTAACGAAATACACAAGCTATGTAGATATGTTATCTATATAGCTATGTTAGCTTTAGCTATGTTTGTAAAACTCACATTAGCTGAGTTAGCTAAAGCTAACTTAGCTATAGAAAATGGAACTATGTAGCTAACATAATAGCAATCTGGGTAGATACATTATCTACATATCTACATACTTTAGCCTTAGCTATATAGGTTTGCTAAAGCTCACGTTGCTAAAGGTAAATTATCTAACGAAATACACAAGCTATGTAGATATGTTATCTATATAGCTATGTTAGCTTTAGCTATGTTTGTAAAACTCACATTAGCTAAGTTAGCTAAAGCTAACTTAGCTATAGAAAATAGAACTATGTAGCTAACAAAATAGCGATCTATGTAGATACATTATCTGCATATCTACGTACATTTGCCTTAGCTACATAGGTTTGCTAAAGCTCATGTTGCTAAAGCTAACTCAGCTATTGAAAATGGAGCTATGTAGTTAACAAAATAGCAATCTGTGTATATACATTATCTACATATCTACGTTAGCCTTAGCTATGTTTGCTAAAGCTCATGTTACTAAAGCTAACTTAGCTATAGAAATACACAAGCTATCTAGATACATTCTCTGTGTAGCTCTGTTAGCCTTAGCTACATTTGCTAAAGCTCACATTGCTAAAGCTCACTTATCTACGTTGGCTAATATAGTAACATTAAATACGTAGCTATGTTGGCTGTAGCTAAAGCTAAAGCCAGTCACCGTTCGTCCATCTACTATACATTGTTCAGTCCCAGATTAGATTTCTAATCTTTTCTCTGTTTTTTTTTTTTTTCATGTTGCTTGGTCTTTAATGTTTGCATTATGATAATTTTTGAAAGTAACTGCCAGACTTTGTTTATGAATATATTTACATTTTTAAAAAATCTAAAACTGGAAATACATTGTACAGGGAAATTAGGGTACTTTCTTTCAAGGATGTACAGTGTCTCAAATTAACAGCCTGTGAGAGTGGCTGTCAGAGATGACTTGTCTGCAGCCAGACACCTCTTGTTTATGTAAGAGGCCTTTGATTTGTGTGTATAATATGTGTACATGTCAATGTGCACATGAAAGTAACCTCCAATGTTGATCAAAGCTGCAGTCATAAATCAGTTCTAAATGTTCTACTTGTGAACATTACCAGGAATATGAAAATGAGGGGCTTGCACAATCGTATCTCTATCAAATCTAATAAAGACCTGGGTTTATATTAGTAAGCAAGCATGTGAGTCATGGTAACTGGTCGCCCACACCCATGGAAATGACATCATGTACTCGTACTGTCATGCTTGAGCGCTGACACACCATCAGGATTTACTCGCAGATGAGAGAGAACAGCAGAAGACAGCAATTATGTGGTAGACTGAAACCTCAACCTGTCAAAAAAACAACTCTGAAAGCAAATGCCTTTATCTCAAATTAAGCTCTGTCTTTGATAGGTAGGATGTTTTATTCACACAGCTTCAAACAATTAGAATAACCTTGTGATTGTATGCCGAAGATGCAGACATTTCAAATAAAGGCAAAAGCCCTTTGGAGCAGAGCCCACTCCTGACATTTCCTCTGCTTTTTACATTCATCAGTGACAGACAACAACCTCATCAGCTCGCATACTACTCCAACACACTCCATTAAGGGTGCATTTCCATAAAATATTCTTTGTCAGAATCTGAAAATGGGCAAATTATCTGAGCACTAAAACACCCCGGCGCACTGTACATCCCAAAGCAGACAGAAATGACCTCATTTAGGGCCGTCTGAGCACGAGAAAGTGTCGCGTCGGTTACAGATCTGAGTGGCACGGATAGATCAACACAGCCACTTCTCGCACATCACCTGGATGAGCACTTTCACATTTGTAAATCAATGAGGAGGGTAACCACATGTAAAAGAGCTGGGAGGGATTCCTGTCTGCCTTGGCACACATTTTGAGAAGCAAATTACCTCTAGTGCCGCTCTCAGTTGGAATCTCCAGGATCAATCTGTCAGGGAAGGGTGCTTTAGCGTTGATGGATATGATGTGCGACCAACAACAATGTTGATTTTTTTTAAATCTACGGGATAATAGGCAGATTTAGGAGGGATTTTCCCCATGTAGTGGATCTGTATACAACCACAGAGTCCCTGCTTTGTCTCCTGCTGCTCACTTTACGACTTCATTAATGCAATCACAAAGCTGTGGACACCTCAACAGACTGTATCACCATAAATCACACACTTAGATAATGACAGTGGGTGTTGGAGCGAGCAAGATTACTCCTTTTACTAGGGCTGGAGTGAGAGGGTGTAGTGGAGACACAGGTATATACATTAGTAGGTGCAAATAAAGCCTGAGAAAGCAACATCTCTGCTGTGTATAATCAAATGCATTTACTTGTAAAACATAATTGCAAGTCAGAAATATCAAGCACCCATAAAGTAAACAGTGCAAACAAAGCCGTTATTGATAGTTCTACTTTTCCCATCACTAAGGGCTTTTATTTTGTAATTGCATCCTGATACAGCAACTGCACATACATAAAAGATAATAATTGCTCTTTGACTTATGTTTGGCACGGGGTTTAACATTATAGCAGCTTCCCCCGTATTGACACAGCTGTTAGACAAACTATAGACTTGCCACTGCAGACGACGGCATGTCTTTATATTGTGCCACACACCCACTAATGACAGCTTTAGTGGTGGTAATTCAGCAAGGGTTGAATATGGGGTGAGGTGTGTGAGTCACGTCCTGGGATCTTCCCTCTCTCTCACTTTTGCCAGATGTCCTGCCAGGTTTCCCGCAGTGCTAGTTCTGCGAGGATACATGTCCCAGTAAACTAAAACCCCCACATTAGGTCATGAAAAGTACTTTTTAACCTTTACTTGACAATTGTGTGACTGGATTTTTTGTTATCTTTGACTGCAGGTAGCTGCTAATGTGTACCCATGACACACAAACAGTGGGACACCATGATGACAGTTTTAGCTTTTATATCAAAGCAACATGAAGTCTGACTTACTTACAGTATCAGCAAAATAGCAGAGAATAAACTAATAAACAGAAGACTAAGAATGCTCTGATGCCACTTATTTTCATGCCAATTACAAGTACGAGTACTTACATTTGGTACTCATCAATACCAAACACAACTATAAATACTTAGTACCTTTATTGTTCTTAACCCTTTATTGGGCAAAGAACCATATATGGTCACTTAAGTTGACTTCCTCCCCCCAACTCTCTGTGATACAGTAGAACCAGTGTGATTTTTCTCAGCCAATCAGTAGAGATCAGGCAGTCAAGGAAAGTGACATCACACCATACGACCAATCAGCAGTGGCCCAGGGCGTCTCACACTTCCTGTTTCCTCCAGAACTTGTGAAATGCAGTTTTACATTTCTTCTGTTCACAAACAAACAGCCCCAAAATCATAACTAACCATGATAAGATGATAAAACTCACACATTATAAAGGTGGATAGTAGTTTTAAATTTCACCATAGGTTTTGTTTGTGTAGGATTTCTAGCAGTTACTGAAATTTTAGCGTGAAAAATGGAGGTACCATATTTGGGCATACATATTTAGGGATGTAAAATGTTGTCTACATTAAGACAGAGCCAACTCATTCAGCAACAATAATGAGAGTATTTTCTTGACCAATAACTTATTAAATTGTAAAATAACAGCACTCTGTGGTGTAGTTGGATGTTGCCACAGGTTTGTAAAAACATTAAAGATTGATCCAGAGATAAATTTGACAAATTTATAGAAATGTTCTACGTATAAATAGTAAAATAGGTGTGATTTTTGGTTAGTTGTATAGCTGTATAACATTTTTACTACACTATGCGTGGTTTATATCAGTTTTTATTTTTACTGTGGGCCTTTTTCTGCCAAAATCCCTGTAGACAGTCAATATTTGTGATCTTTTAAGGTCTTCTGATGGAATCATAAGGAAAAATAAATGGTATTAATACTAAAATATATGTGATTTTAGTGTGTTTCACAACAGCATAACAGTTTTCTTATACTTAAATGACAAATCAGTTTTTACTTTAATTGTGAGTCTCATCAGTGCTAAAATTTACTTAGTAATTCAATATTTATTCATTTTTTAAGGTTTTGTGATAGTGTTGTAAGATAAAACTGGTGGTACCACTATCACTGATACAGTATTCTGAAGCTAGTCATGTTTTTCCTCCAAAAGAAGTCAGAATCTAAAGACAACCTCACCAACTCTGATGCCCCTGACCCTGTCAGGAGACACTGAAGCCATCAAAGTTGATTCTTTGTTGTTAGACCTGTCCCTGTGCCAAGTCCTAAGTTTGATGAAAAAGGGGCATTATTCACTTTTTTAGAAAATTATGCGTATAAAAAATGTATGTAAATATTTTTAAATGTGTAAATACTCATTTGACTTTTTATGTGTTTATTTCTCCATAAACACGTTCATTTGCATACACTCTATGAAATGTTTTATTTATTTATTTATTTTTTTACTATAAATGAGCAAGGAACCATGTATGGTCACCTGGTTGACCTTAATTTTCACCAAAATAAAGTAAAATTATGCCTACTCAGACAATGAGAGGCTAACATCATGCTGCTGAGGCCTTTCTACCCTGGTATCTCAGCTTGGGTCAGCTCTTGAAAGACTCCTAGGTGTGAAAAACATCTTCCATCTGAGAATTATGGAGACCACTGTACTCTTGGGAACCTTCAGTTCTGCAGAACTTTTTTTGTAGCCTTCCCCAGATCTGCGCCTTGCAACAATCTTGTCTCAGAGCTCTGCAGACAGCTCCTTTGACCTCATGGTTTGGTTTTTGCTCTGATATGCATTGCCAGATGTGAGGCCTTCTATGGGTGTGTCCCTTTCCAAATCATGTCTAGTGGATTTAATTTACCACAGCTGGACTCCGGTCAAGGTGTAGAAACATTTCAGCAGTGATCAAGAGCAATGGGGGCATTTGAGCAAAACTTCTGTTTTCACTTTGTCATGATGGGGAACTAAATGTAGATTAATGAGAATAAAAAAATGTTTTTTTTCAAATGTAGCATCAGGCTGCAGAATAAAATTTTAAAAAAGGAAAGGGGGTCTGAATACTACCTAAATTTACTGTAACGCCATCTCTCTATTCCATTTACTCACGGTGAATTTTCCTGAATATTCACTGCTGCATTCATACAACCTCACCTCGCCACAAGTAGCATGGAAAATTTTACACGGAAAATCCCAGTGACCAAAACAGGAACGTTTTTGCATGCAATTTAGAAATATAAACTTGTTGGGGGAAAAGCGTTAGAACACATAGGAAAAAGCTGGGGTTTTACAGTACCAGTAATCCCCAGGTTATGGTTGCTAAGAGACCAAATGAATTGCTAGACATAATCACAAATAACTTTATAGTGTTATAGCTAATATCATATTAGCTTTTTTTTTTTGCTAGAATCAATAATGAAGGTTAGAAATGCTGATGTGGCAAATCAGCTGTAACCGCCTATTTTTTTCAGTAATGATTATCCTTAATCTGCATCTGTATTATGGGCATTTCGGTGTTTTATTCATTCTAAATGTTGATAATGTGTTTCTATAGTTTTGTTGAGTAAACAAGAACTTTAATAAAAATTACAGGTGACGTCAGAGAAAAAAATAGCTCCGTGTTCAGTCGTGCAGCTCACCCTGAAAATTTCAGGAAGTTTTCAGCAGTTTCGTGCATATGTCATTGTGGATGCACTCTTTATTACTTTAAAGCTCCTGTGAGGAACATCCTTTTTGTGTTGATTTTGGCACCCCCTGGGGACAAAGTAGTACATCTTGTCCCTTTGCCAATCTTGTCCTGGAAGCTGGCAAAAAATCCAATCACTTTTTTAGCTGTAAAATACATTAACTCATTGTTAATCTTTGCTGACACCTTCCCCACGGCAGCATTTACAGGGATTAAAAATGATGCAGAAATAGTGAGTCTTGTTCACAGAGTCCACAAAGATGATGGCTTTAGCAAAGCAGAAAATAAAACTGTACTGCATCTTTTCTCATTTCTAGCCTGTAGTGTTTGATGTTTATTTCTGATTCTGGCTGGTTTGCATGAAGGAGTTTTTTTTCCTGCTCAAATACCACTTCACATAACACATTAAATGCCATATAAGGTGCTACATCTTCCTACTTTCACCTTATTGACCTTTGTGGCCCCTCAAGGCCTTTAACCATCTAATCTTGATGGATGAAGACTCTTCTGATTACATTAAAATTAAATGAAGTGGATTTAACAGTGCACCTAACTACATAATTTAAGTTTAAAAGAGTATTACAGTAATTATTAACTGCTTAAACTGACCATCACCTTTGGTTTGGCGAACATGTTTGTTCTGCAGAGCTCCCTGCACACCTCAGCACTCTCAGGCCTTGATGGACAAAGTGAATATGCACTTTAATACTCTCACACACTTTAATCCCCCATGTTCTCTCTCCTCTGTGTCAAATCTCCACAGTCAGAGGGAGAGGGAAGGAGGGAGGAAGGAGAGTAGAAGAGAAGAGGGGAGGGCTGGGTAGGTGGGAGGGTTGGTAATTCATGCACACATGTGCCTGCCTGTTCCTCCGGTGACAGGACCAGGGGGAGGGGTACATGATAAATTGCCTTCCACCGGGACCCTCCGAGCTGCAGCCACCATGATGTGGGGAGAAATGGAAATTGCTCCCTTTCACCGTCATTACATCAGTTTAGGACGCGTGTGGGCCTCATATACACACCACGAGAGGAGTTTGTTTCATCTGAATAACCGCTGTGAGAAAGACAAGGGACATCGTATCTAAATAAATAGCGATAACTGGGAGTGCAGCTGGGTCAACAGTGCGCAAAAGAACTCACAGGCAAAGTTAAGGTGGTTAAAATCGACCTTTGTAGGGACATACGTGCTAAACATACACCTGATAATATTCTACGTAATTGATTTAACATTATTCTTTATACTGAGTCGCGGTTGTGTGAACTCAGATTTTGAAAAATGTACCAGTGTGTTTTTTTACGCATGCTCCATGGAAGTGTAACTATACGACTGATTAATTTAAGAGATATTCAAAAGTAATGCGCTCATGTAAAACATTCCCATTGACGCCCCCCCCCCCCAAAAAAAATCACACACGAGGAGGGGAAGTGCGCATTAATTAAATAAATCACATATAGCTTAACAATTTAAATGGTATTTCAGTAATCACCTTACATTTCTGCTGGTTCCATTCACACGCTGTTTCCAACACGCGTAAAACAATTTCGTCCAAAACACAATGACATGATTATTAAATGCAAATCAATAAATTAAAAGCACCCAATCAAAAAATAATTCATAACATTTAATTGGCCTCCGATTTGAAACATCACTCATGGGTGGTCCTGAGTGCCAATTTGATCATAAATAAAAAATCATAAAGAGCCAAAGACGCTTTCAAAAACGTGCTGTCCATTAAACCAGAAAAGCAGCTGTTTTAAATGAACGCCTGTCTTTCTCCTAAGGTTTAAAACTTATTTCTCCACATTGTATTTTAATCAAGAAGTGTTCAAACGTACACCTGCCCGTTATTTTTAAGGCAGAAACTCTGCTGCCCAGCTCAAACTTTCGTGCGTAATTTTTAAATTTGACTTTTACGCACAAACACCTGCAAAGACCTTCTGAGAAAACTGCTTTACAAATGTGACCATCAGCAAACTTAAGTCAAAAAATGCATTTAAATCCCGTTTAACACTGAACAAACTCTCACACACTTTAACACTCCCTCCTATTCCCTGTCTTCTCCCTCTGTGAACTCTACTAGTAAAAAAAAGTCATTAAAAGATTCAAGATTATTTGGAAAAATAAACTTATATTTTGGAACGAGGAAAAATGTGCACAATACATCAGCAAAAAGTCCAAATGTCTTTGTTAACACAGCAGTGACTCTTGTTGAAAAGTGTGAGACTCCTCAGGCCTTACGCGGAAAAGCTCACCTTACTATGAATTATTTCAGCAGATGTGTATTTTTTTAATATCAGTGTTGTCTTTTTTTTAAAGGTGCTTTAAATTATGGCAATGATTCAGAAAATGAGGCACACGGAGATATGGAACAGAATTGTTTCTTATTTTTTCCAGAATACATACAAAAAAATACCAATTCTCTTTCCAAGGTGTACACCTGAAAAATAACGGCAATTTAAAATGTGGACAATTTCTGAAATTTTAAGAAACAAACATGCATGTAAATTATTTTTTCTTCTCCATGAGACATTAAATAAGAACAAATACAATCATAGCAATTTCAAATTAACATCGAAATGAGGACCCCTACTTTTGAATTAGTACTCTAACGTGTGTGTTTTCACTTTACCTATAGAGTTCAGTTTCAACATAATGCACTTTTTGAGTTGCTCAAATATTTTCCATTTGCAGCTATTATCGCCTGCTTTAAGCCGACATATAAATAAATACAGAAGTCCACGGAGCCCGCCCATACGTTTAGCGCTGTTAATATAAAAGTCTTTATATTTGCATTCTTAGATCTATAAACTTTTCAGTCTTTTTCTCACTGGTATCCCAGCGCTGACGCTGTAGTGAGTCTCTGGCCGTACAGTGCGTAAGGGGAGTAGTACGGGCCGGTGGCGGCAGGGACGGGGACAGGGGCCCCAGGGGTCGGCAGGGGGCTTTTGGAGTATGGATGGTAACGGCTGCTGAGTCCTAACGCGTGGTGCGGGCTCCTGAGAGCCAAAGTCCCGGGGCTCCCTGGGGCTCCTGACGGTGGCATGTGCATATGGCAGGCCATGGCTGCTGCTGCAGCGCTAGCCAGTGAAGAAGAGCCGGGATAACCGGATATCAACTTCTCCGCCCCGGTAAAAGCAGTGTGTGTCCTCAGGTGATTCAGGAGCTCTTCTGACGAGGAGAAACGCTTGTCGCACGGTCCATTTGCCGACACCCAGTTACAAACGTGAGGGAGAGGGTCATTTGGGAGCATGAAACCGTAAGGGTACAATGGGTGTCCGCTAAATGAGGGCGCCGAGGAGTGGACGCCGTGAATGGGGTGTGTGGGGTACATTAGTGGGTAGCTGGATTTGAGGGCGTTAGCGGCAGCTGCAGCTGCTGAGTCGTGCGTGCAGGAAGCGCTGGCTGCCCCCGCTAAGTGACTGGCACAATGGTAACTGAGGCAGTAAGGGTCTCTGCACAGGCTGGCTGACATGATGGACGGTGGAGAAGCCCCTGCCAGAGGGCTGGATCCAGCCTTACTGCAGCCCAAAGAACTAGCCAGCTGTGCGTTTACCAAGCTCCCTCCGTGGGGCAGAAAGTGTTGAGGGTAACCAGCATAGGCCCCAGCCAAACTACCTGGGTATGTCATACCAGCAGGAGGCAAAGGGAAAACTGTCTGTCCGGGTTTGTAAGGAGAAACCGGCGCCACAAGTCCTGAGCCGAGCACGGATGCGGAGGAAACAGAAGTTACAGAGGGGGAGTCCGAGGAGGAGCTGGTTTTAGTGCCAGGCGTCGTCTCCTGGTGCTGGTTCACCTCCACGTTAATTCCACCACAACTCACGCTTATCCTGCTGTGGCTCGTGGTGCCAGAGCCGTCCGTAGTGCCATTTTTATTACAATCAGACTCTTTCTTGTCATCCCTGTCCCCACACTTGCCCTCTGATGGCATGGGAGACGCTGAAGTGCTGGAGTGAGGGCTGCCTGTCCGCGGCGTAAACGGCTGGCAGGTGGCGCTCGGCACTCGGAAACCAGACTTCTCTCCGCCCGAGACGCCCGAAGACGAGTCCTTCTTATCTGAAGGTTTCGAGTAAGGTTTGAAGCTAGATTTGTCATCCACACCGATGTCGCTCAGTTTCAAAGGACCGGATTTAGATTCCTTCTCATTAGATCCATTTGTTGTCACGGAGGATAATTTGGAAGAGGGTGGTGGGTCCGGTTTGCCGATCTGGGAGCAGGTCTGCGCCAGCAGAGCCAGCGGACTTTTCTTGGCATCTAGCTGCAAAAAGACGAAAAAAAGGTTTACAAATGTCCTAAAAACGCAAATCTACAGTTTTCATGTATGATTATCAAATAAAACATAAGAATAAGCCAATTTTGGCGTAATTTTACTGACATTTCCAAACGGAAATGCAGAGTATCATTTACGCACGGCTTTACGTGAATAAATCGAAAATTCAATTTTTAGTAGAGATAAAAATGGCCTTCTTTACTCTTCACATCCCCTTTAATACAATAAATACACATTTAGACCGGATAGACGTTTCGCTTTGTCCCGGTATAAGGGCAATGTGATCCAAAACGTAGTCACAGGGAGCTCTGTAAGTTACCGGACATTTAACATTCACACAAACATTAAAAATCCTCCTCTTACCTCTATTGGACTAACCGGGGTAGAAGGCAAAGGCTGCAGATACTCCGGGTGCAAAATGTGTCCCGACCGTGCAGTAAGCATTTTCAAAACCTTGATGGGAAGTCTGTTTGCTTGCCGTAGTGGATCAGACGGAGGTGCGGAGTGGAGAAAAGGCTTGTTGATGCTCGCTGAGCTGCTATTCCGAGAACTGCTGCTTTCCCAGGCTACACAAATATCACTATTTTTCAGGGAAGACGCCGAGGGCGACGTGATCATGTCCCAATTGTCAGGAAATGAAACGGAGATGCTTTCGTCAGATTCATTAAGAAAACGAAAAAAAAAGCGTCGAGGCTCTCTCTGGTGGAAAAAAAAAGAATGGTAAAATGGTTCAATAATCTGTAATCCTAGTGGTAAAGCAGCGAGGCGCGGCAGCTGGAAGGAGACTGTGCGAGGTTATCGCAGATCCGTGGCTGCGTCCTGCACCATGAGCGCTGCGCCGTGTGAGCGTCTGTGTGCAGGTCCTCGCTCTGTACTCCCGAAGTACGAACTGGTAGAAATTTTCACTTCAAAAGCAGCTGAATTAGTCCGAGATTAAAGCCTTTGCCGCCTTCCAATCAAATGAGACCCTGAGGTGATTGGAGGGTCAAGGGGATGTGACGTTCTCCTCTTTGTAAGCGCCTCTATTTCGACAGCTCGGGGGAGGAGACAGGCTGTAATATGTTGGTTGCTGTGAACGCTTACACTATCTTTTATTGATAGTGCTACGGGGTTATTTGCTCATGAGAAGAAAGGAAGCATTGTTACTCAGTAATTGAGTTGCTATTACGCTTTTAAAGTTATCCCCCAAATTTTTATCTCTTTGTTGTTTTTCACTTTCCACGTTTTAAAAGGGTGGAAAGAATCCCTCGAGTTAAACGGCCTAAGTGCCTATATTATTGCTTGAGAATGTTAAATTGTGCATTTATCATTATAAAAACTCCTTTAATTTTTAATCAAGTCTTAAAGTGGCACCTTTTACCTAAATATAATCTACTGGACTGCAATTTTTTCGAAAACAAACAAGTGGCCGACCACTTTACAGCTTAATCACTCGAAAGATAGCCATGAGACTACTTTTCATAAATGTTTAGGAGGAACAGTAAGTTTAAAGATGACAGATGTTATTCAGAGCCCTCAATATATCTTAAAGAGTGTTTTATTTGTCATTCTTTAAGCCGAGAGACTTTCAAATGCTGTGCGTATTACGCACGTCCACTACTGGGACTATTTACCTCCACTGGCAAACATAAAACCAACCACTTCAGCTTGAATTCCCTAAACAGACAAGCGTTGACAGGAATAGACCAATGTAGTGATGGAGGGATGTGAATGTCACATGTTTTCAGTATAATATACACCGCCCTTCTATTTCTATCTCCACCCCTCCGTCAAGTGTCAATTCTGCTCCACCGCAATCAATCAGTTATTTGTCAGACGCTGTCAATCCGCCGCTTGATTTATGTCAGCTATTGTGGCTGATTACATGCCAGTGTGACTGCGGGAGGAGAACAAATGTGGGGAGAGAGACATTCTGCAAGAGACACCAAGTTCTTCGGAGAGAATAAATCGACTCTCGAGTTAAGGTTGAATTTTTAAGAAGCCTCGAAAACAGCCGAAGTTCCACTAGTCCAGAGATTTTTTTTTTTTTTTAGTGGACGTGCTGTTGGTTGTTTAACAAAGTGTTTGGAGCTCTTCATCGAACAGCTCGGAGGTGGCACACATGATGAAACTTGAACAACTTGCAGACAGTTCGGCTCACATGTTGTGTGAAGTGGCTGTTAAGGTGCTAAAGTGCTTTTTCCGTAATCGGTCGATTATGTAGTTAACAGGAAGCCTTGGGAAAAACACGGCTGCCATGAAGAAAGGCGTGACGTTAAAACTTTGAAAAATAAAATTATTACTTTTTTTTTTTAAAGATCCTTTACATTAAAAATTAAATTTTGTGTTCCCCGGTTAAATAATTTACTTACAAAACAACACTTAACACTTATTCAAAAATTTAAAAAGTGAGTCCATTTTGGCTGAACGCGTCTGCCATTGTGTTGTTAAAACCTGTCATCTGCCTCGGGCACACTGTCATCTGCAACAAGAATAACAAAGCCGATGAACAAAAAAGAAATCCAGACATTTTATATTGATGTCAGCTTCATTTTATTTACATACAATGAGAATGATTTATTTTTCTTGAAGAGGTAGAAAAAAGGCGGGGACAGGCGGGGAGAAAAGAAGAGAAATGGAGTGTCAGGCCGGCGGAGAAAAGAAGTTGAAAATGCCTTGAACTATTCACCGCTGAGATGGCTAATCAGTATTGAGGCTCGAGGGCAATCGGGCAGCTTTTCAATGCGGTTTTCCTTTCATCTCAATCGGGATGGAGGCGCTCAATTAAAAGCCTATCAGTTTGTTAGTAAATCAACGCCTATCAAAGTTGTCACATCAAACAAAACGATTATTATTGCAACCCGCCTCTGCCATTAATCTCTTTCTGTGGTAATCTACTTGACAGGTCAACTTGGAGAGCAAGAAAACCTGGAGTGGACAGTCAAAGCGTGAAAAATATATTTTTTTGGACCAAAAAAAATAAAAAATAATAATAAAGTTGACATTATCTACGTAGATAAATTACGCATGCCCTTCTGACGCAAAAGCAATTTAAGATGACAGACACATGCAGTGGAAAAACACTCAGCAGACAATGTCAAAGTAAAATAATTTCAAAATAAAAGTGCCTACAACTCAAAACGAAAAAAAAAAAAAAAATTTAAAAAGACTGGCTTCGCCATAAAGGCCTACACTGGTCTGCATAACTGACAGCTCTGTAAACTGTGTATGAATAAACGAAAACAAGCAATAATTGTCTTCTATGTGGATACACAAGTCATCATTTTGGGATCATGTGTAATATAAATAAACCAAAGATTTAAAGTGGGCCAACACCTCTTTCCAATTTAATGTGAGTTTGTAAATGAACGCATTTCTTATTCCTTCAGTGTTTTTGTCTGGCAGGAAAAGAGTGAGGAGGGGGGAGACGTTTCACAATATGCAAAGATGTGTGATTGATAACAGGCTTGCTGTTTTCTGCAAGGGCTGTCAGTCCGTGACACAATATGTGAGTTATTAGGGCAAAGAAGGGCAACCATAAATTTTCACTGTCAGGCGAAAACCCTCTTTATTGTCCGGATGACGAATGGGCTCCTGCACCAGACACCAAAATACTCGGCATTCCCCTTAAATGGGAACACATTTTTGCAACCATAATTCATGATATTTAAATAGAAAGTTTTAATATCATCATATATTTTATATGACTGACATGTTTATGAATCACTATGCGTGCACATACAACTATTTACATCTCGTGAGGAAATATGTTGGACTTTTTTAGCTATATTTGGAGAAGATTACTTTATGAAGCAAAGGGGCACGTTTAAATCTTCTTTTTTATGCGTAAAGGTACGTAAAATAATAAATACAAATGCAATCAACTCTCCGTTTTAGACGGACATTTATTTTTTTATTTTGAAAGGCTGAACGTGTTGACATTTTAAAAAACTCCTGGCAAGAACAAAGTTATTCTCATTTTAATGAGTCCGTTTTGTTTATCGCTTTAAAGCGATTTTCTGGCTAAAATCTAAACTTGCGTGCCTTTAATTTAATCTCCACTTACATGAACAATTGTAAGACCCAACAACCTTTAAAACAGCGTATTAAACCTACGTATCTGCATGCACGTTGAATAAAAAGCTTTTCAAAACTCCCAAGAAGGAAGGAGAGGTTTACAGGAAAAGTCCGTGACACCACATTACCTGGAATCACTGCCTACTAAGCTCCGCTGTAAATCGTCAGAGAAGTTAACGGAATTAAAAAAGAAAAACAACCCTGTGATAACATTAGGCTGTAATCCACCTGTCTTTAATCATTTTTTTAATCACACTGCAGTCTGAAACGTCTGCGAAGCACCGCAAGACACATAGTTTTCAGTCTGACGCCGGACAGACGCTCGCGCTGCCTCTCCCCCGCGCGAGCTGCAGGGAGAAAGTGAGCTTTTCCGCGTGTGGGCGGGGAAACGTGACGTCACATCTCTGACAGCATGGCCGAGGAACAATATCCAAAACTTTCTGAGAGGAAATGCCACAATGAGCTGAAAATAAAGAAGTTTGGCTCTTTACTGAGAGTAGCACAACATTAACTTTTATTATTAGCTTTAGCAAGAGAGGAAATAAATGAAGCAGTGAGGTAAGCTGCTTTGTGTTTTTGGCAGCAATTCATGCTTTCAAGGAATTTCATAATCCCAGATAGGATATGTAGTGATATACAGTGCTGTGAAAAGTATTTGCTCCCCTTCCTGATTTCTTTTTTTTTTTCTTTTATTATTATTAGGCAAAGATAACCTGAGTAAATACAAAATGACGTTTTTCAGTGGTGATTCCACTTATAAGAGAAAAAAAAAAGCCATCCAAACCTACCTGGGCCCTATGTGAATATGTAATTGCCCCCCCTTGTTAAATCATAATTTAACTGTAGGTGACCAAATTTCTTTTTTTTTTTTAAGCTGAGTTTAGTTTCACTAACCAAACCCAGGCCTGGTTACTGCCAGACCAGTTGAATCAAGATATCACTAAACTAAACTTAGCACAAAAAGTAAGGAAATTTGTGTTTGGTAGATTATTTCTTTGTTTTAACAATGATTCTTGGCAAATAAATACACCATTGGAAAGCCTGTATGTTTCCCTTTTAAATAGAACCACATTTGTAAGGAACATGCATCTGAGGGATGAGCAGCAGAGCTGAGTATATGGATGTACCCATGAAAATTTGCCATATCCTTTCTGCCAATACCACTTGACTCTGCCATTGTCTCTAGTTTGGTTTTGTTTGATGGATTGGATGATTAAAGTCTGAAGAAACAAAGCATATTGGTAATTTATTTTATTCATTAAACAAACAGGAAAAACATTTAAGTATGCATTAAAAATAAACAGAAAGTGGGCAAATACTTTTTTTTTTTTTAACAGTACTGTAAGTCTAGGAGGGGCCCCCAAAAGTTTCAGCCAGCAACCCCAAAAATAACAGTGCTAAAGACTGGGGATCCCCACTGTTTCTTGAGGTGGTTGTGTCGCCTTTTACCGGCATAACAAAGGGAGAATTGCTTCGCTAATCTATTTTTAAGGACTGGTGCATTGGAGGACAGCGTGTCCAGCAAACAGTGCAAAGAAAACGCCTGCAGTCCAACTTGCAAAAAAGGGGGTATTGATTTGCAGCATTTTGGCACTAGACCTTTATCAGGCAAACCCTGGTTGCCCTGGCAACACCATCATCAGGTTTGACTTGAAAATATTTTTCAAAAAAACAGATTTTGCTGTTGGCAGTTTGTCACGTCATTGGACACCTATTCCCAACAGCAAATTTAGAAGTTATAAATGAGTTTACAGTAATAGTTAGTCTTCATGCTGATGGTCTTGTTTGCTTTTTTAGGTCTTACAGAGGCATCAGTATTAATGCAGGACTGTTATATAGCCAACTAAAAACACTTCACTGGAGCTTTGAATTAAAAAAAGGTGGGATTAAAGTTACATATCATTTAAAACTAATACAGAACCATGCAGGCATTGTTCAGCATAGATGACCTTGTGGTTAGGTCAAGTCTCATGTATGTGGGCAGCTGGGGTTCAAGTCTGGCCTGTGGCTCTTTTCCTGCATGTCTCTCCCCCACTCTCTCACCCCTGTGTCTGACTCCCTCCACTGTCCTTCTCTCTAAAATAAAGGAATAAAAAGACCAGAAATACATCTTTAAAGAACCATGTCAGCAAATAAGCATCAAACACTCCCATTATAACTATAAAACTCTAATATGACTGATAACCCATTTAAAAATGGGTAAAATGCACTTATTGTGTAGTCAGTGTGCAGAGTTGCACTAAATTATGACACCAAGTAGTTAAGTAGTTGATTGTAATAAGATTGTGTTTGCCGTTTCCTTGGTAAATGTTCCTCAGGTGGCATAATCTCCTCATTACAGGTATTGTGATCAGATATGGTCTGTCCCCTTGATATTATGTGGGACAAAGGTCAGAATATGAGGAACATGAGGATCAGATAGATGTGATAACATCCCATCTACAGTGTCATAATTGCTCTTATCTGGATATAAGCAATATAATGAAGACTGCAATTTTATAAACAGCTACCTCTATGTGCTCACAGGTTTTAAACACCGACACATGGATTAATTAACAAAATTCTATGATGGTCATTTTGAATTAGAACATTTGGCCAATACATGCTAGTCTATGAGTGTAAACACTTCTGTCCTATGTCCTTAAGAAGACTTTTATTTTCTGTGGCGTGAATATACTTTAACAATGTTGTAAAACTATCTTGCATATAAAAATATAAAAGTAGATAACAGGCGCAAGTTTGCCTCCTGAGTTGCAGTAGTGAGCGAGGCACTGAACCCCTGATCACTCACACAGTGCTCTTTTTTGGACAGCAGCCTTTACTCTGACATGTCTCCATTACTACATATCCATAGGATCTTGTATGTCCTTCCATCCATTATCTATGCCACTTGTCCCGATCATTCCCATGGGGCTAGAGCCAGTCCCAGCTGCCATTGGGTAGAAGGTGGGATACACCCTGGACTGGTTGCCAGTCAAGGCTGTCTTTGTTATTCCTGTAGAGGGTAATTTGCTTTCCAACCAGCAGTAAAACAAATCAATCATCAAACACATCCATCCATCAGGCCAACAAATAGAGAGAAGGACCATAATCACTGGGCTGATGGTCAGAGACAAACAAGGATCCAAACTCAAACACATCTCACATATTCAGGCAATTTAGAGTGTGTACTGAATGTGTGTAGTTCACCTTTTGTGTGTATAGCATATTCAAAAACAGAGTGTAAAAATTGAGTTTTCCTTTGGGTGATTAATAAAGGGTATCTTCTTCTTAATGTAAGTGGTTTCAGGGATATTATCATAAAATATAAGTAACATACATGTATTACCAATAGTATTAACTACAGGTCAGTACAAAGTCACATTAAGGCATGTTAGACCAGGGGTGGAAAGTAAGTAATTAAATTTGCACATGTTTGCCTACAAAGAAAAGAACACAATACCTAAAGTCAAACATGGTGGCGGTTCAAAGATGTTTTGGGGTTGTTTTGCTGCCTCTGGCACTGGGTGCCTTGACGGTGTGCAAGAAATCATGAAATCTGGATACTATCAAAAGATTTTGGGGCTGCAATGAAGGGCCTAGTGTCAAAAACTGGGTCTGCATCAGAGGTCATGGGCGTTCCAGCAGGACAATCACCTGCAACATACTGTGCTTAACAAATTTTTTTAGACCACCCTAACCCTAACCAAAGTAAGGTTTATGCCACAGATGTCCTAAATTAACAGCATTGCTAATTACCAAAATCATTTTTTATGTTTCTGCAATGGTTAATACACCAATATGTAGAAGCTCTTTAACCCAAATGATATTTTTAATGCGACAATATCATTATTATTGTTATCCATGAATTTTCCAATTTACTGATTTACAAAAAAACTGGAAAAAAAAAACAAAAAGCACATTATTATTTCTTGATTAATATGTCAAATTATAGTTATTTACTTGCATTCCTGGACAGAATAATGAGTTTTAGTGGTTGAATGTTATGCTTGATCAATATCTGACTTCTCAGAGAAGCCCACTGAGCCGGCTCAAATTTGGGTGAATTCAGTTTGAAATCCCTCATTCCTGATCAAAATGGTAAAATGTGGAGAGCTTACTGAAAAAGAAAGAGTCTGCATTAAAGTGCTTCATGATGCCGGATGGTCTTTGAGACAAATATGACAGGTGGTCTAATACATTTGTTAAGCACTGTACCTCAAAAAGCACCAAGAAATGGTTGGAGACCAAGCGCTGGAGAGTTCTGAAGTGGCCAGCAATAAGTCTGGATCTAAATTCCATTGAACACCTATGGAGAGATCTCAAAATTGCTGGTGCAAGAAGGCACCTTTCAAGTCTAAGAGACCTGGAGCAGTTTGCAAAAGAAGAGTGGTCCAGAATTCCAGTTAAGAGGTGTAAGAAGCTTGATGGTTATAGGAAGAGATTGGTTTTAGTTAATTTTTCCTGAGGGTGTGCAACCAAATATTAAGTTGAGGGTGCCAGCAATTTTGTCTGGCCCTTTTTTTGAGTTTTGGGTAAAATTAAGTCAATTTTGGCTTTTTTCTCCTGGTTTTGTTGTGTTGTTCCAATCCACATAAAGGAAATAAACGTGTGTACTAAAAACATTTGTAATTGCAACAATTTCTGGGAGAAATGGTGTATTTTCTGGAAAAATTCCAGGGGTGTCAATACTTTCGTCCGTGACTGTATCTCACTGTACCACTTCTCAGTATTTAATCAATACTAAAAGTAAACTTTAAATTAAATATATTTTAACTTTTACTTGGGTAGATTTATAGACCAGTACTTTTACTTGCACTTAGTTAAATTTTAACCCGAGTAACTGGTTCTTAACTGGACAACAATAGTCGTGTACGTTTTCAAAAAATAATTATTTTTCTTGAGGAGTGTCCAAGCGAAGAGTACAACAGGCCCTGCATATTTCTACCACCAGGAAATGAGGCAGTCTCTTTCTTAGTGCATTTCATGTATTTGTTTTCTAAGAACTGATAAGGAAATATTGTTAACTTACATTAGAATTGGCACCATTAAGAGTCACCAACAAGTACTGATTATAGCTTGATGATGAAATCTGAATGCTCCATCTTAAGAAAAGAAGGAAAGATGTAATCAAATCTGCAAAAAGAAGAAATTAGTTTAAATCAACTCAGCTTATCCTTTAAGCAACAATACCTCATGTTGAATATCCCATAGATGATGTCAACAGCTTTTTTCACTGAAAAGGAGTTCCGGTGAATACTGTAACCACAGCAGGAAATACTGATACAGCTACAGAGTGGCTTTGTCAATATGGGGACTGAACAAAAAGTAACTTCAGCTAAACCCATGTGTGTAAAAAGGTGCAAAGCGACCAGCAGTTTTCAAGCCACTTGTTGAGCACTGCCTGTTGGCTAATGGAGGTTACTAAAGCAATACAGTTAATAACCATAGTAATGTTTATTTTGCTAATGAAAGAGCTGATGATGAAGACATCTTAAAACCAAACAAAGCCCATTTTACAAATACTAGTGGCAGCAGTGAGCACACCACATGAGAAAGGTGGATTTAAAAAAGATTAAACAGAAATGAAAAGCAGCATTTCAACTCTAGCTGTTTAAAACACTCTGTGGTTGCTTAATTTTTGATGGTTTCTTATTTTTCTTTTTAAATTTCAGGGGATTTATGGAACAAACTTTTCACATTAATATAGTACTGTGCAGATCTTTTAGGCATGTTTGGGCCAAAAGTTCAGGCTGAAGTCAGGCATGTAATGGGGAGTAAGCCACCTGGGGGCAGCATTGGGCAGGATGGAGGATCGACACAACCCCAGTAATGCTCTAGATGTCTTTGCATATTACCAGGGACAGGGGAAAATTATCTTTTGAAAACTTTACAAAGTCTACGGTTTTAAGTTGGAGCAAGAGATGGATGTGGTGAGTAAGCATGGCCGAGGGTACCATCTGGGCGGTTGGAAGGGTTGTGCAGTCTCCAGGCATAACACCCACATGTAAATGCCCAGACAACAGAAATGCCATTGAGCTTGACCTTGGCTGTCAAATGATATGTATATGTCTCTCCTATCAGCTGCCAGCTGAGAGGAGGATCAAGAGAACCACATCCACTTCCTGAGAGGGGCAGAGTCAGACAGCTCATCAACATTTAAAGCCATAGACACAGAAACAGCTCGTTCTGAGCAGGGCTGAAACATAGATAGGTTTTTTTTTTTAGACATGCAAAAATCCAATACTTTTTTCAGAAAAAAACTTCACGGGCATGTTTTAGGGGTTAAAGGGGTAAAATGTGTAACCCTTAAGTTTTTTCATAACAGTTGAATCAGGGGTTTACAAACTTTTCAGCCAGTGACACCACAATAAAAGTGTTGGAGACCAGTGACCCCCAATGTCCGTGGAGGTGGTTAAAGCATATGTTGCCCAAAGGATTTTTTTCACATTTACTTACATTCAAGCACAAATAAATGTTTCCATTTCAAATTGATAGATTTTTGAAGAATATTTTTTACTATAATTGATAAAATATACCATTTCAAATCATATTAAACTTCTCTTTGTTTTTTGTTTTTTTATGCAAACCTCTGACCCCCCACCATTGTCTCACGGCTCTCGTGGGGATCCCGACCTTAACTTTGTGAACCACTGAGTTAAATAACCCTCACAAGAGTTTTAAACCAGTCTAGAGAACACCTTCAAGCCATGGCAGCTAAATTGACAAAGCAATATTAGGATTCAGAATGCTTTTCACTGCCAAAAACGAGTCAGCTTCTTTTGGAACATTTTTTAAATGATAACATAGTTTCATCTAGGCTGCAGGTAAGGGCACTTTTCCCTGAGGAGACTCAGCAGCAGCTCTGACATTTCACCAGTATTACACACTGTGTCCGCGTGCTTCCGCACAACAGCAGGTCAGCTGATTCAAACGGCACGCGGAAACGGTAAAGTTGTTTGAAAAGCGCCAGTAGAGCTGCAAAGTAACCGGGCTTATAAGATTCCACAGGGCTCCCTTTTTAATGTTGACAACAGCGTGTTTCTGTCGTGCGCAGAACTTTGGATATCAGTTCAGGTAGCTTCTCTGAGCACAGTCAGCGGGGCTGTCATCCTCCGGAGGAAGTTATGGCACAAAACGAGTCGTTAGTGGCGTTGAATGGGACTCAAGTAAGTTTGTTTCAGACACTTATAGCTTCTCTGACTTCTTCCTCCTCGTGTTTTTGGTACGTGTATCCCGTTAAAGTCTTAAAACCAGAGTTTATAGGTGCTTAATGTACGTGAGTGTTTACTTTTCCTACATCACCGGTGTCATGTGACTGACTGGAGCTAATGTTACAGTCGTGACTTTCAGTTTGGGAGTTCCTCCTACAACTCTTAGGGAATCATTTTCCAAGCCACAGCAGTTATCTGTATTAAATGATCACTGGAAACAAAGGACTCTACTAGCATACACAACAGGAAATAAGATGAAGCAATGCACTCAGTTGAAGGTTATCAAAACATCAGAAACTCAATCTAGTTCATGTTTATCTTAAATTTGGAGTGTCCTGTAACTTATTTCGAATGGTAACGTATTTCTGATATCTATATAGTGGTTGTTATTGTTAAGATTAGTCACATTTCTTCTGTTTTTTTTTTTTTTTTTTTTTTTTTTTTGAGGGAATTGCTACTTTAAAGCTACAAAGAGTAACATTATTGCATTATTAGAAAGAAAAGATGCTCATGTCGTGGCAATAAAAATATTGAAATACAAATATTCCTCTGTTATCCATTACATCATTTTACATCATTTTTTGCATTTAATATTTTCACATTTTCTTGAAGGAAATATGACCAAAAACATGAAATCAGTGTAGAGGAATACTGACCTGGACTCCTGGCTATGGCTTGGCAATTAATAGAATTCAGATAAAATTGCAATATAAGGTGCGATATTTCTTATACCTGAAATGTGTTACAACATACTAGTTTAAGTCATTTTTGAGGCAGCTTAACACAACATGCAAACATTGAAGCATCAAGTTTTTCCAGAATAGTTTGCCAGAAATCCTACTTTCCTTGCTTTTATATAGGCTAAGTTATCTTATTAAAAATGAGAAAGACATAAAACCATTCCCTCCAAAATCACAAAATCAGTAAATAAAAAATCACAGTAGCAAAACTGGGGAAAATTATTGCAGTCAAATGATTTTCCAGAATCATTCAGCCCTAGTCTTGGCATTAGCAGCAGCTGTAAAATTGGGAACTTTACCATTGAAGGATGAGTCGGATCAGTTTCTCCTTGACTATTGCTGTTGACAAAGCTGGTGTATTAAGTCCCGCCCCTTCCTGATTTTGATTGGTTACCGAGGCAGAAGGGACATTGGTGACAGCTGTGCTTTTCCAAAAGTTGAATTGTTTTTAACTGAGAGTACTCAGAGAGTGGTGACATAAATGGCTGATGGGGCGTTCTCGACCGCTTAAATTAAGGATGACATGCTGATGGGGCGTTCTCGACCGCTTAAATTAAGGATGACATTGGTTTTGTATGGTAAATATGAGGCAGGCCAGAATCGTGCATGAGTCCAATTTTGTGAAGACCCAATTTTGTAAACCCGCATCCACCTGAGGTCAGAACAGAGACCCAACACCTTGCCTGCAATTTTCCCATGTAATACCCTGATCTGCCCAAAAAGTACCCACGCTACATACAAATATGCCAAAAGGCAGGGTTATAGGAAAGGACTGAATACATAAAAACTGCAAATAATTCCTTGCATGTACACGTTCTAAATTGCAAAGAGTGGAGGAGCTTCCCCTCTGTTTTTAAAAAAAGGGCTATATTGAAGCAAAGCACTAGGTTATTAAAGAAAATAATTAAATGGATGTTAAATAAAGATATGTGGCATGTTATGCTTTCATTTTTTTTATTTTCCAACCTAAACTGTTCACTGGTGGAAAACACCTATTCAGTCTTCAGGTAATTTGGGGCTGTATAAATAAATAGAAGTCACTGATTGATAATTCCTGAAGAAATTCTAAATTCCCTGTGGTCTTTTCAGTGAAGCCACTGTATCCATGCCATGTATCTCTTCTTGTTTTTTTCAGATATCTTACATCGGACATGACTGTACAGAGATCCCAGACTTCCTTGGAGACACATATGGCCACTTTGCAAGAAGGCTGGATCTAAGCTTCAATCAGCTCAGGTAGGAGACAGATGCACAGACGACAAACATATAATCACCAGCATGTGCTGCCTGGATCTCTCCCCTCTCTCTCTTTCTCTATCTGTGACTGAGGGACATGCATCTTTACATCAGGTGCAATTGAATTTGTGCCCTCAGTCTATAGGTGTCCAGAGTGTCATCACAACATCAAAGGGCTGAATGAGTGTTAGAGCCGGGCGGGTGCCACGCTGGGGCAGGATAAAAGGCTCGATCGATAAATGTGACATGCTAATTCGAGGGGCAAAATAGAAGAAAAGATTCCTCTGTCAGGACATGAAGGAACACCTCGTGGCAGCCGCTTCAGAGGGGGCTGCCATTTCAACAGCGGGGCTGGCATAGTTGATCTGGCAAGTAAAAGAGAGGAGATGATGGTTATAAGGTGCTTTTGTTTCTGAACCCTTTTCATGACTGTCAGGCCATGAAGCGGCTCAATAGAGGCAATTTTTTTGATGAAATAGTTGTCTTGAGGCAGTTGTCTGTGCTGAAGATGTGAAGTCTTCAATTTCACTGATTTACATCTTGTCATATTGCAAAATCCATCTTCAACACAAAGTATGCAGGGGTGCAGAAAATATGTGTTTAGAGTTGATGAATAAGCCAAGCTCTGTGGAAGTGTGCAAATAGACGGATTTTGTCTCAGGATGGTTGGCCATATTTTCTATTGACCTTATGACCTGATATATGCAGAAGAGCTGAAAAAACTTACATTGCAATAGATATTTTTCTGCAATATACATTGTGTTATGTGAAAATACAAGAACCTTTTCCAAAAAGTGTATTTTCTATAGGCTTAAATATGGGCCATTCATGAATGAGCCCATTTTAATTTGAGCTTGAACTATGTGAGGAAAAAATCTGATGTGCTATACTAATTTTTGGTATTATGACCATGATAAATAAATAGCTAATCCAAAATCATTTATTAGCTTAGCTATTTGCATCCAGTTTCTCATGAATCCAAAATGAACCCAGCATTTTTTACTGCTACATTTGCAACCTTTACTCTGATGATATCTGAGAAAACTTGTTACTGTCAATATAAGAATTAATTGTGTCGCAGGTTTTAAAGTTAATCAATTGCAGTTAAGTCACATGGTAATATGAGAAGGATTGCCTTATGTGTGGGTTTTATAATGATAATAATAATTAAATGATTGGAAAAAAACATGCTGTTGACTGGCACGTGAACTTTTTTACAAGCTAGATACATTGCTAGATATATGATGTCGATGTAGTTTTGATGCACCTCCCTGTACGGATCTATGAATGTGTGAACATAGTGTGCTACTTACTCATGGCAGAGAAATACAGTAGGAGCAGAGACTGAGGGCTGATGTTCATCTCTGATAGTGTTGTTCTTCGGGTTGGATAAAATAGTGAAAACTAAGCACAGTGATTTTTTTGGCTTCTGTTGTTAACAAATGTACAAAATTTACATCACTGTTGGACAGTTGAGTGATGGCATTAGAGTAGGGGATAAGTATCGAAATCTGGTACCGACATGGCACCAATACCAACACAACTGATACCTATTGGACCGAATTACAGAGTAACTTCATTGTGATACCCTAGTACACCAGTGCGACCCTCAGACACCTGAAATGAAAGGCAAGAAATAAGACGTGGTGTATGTGATTTATGTGCACTCACTTTATTTCAGCTGTACGAGAATGTCTTTATATTTTTTGCTGTCTGGAATAATCTCTCTGCTGTACGTGCATTTTCCTGCTGAAGAAATAAGCACATTGACTGACACGTTAACTGGTTTGTTTGTCTGTGATGTGATACCAGCATACGAATTTGAAGAGAGACCCTTACATGGCATCTTTTAAAGATATTTGTGCAATTCATTTACAATACCCCAACAGCTTTTATTTTCCGGACAACTTTAAACACATTTTTTTTTCTCAGGCACCATTAAGGCACTAGCATGATTTGAAAAGTATTGATGTAGCATTGGTATCTGGAAAAATCAAAACAACACTCAATCCTAGTCAGACTACAATGAATTTGAAAAACATTTGTTTTTATCTGCACAATGTTAGCAGCATGACATTATCAGCAGATTTTACGAATGGTAGCGGTTTGTAGATTGCAGTTGGCTTCAAGTACCTTACTTACTCTTTTCTGTCTTTTAATCTTGTTTAGAGAAATAACAGGTCTGTCTTTTCATGCTTACCATTATCTTGCTAGTTTTGATATCAAGCTGTGCCTCACATCTCTCTTTGTTCATTATTCATAACAAGGTTCTCACATTCTTTGATACTTCTGTACTTTTGAGAGTGATGTGCTTTACATCACCATTAACTTAATGACTGATAGTACTGAGAAGTACTAGAAACAGCAGATCTGCAGTCACATTTTTACCCTAGCCTTAAAGAGACTCTACATAACATAGAAACTTACAGGAATCTCCATGCAATTTTGGATAGTTTAAAAACAAAGAAAGCTAGGACTTCAATTTTTGTTGTCCAGTATCAAAACAAGTATCAGTATGATTTGAATTTTGCTTGTGAAGGATAGACATTTAAAATACTGTTAGGCTGGCCACACACTACAGGATTTTAAAATTTTAGCTTTAAGATTTTAACAAGGTTTGACTCCCTCAATGATTGTGGGGGCGTATCCTGACTTGAGCCTCGTTGCAAATGATTATTTGTCTGAATAGTCTGCACGTGTGTGTTGTCAACACAATTTATTTACTGCTCCAAATCGCTTCGTAGCCTCCCAGACCCTGACTAGTAAATATCAAACATGTTTGATATTTACGATTCTACGTCGGAGTGCGCCTAACAGAGTACCCAAAACAACCAATGAGAGCGCAGGCCAGGTAGCGTCACCAGGCGGATCATATGTACTTTCACATCTCACAACGATAAACAGAACTGTACCTTAATTCTAGCCAGGATTTCATCCTGTGTCTTTCCCTTGTGAAAAGGAGATGTGGGCGTTCTCCAGGAATTTAGCTGGGTTTAGAGCGGCAAGGTGATGGTGTGTGTCTCCGTTAAAAGACACGGATACAGATGTCCAGTTTAGTGGTGGATTTATTTAACTGTGTGTGGTTCTGCAGATAAAGATACAAAACAATACTCAGTACAGCTCACAACATACATAACACACATAACATAACTCTGGATATAAAGGACTGTAGTATTGTAAACATGTTATCTCATACGAGGCTCACTGCAGTCACGGAGGGAATTAGCTTATTAGCTGAACACTGAACAGCGTGAGATATCATTAGCCATATTCGCGGCAAACAATACACAATATAATATCCAACTTGGACAATAACACATCATAAACTTACTTCTGGCATCTACGCACAATAAACCCAAGATGCAGGTGAATGTTGGGTAAACATAGGTGAAGGGAAATTCACGAACTATCCACTGCTGCATGAGGAGGAGAAAAAACTAAACTTCCGCAGCTGCGGCATCTCACACACATGTGTGGTGCGTTCAACCGCGTCGGAACGCCTATGGTGCGTTCACGAGCGTAGGACAAAGAAAACTCTCCATAAAACCCAATATAACTGAACAGTATTTACTTGAAAACACCTAAACAACATGGACTTTCTAACACCTTGTTTTATGATTTTTGCTGTATCTGCGTTTGTTAGTTTTTCCTGAAGTCATGTGATCACCAAGGTTGTTGGCAGGTCAGCAGGTGTGTGGTCTACAGTGATCTGACAATCTGGCTGAGTCATCTAGCGTGTGTGTTCAGAGGATTAAAGATGAAAAATCATTTGAAACTATCCTCATTTCTGTGGTCTCCCACGGTTTTAAATCGTTTAAGATTTAAAAATCATCTAATGTGTGGCCAGCCTTACCGTGACAGCCCTGTACAGTAAATTTGATCATATGCTCAAACAAAAGACTGGCATTTGAGTAACACAGTTGTTGTTAGAGAACTGTATTAATTAGGAATGCACATGATTAAACCGTTAAATTTGTTTATCAATTAGCAAGCACGCGATTAATTACTAATCGCCTATAATTGTTGTACAAACACTGGCTTCTAATCTCGGTCTATAGTGCTCTTTTAAACTGTGATGAACCTCCCGCCACTAGAACCCGCTGCCTTTCTGCCTGAGCTTTCCCTCACCGCTTCAACGGATGTAAATTTGAGAAGCTTAGCAGTTAGCGTGTAGTAGGAACAGCGCGGTAGTTTTTTAAGTAACAAATGGAAATAAAGTGGTTTGTATGCTATCGAAGTTTGAACTCACGTGTAACTACTCAACTGAAGTGAAAATGCCACATATCAAAGCACGATATTAATCAACAAAGAGGAACGAAGGTTGGTAGAGCTACCTGCTAATGTTAGTTGTGATGTGAGTCTGATATACTCTGTACAACGTGGCTTACACAGTGACCCTGTGATGAATCTGACTGTTTTGAAGTACTTTTTTTCTCTTTAGTCAGTTAAATGCAATTTATATGAGCGTTGAGCTGAACGGGGAAATAGACGCATCGGAAACATCCCTACCATTAATGACGTGCTATCTCCAACTTTATCATTTCACTTACTGCTGGTATATGGCTGCATTTTTTTCTACATGGCATTGGTCAGCCTTGTGGGAACATTTATTTACAGATCAAAATATCTGTTGTGCTGATTGTTCATACATCAGATTAAACTTCCATAGACTGACAATGTTATAAATACCAGTGGTGAGGGAGATGATGTGACTTTTCACTTTTCTAAAAGTCATGCTGCCTCCAACGCACCTGTCACACATTCAGGTGGGCAAAAATATTTTTCATTTGAAGCTCTGCAACAGAGAAAAAGCTGAGCAGAGCTGTATTTCCTTGCTTGGTCAAAGCACACTTTTATCTTTTGTGTTGCCTATTGATAATCAGCCACTTAATCTAACATAACTGCATGTAGTTAATGCTAGAGTATTTGACCTGAAGCTCAGACAACCTCCCCCTAAACAGCAAACACTGCAGTAAATCTATTGATTGCCATGCGATCATGACCTCTGTGTGCATGGCACTAAACACTTGGACGGTTGAATAATAGATGTCTTGTTACCTCAGAGGAAGTAAGAGCCTGGTGTGTGTGCTGCAAACAGCATTATGAAATCTGACTTAAACAATGCTTGTGTGTGTGATGCTTTCAGGGAGATCAAGGCAGACATTATGTTTCTTGCCCTTGAACCTGTCACATTAAGAGCTTGATGTTTGGAATGAAATATTAATGAGTCAGATATTACTAATTCATTATTAATTCTCAGTTTGGCTAATCTGAGATGTCAGATATCTTTACCAAACTTCAAAGGGTGGCGTGGGCAAAGAAGCGGTGCAGAAGTAATGAAGTGGTACACTCTGACCATTTGGGGCATATATCAGTGGACTATTGATCGATGGTTTGCTATTGGGCAAAGTGATCTGTAACACAGTGCTTCATCTTTTTCTCCTATAGACAGCATGCTTGAAGGGATCATACCAAAAGCGGTGCAGTGAAAAATACATCTTGAGTGGTGCTTTTTTTCTTTTTTTGTTGGATAGCATGAACTCTCAACACTGTTTCCTTATTAGTACCAACACACTGGTGTGGTCATGCTGCTTCTCTTTTCTATAACCACACAATGCTTCAAACTTAATTTCCCATTCTCTCCTAAATACAGCCACTGTTGCAGTTTGACTGCACATGAACTTATTGGGAGGTTAAAGATGGAGCAGGGAACTCAGTAAGCAGCTTAACATTTGATAAAGTTATATGCTAAGTGCAGCAAAGCAACCCCTTCATTACTTTTGATCCCCAGAAGAATGCACGTACAAGGCCCCTGACTCACAGCCTCATGTGGGAAAGGCACTTCCTGGAAGATCTTATTCTTTCTCAACAGCAGATTGCTGACAGATTTGGTTTTAAATACTGCCTCACGAGTACTCTAATACAATACTGAAAAAGTCTTTGTGTCCAAAATAGACTGCAATGTGACCCGTATGCCAAACATCTAATCATGTGAATCACAGCTGAAAAACCCCAACACCTACCTCATGAATAAACATTAAAGTTACAGGCATCAAATATATCCTAACTAAATACATCATTGTATAATAACATTGTTACGGAAAGAGTGTAATTACCGGCCTGGGTTTGTTGTTCTCAGCTCTGTGTTCACATTGGCATGACAATCCTTACCAAAATAGGGGTTTCCTAGTCGACTAATTTTAGAGTTGATTAAACTAAATACAGAAGGACAGGTCTAACACAGTGTCACCAACAAAATCAGCTTGACTACATTGATTCCTACAGCCTGACACCATGCAGTCCAACAGAGGGTCGACACAGTGCAATGTTTTCCCCCCATCACCCCGTTCCTATTTTCATCTATTGCTCACATTGACATGAGTAAGGAAGAAGGAAAGAGGGAGATGACAAGGAATCAGGAGCTGCTCTGTGTGCACATGTGAACTAAATAAACACTTTATTCTTCACATTGTAACTACACACAGGTATTTAGCAGCAGTGGATTTAATTCCTAGATGATTCATTTCCTCAGTCTGTTGGTAACGTGCATCTCAAATGACTGCACACACACGCGAATGGGGATATCAGTGTGATTCAAACAGGTGAGGGAGGATCAGCTGTGCACCGTTTCTTTTTAAATTGTCAGAAGCAGTAGTGCTTTCCTCTTCAGCTGGACTACCTCATAGACAGCTGTGGATGAGGTAGTCCAGTCTGTCAATCTTGCAAGATGTTTTTCACCGCTACCAGAAATCTCATGATGTTTAAAGATCTTCACACTCTGGGTCTGTTATTTTCAGATGCGTTTTTTTTTTATCCATAGTCCTACAGAATTCAGTACCCTGTTATGATCTGTGAGTATAACATCTGCCTTAATCTGTTATATACTATGGTTGATATCCACATAGTACACATGAAATTATCTGTGTTTAAAGTGGGAGTTCAGTGCGAGGGAGAGAGATGGGAGAGGAGAGGGGGGCAAGTGAATGAGAAGGAAACAGCAGGCGCCAATCTGAATCATCAATCACCATTTAAATGACTTGGACTAACACCAACATTTGCATAAAATAGAACCTGTTCTGAAAAAAATAATGAGGGACGAAAGTTTCGGCATCAGCGTGCAATATGATTAGAACAATGTAAGCTGATTTCCTTTTTAATGTGTGAAAAATTTGGACAACAAACATTAACTCAGTGTGCAAAAGCCTTTAGTTTCATCACACCACTGCAGGGCAGAGAATGACATTTTTACCAGATGCAGTGTGGACAACAACCCTGCAAAGCTGTGCAACATCTGATGCTTGCATGCTTTAGAACACAATGTCAGAAAACTGTCAGAAAGGGTTAAAATTTAGCTAACCTTATTAAAAATTGTCTCTTGGCAGCACTGTTATTCTTTTTTTTGTTCCTAACATTTTATGTGCTAGCACAGCAACCTTTGGATCTCTTTGTGTGTCAAATTTCACATACCTGTGCTGAATATGGTTATCAGTTGCTCCGATATGACAGTTTACACTGACACGGCCTACTTCATCTCAATTTTCTAGATAAAAATTAGGGACGCTCCTAGGTGAATAATTCCCCATCCAATTAAATGCAAATATAATTCCATTTAGCTGCACTAGTGTAAATCAAATAAATACATTCTGTAAAGCAACTTCACACGCCAACAGTAAAACAGCCTAACACTGTAACAATGCGACTTAAGTAGGCAATGCTAGCACCACTGATCTACGATCCTCATTGCAGGCTAGCGTTTATAGTCCTGTGCTGAATGTCATAACTCAGTGCTCGGGTACAAGGACTTATATCTCCACGTGGCCTACATACAACTTTGTCCTTATATTCTAGATCAAAATACTGTTTACTTGGGATGCTATCGGTGCTATCAGTTATTGTCTGTTTGTATCGGAATCAGGAGCTTTGTGACACTGAGGGAGAGGTAGTGCAGGAGGGGAAGCTAGCAGTGTTAGACAAAGAAAAGCTATTTTGGTCTGATAGGACTAGTGCTCGAGAGCGACATCTACTCTGAAAAACTGCGTACTATATCTTTAAAATATAAACGGTATCATCTACATACGGAATAAGTCAAATACCTAAACATATAATATCAAGATGCACTTTTTGATTCTCATCTGATGCAGTGTTATCTCACAATATTGTATTTTGAATCTTGTAATCCTCAACCTTCAAGAATCCACTGCCTGACGTTTCTTGTCAGATAGTAAAGACATTTGTGAAATGACACCATGACCTCGTTTCAGTGTCAGCTCAAGCAAACCAGGTGTAAACAGATGCACATATGAGAGGAACTCAGCGGACTGCCTTGGGCATCATGCACTTCTCTGTGCTACTTGACTCAAATCTAGAGAGAGACATTGCCAGAGTTTGTTGTAGCTAATATGCTTATTTCTGTCACCTCAATTGACAACACTCATCCAGCGCGCTGACAATGAGTCACAATGAGAAGCACTGTTCTGGCACCACCTTAAACTGAGTGCTGTGTGTTTATTTGTGTGTGCCGCTCATATGTTTGTATGCAGTGTTGGTGCATCTGTCTCTGTGAGAATAACTGTGAGTGGCTGGGCAGGTAATGGCAGGATGAAATTATGGTAGCAGCCTAGCGGGCTGTCACACCCACACCTCTCCCTGTGTCTGCTGCACTGTCAGCCTGTCTCATCAATGTGTTGAAAAGTGTGGCTCACAGTGAGATTTGTGTCTCGGGAGGAGCATGGGTGGCATTGTGTCGTCCACTTTGTTCCAGGTCAGGTGTGTACACAATGCAGTGAGTGGGCATGTGCTGTCATGACATGATTCCTCTCTGCGACCGCGGCGCTGGCATCTGGTACATGCAGCGTTACGGGCTTGGACACATGAGGTCTGAGGAGGACACATGTCTGTGAGTCACAGCCAGATCCAAACATTTTTAGATCAGTGACAACCTCTCTTCTCAGATATGACATGATCTCTCGATAAAAACATGCATTTATGCAGTGACAGCGTTTGTGAAACCATAAACTTACTGTAACCCTTACATAGTTTAGATGTTTGCAAAATTTACTACAAGAAATGTTAAATATAGGTGATTAAAGTTTAAATAGTCTGCATTTAACTGACCAGATTATCTGTTCCGTACAAGTGAAAGCTGCAGCAGAACATTAATAAATCACTAATAGAATTCAAACCCCAATATCACAGAGGAGCAGGTGGTGCTCCACAGATTTAGATTATCATATATAAAATACTCTCATCCAAATTGATTATTTTAAAGCTCCTATGAAGCATGTTTGCTGGTGTCCAATCAGACTGATATTAATACTGATGCCTGTATATGACCTAAAAATGCCAGCAAGATTGTGATACTTTCTGTTACTTGTATAGTTGTATAGCTCCTGAGTACACCTAGAACGTGATTGTTGACTAAAATGCATAGTAGCCTAGGTCAACGGTGGCATTTCAGCCATCCTCTGTAGTAAACAATATTATAATGCTGATGCGTGTGAAAGAGCTCTGTGATTCTGTTTGTGAGCTGTAAAAATATCCAACAGCTGCAGCAATGCTCAAGCTAATGGAGATGCTGATAAACTTAACCTGGTCTGCATTCAAAGCAAAATCATCAGTGTTACTATTACTCCCATAGTGTTAAATTTGACATTTTTCCCAAGTATATATAATTTCTGCTTGTTGTGAGTTAATTTGCACTTCAGAAAATGTAATTCTGTCTTGAAGTGTTAATTTTCTGAACTCACAGTATTTTTTTTACACATTAAAGTGTACTTTTAGGCCATCCACACCCTAAAAGTACACATTAAAGTGTACTTTTAGGGTGTGGATGGCCTAGCTTGTGCCCCATGTATGCAGCTGGCTCAGATTCAAGCACTTTCACCACTCTCTTATCCCTGTTTCCGACTCTATCCACTTTCGTATCACTCCAATAAAGCAAAAACGTGTCAAAATATTTTTATTATAAAAGACACTGGCACAGTACAATACATAGTCGATAAAGATTGCCACCTTGAACTGCACACCAGGGGTGTAAATCACCAGTTTCATCCTGATACGATACGATTTTGATATTTTCGGCAACGATACGATATTTTCCGATATCACAAAATCTGCCACGATACGATTTCGATTCGATTCAATATGGGGCCAAGGATCGATATCAGGCCATTTTGTGCAAAAATTTCACAGTTACAGAAAAAAACAGTTCCTGCAATTAAATTATTGACAGGTCTCTGTATTTAATAAGAATATGTCAAAAACAACAAAGGCCCAATTACCCCTAATTACCTTGAAATTAGGAACACAACAATGCACGTTTGTGTTATCATATTGATTTAAAACAGCAAACATTTTCAGTACCAAACATTTTATTTCCTCACATCCCCAGATCCATCTAAAGCACCAATAGCTATGGATTTTTTTCTGCAGCCCTTTATTATAATGATCAAAATGTTTGGCCTGTGTTCCCATTTTAGATTTTTTTCTTAAACTTATTTACACACATGTGGCTTCAACAGATATTCTTCTTATGAGATTTAAATGAGGTTAAATATGTGGCATATGATTTTATATAATGATTCTTTATCATTTTTTTATTTATTGCAACCTTGATTTTGATAAATGGAAAGGTTCGACAGATCACTAGAGCAAAGTTTTATTATAAAAGACGTTCCTGTGATGTGCAGCTTTATAACAAGAGCGAGGGGGTGGGGGTATACAGAGAACAGCTGGCCTGCTTGAACCACGTTAAGTTTGGACAGCTTATATTTTCATTATAAATCTAATGTGAGATGGCGATGTAAAATAAGTTTATGAAGGAGATATGCAGCAGTGGACTTTTTCCTCTCTGTGTATCTGCAGTCTGCTGCAGACAGCACTCGCTTCCTCAGCCATAATGGGCGGAGTGTTTATATCCTTGAACAATCTCATATGGCGGTTATATACGGATAAAGACGTAGATGTAGTCGGCAAACTAAAGGGAGGGATCCGTCCTGCAGTAGCGTCTGTCTGAAACATAGCCACACAGCAGAGAGAGGAGAGGATATCCTCTTTCCCTCAGCCGCGAATCTGTAAGCCACTGCTGCTACTTAGTTAGCTGCAGCTAACTTGTTGAGGACGCTGCCTTGGGCGGACACTGTCAACAGGCATGTGGGGGGAATTTCAAAATAAAAGCGTAGCTTGAAGCATCCATTTAGATTGATGTTTTGACTTTCCATTGATCTGATTGGATCATCAAGCAACCAATCAGTATATCGATATACATTGATGAATCGTTACACCCCTACTGTACACCTGTGGCAAAGTCAGATGTCTTCTGGCCAGGATGGATCAAAGAGACAAATGCAGAGCTAGGAAACACCCTTTGATGAAAATCAGGACCCCACCCTTAACTGTAGAGCAACCGGTGCCACAGGTCAAAGTGACTAACTCAGTGGATAACTTCACTCATAGTGCAGAGGTTTCTAAGATAAAAAATGACAGTTATCCACCAGAAGCATGAGTGAAGGAATCACAGGCATCACTGTACAAAAGGAAGCATCTAGACACATGTATACACATGTAAATACACCTAAAACACATCATAGCACTCTGCACCATGGCATAATGGGAAAACTACTTGAAAATGGTGGTGGGCAGAGCTTAAAGCAGTAGACTCTCTGCAGAGTTGGACTGACACTGATGGAACAACACTGTTGAGTAACTCCAACACTGAAGACCACTCAGAATTGAGTTAAAATTGCACTTTAGGATTCAAAATAAACTCTGCAATGTTTAACCCTGAGAATTTAAACCTCCAGTTTTTGCTGCTTTGGTTATTACTGGTATTCCATTTGAGGCAGAGTTTGATATTCACGATTCCAGATTGGGGTCAGATGCATTAGGGAGCAGTAAAATAATTCTATTGATTCTAAATATCTTAAGATAAATAGTCAGTTGTAATAAGCCTCCAATCGGGTTACGCCCCGATTTTGAGGGACACAAATCTCACAAATGTAGATTATGACTGAACTGCAACTTTAATATCAGCCAGTTAGAGAACAGCTTCCATATTGGACGTAGTGTTGCAGGTCCTGCCTGTGTATGTGTGCATGTGCCTGTGCCTGTGTGTATCTGAAGGGGTATGTACTCACCCTGGCTATGTTGGGGATGGCAGGCGTTTTGCATTTTAATGACAAATCAAGTATGCTAACTCGCGCTTTAAAACGAAAGTGCTCTAAATGTCGCCCAGCTGTCAAAATGAGATGTAAGCGGCGTGATGAAAAGAGAACAAAGAAGACAAAGTAGGGAGGCCTGGTACACTGAGAAATGAAATAAAACCTTGTATGGCCTGTCAGCTGTGTCGTTTTATATTCATATCTAAAGAACATTATAGTATTACTCCGCCGCTCATGCCTCACTCATCTGTCTCTCTTAATTCGTCACAGGCGCCGCTCCGTCTTTCAAGTCACTGTATGTCAACACGGGAAGGGGTCTGCTAATTGACAAATGAGTGTCACAGACATCGAGTGATCCTTTTCTACCCAAGCTAGGTAGACTCCGGCTGTTTGATGGTGGGAGGAGGAGGGTGCAGGGAGGATGACGGTTATTGGCAGAAGCCCAGTATGAGGTTTTAGACCGGGCCTAGAATGAGAAGTGACAACGGCACGAGAGCCTGTCATTGTCTTGCCTAAGTGTTCAATCTTCAGAGATGCTGGTATGCAGATAAAGTGTCAGTTAGGAGGAGAAGATATGAAACATTGGCAGTATGAAGTCCTCAAATCACTTAACTGGGAGCGGAGAGTACGTGTGTCTGGTAATAGTGGTGGCGGTCTGTGTTCTGTTGAGGAAATATATTCCATATCCGATCTATCAGGCCTGTTAGGACCGATATCCGAGGATAACCTGATCAGTGTCTCATAAATTAGAGAGGATGCAGAGCTCTTCTGGCCCTGTGAGATTTAAACCAGATGGATGAGAGGGACAAGATCTGGCAGGAAGTAATGTATTCATATCAAGGACATTGATATTTGGAGTCTTTCTATGGTTTTTAATTTTCAAGTGGGAGTTTTTTTTTTTAATGATGTACTCCTCTGGGAAAACCGATGGGTTGACGGAGTTGAGGATGTTATGTCTAATGGATGACTTGTCTCCTTCTTCCATCTCTTCAATTTAACATTATATCAGAGCTGTCTTTAATAAGATTACTGCAATCACACTTTTAGTGCTGCTGAGGACAGAGAAAGGAGAAGAAGGAAGCCACTGGGTCCTGCAGTGAAGAAGAGGAACTTGCATGTTTATTTTGACAGCATATAATGGCTAAAGCTGACTTTAATATATAGAATTTAAGATATAGTATATGATGTTAATATATGACCATTTGTTGGAAGATTAACATTTTCCCTGGAGTTCAGAAAGTATTTGGACCCTTTTCACTTTTTCAGTTGTGTTATGTAGCAGCCTGATGCTACAGTAAAAAAAAAAAAATCTCATTCATCATCACAGTGCACCATCATGACAAAGTGAAAACAGAATTTTAGATTTGTTTGCAAATTATATATATATATAAAAAAAAACACCTAAAATATCACATTGACGTAAGTGTTTAGTCTGTCTGTGGTAAAACAAAATGATTGGACATGATGTGCCTCACAGTTGACGCTGCATATCAGAGCAAATAAAAACAAAGACAAAAAAAAGCCATAAGGTAAAAAGAACTGCCTGCAATCTTCTCCCAAACCGTAGTTCTCTTACAGACTGAATAAGATTGTCCTCCAGGATTTTCCTATATTTTGCCACATTCATCTGACCCTCTAACTTCACAAGCCCTCCAGGGGTGGCTGCCGAGAAGCATCCCCACAACATGATGCTGCCACCACCGTGCTTCACAGTGGGGATGGTGTGTCTTCAGTGATGTCTGATGGCCAAAAAGCACCGTTTTTATCTCATCAACCCAAAGAACTTTCTTCCACTTGACGATGAATTCTTCTATATGGATTTTAAGCATGCTCTAGTTGAGATTTAATTTTCTTCACAAGTGGCTTTTTCTTTGCTAATCTCCCTTAAAGCTGCTGAAGAACAGCAACAGTTGTATTCAGAGTCTCTCCCATCTCAGCTGCTCAAGCTTGTAACTCCCTCAGAGTAGTCATAGGTGTCTTTGTGATCTCTAAAGGAATGCTCGGTGCCCTGGAAATGTATTTATATCCATCTCCTGACTCACACTTTTCAATAACCTTTTCTCTGAGTTGCTTGAGGTGTTCTTTTGTCTTCATGGTGTAATGGTAGCCAGGAATACTGATTAACCAATGACTTGACCTTCCAGACACAGGTCTCTGTATACTACTAGTTTTAGATAATTTTGTTTAATTGACATTACTTTGTTGAATTTTGTTTTCACTTTGGCAGTAAAGGGTTTTTTGTTGTTGTTTTTTCATCTAAAAAGCCAAACTATATTGACCATGCTTGATTTATAAAATCAGTGAGAGAGTAAAACATCAAATGGGATGAAAACTTTCAAGGGCACTAAATTTTCTTAGACATGGACTTCCTGTATCCCTTATTTCTTCCAACTGCTCTTTATGTCTTTACAAACCCAAGCCCATGCATTGAAACATGTTACAACATATATTCATTAAATTTAAGAGCTTGGTGAGTTCCTTAAACAGCAGGCTGCTGTAGTTTTATGCAGCGTAGCTGAAAATGGGCAATGTTGGCCATTTGAAATGGTTTAAATTTAGCTTCCGCTTAATGAACATTTGACTCTCTGTGCAGCAGAACATTGTGCGTGGGATTGAATAAAAATAAACTGCTGCCTGGTTGCTGTAATGAGAGAACATGTCAATAATCAGTGCAACATTGTGATATTTGAATGCTTTTGGACAACATTAGAGTTTATATAAATGAGATTTATCCTTCTCAGTTGTTTTAGGATCAATCACTGTTAGTGGTTTGGTCTTTTCAGGGCCTTCGCTGGTGATAAAAATCCCAAATATTTTCCTCTGTATCCTTTTAGCCAGTTGAGAAGCCAGTCTATCTGCTTTCAGCTGCACATTTCCTCTCCCCACAGTGTAACATATAGAGTATAAATCTTTATCTCTCTGTTAAAATACAACAAAAGCCCACTGATGGCAGAGGAACTGTCTGTTAATCACTGTCAGGAACTGCCATCAGCCTCCTTGAGCTCTCCACAACCTCCTCTCTCCGACAATACGAGTCCATCTTGCGGTTTTGGATTCTGAATGGAATGGAACATCTTTATGTTCCTTTTGTTCACATTATATATACTGGGCAGTGATGCCATTCCTTTTATGACTGCGTCACATTTTTTATTGTATATCCCAAGACGGATGGCGTGCCACTGACACAGAGATTTACAGGCCTTCAGCTCGCAGTGGCAGAGCTTTAGAAGGGTCTGCTGACATCTAGCCAACACTTTGGAGGAGGAGAATAAAAGCTGACATTTTATTGGCTCTGGGAGAGAGAGAGAAGAGTTGGGGGGATGAGGAAGGGGAAAGAAAGGAAAAGAGATTCTGTTTCTCTACTTTATATTTCCCAGCACTGCCAGCTGTCAGGGGGACTTTGCTAAAAAGAAGGGATTTATTGGGTATTATTTAGAAACTTGTCAGCGGTAATGACTACAGCTATGATTTCAATTATCACCCACTAAATATAGCTTAATTCACTGCCTTGCTGGCCATAATGAGCCCTGACATCATTTTTCAAAAACTCGATACCATGCTATTTTAATATTTTATGTTGACCACCGATTTAATTTTCCTCCCCGGTGCTTGGCATGTGGCAAGGTCTCACTCCCTCATGTGCTGTTGGATAGTCAGAGCTATTGAGTTCAAAGCTATCCCAGGGATATATTTTTTCCATTGACAGAAATCCAATTAGTTTTAGTACACAGTCTGGCTGAATAAAAAGGCTCTTAAAATCTACAATACGTTTCCTTGGCGTTTTAACCCAGTGCAAAGCCAGTGATGGATCTTTATGATTTGACCTGATGGGGCCCAAGTGGACACACTCCCTTTTTCTATTTTGGCAAGTGAAAAACAAACCGTCCATATGTCTTACTCACTTTGACAGACGTAGCAGGGCCTTTTGATATTGCGTAAACATGCAGTGCACAGCGCGTGCAATGTCTAAGATCTTGACTCGTGCATATTTTAACACTTATTAAATACTTAACTACTACTACACAAATTCTGCAGAAACACCATGTAAATATGAGAGAGGGGGAAAAAGTCAGATGTATAATTCATTAGTGACATGTTTAGTAAGGAGACGATTTTGGGAGCGTTAATGTGTACTCAGGTTTTGACATGAGGGTGTGCATTTTTAAGCATGGAGATGATTGGGAGTGGCACGCGGCTGTCAATAACAGGCTTGGTGCTTGAAGTTGATGGTGCGGCGGAATTTCAATATCATAAAGTGGCTATTTTCAAGGTAAATAACACCCCCAAGATGCCCAGAACTGATTAGGACCCTTCGGTATTCTCATAAAAGAAAACGAGAAAAGGCCCGACCTGTGTCTCTTTTTAGCTCATAACTCAAGCTGTGTTTATGTTCACCCCATCACACTTAGCCATCTCCCAGATTGATGATGTAAGCAACTGGAAGGCATGGAACACATTAGAACAGAGCAAAGAGAGGGGCTGCCATACTTCTACTTCCCTCGGCTGGCTCCCAAATGGAAAAAAAAAAAAAAGATTTGGAGCCAGTTTTGGAAGAGGAACAAAGGAGCTTCCTTTGGTTCGGTTCAGGCAGTTTTGGTCGCTTCATGGCTTTCAATCTCCCACAGTCTTTCCTAGACAGCCCAGGGGTGAAAAGTGAAGACAGATACATGGCTTATCCATGCCAAGATTCTGGAGGATGATTGCACTTTTTTGCCATGTTTTGAATTTAAGGGGATGATTTTTTAAGAGGGTTTCATGATGAATACTGTCAGTGGCTGAGTAAATCCTATGACCGTTAAGAGGAGTTGGAGGCTGTTATTAGATGTAGCAGCACATGAAGGCCTCATTATTCCTGGAAGAATTTAAGTAAAGACTAGTATAATAATATTTAACCTAATCGATTCGAGTCAGGTTTAATCATGGCTCGCCATTCTTGAAGCGATAAACTGAAGTCTGTGTTGGCTATCTTACTTGCCTTCTCTGCAATTTCAGGCCCATAACAACCTTTGTGGATTTTTTGTTCTATTCTAAAATGCTTAAATCATCATGGCTCAGGACAGCTGTGCCACATTCTCGGCACAGCTGTATCTCATTTCCTGTTTCCATTTCAGATAAACTTACTCACATCTTTCACAGCTTTCACTTAAAAACCACCGACTGTCCTTCCAAGCCGCCATGTCGAAACCTTGATAGTGGTCAGGCAGGAAGATTTACAGTGCCTCAAAAAAGTATTCACCGGCTTGGATGTTTTACCCTTGAGCTTAATCAGTTTGATAAGTCAGTCAATCAACATCAATATGATTAGGCTTTTTTGACAAAAAATACAAAAAAACACGTTTAATGTCAAAGTGAAACAGATTTCTACTATGCAATGTCAATTAAATAAAAGTATGTATGTGACTGCATAAATCTTCCCCCTTTTTATACTGACTGATATAATTCAACAGAGGTCCAGCCAATTGGTGCTAGAAGTGATTGTAGTATAAAGACACCTGTGTCTGGAAGGTCTGTGCACTGGTTAATCAGTATTCCCGGCCACAATTACACCATGAAGACAAAAGAACACTTAAAGCAACTCAGAGGAAAGGTTATTGCAAAGTACGAATCAGGGGACGGATACAAAAAAAAATGGAAGGAATATGGCAGTTTTGTAAATCTGCCCAGGCCGTCCTCACAGACTGAGTGACTGTACAAGAAGGAAACTAGTGAGAAAGGCCACCAAGACACCCATGACAACTCTGAAGGAGACTCTGCATACAGCCACTGCTGCTCAGGTTCTTCACTACTCAAAGCTTTATGGGAGAGTGGAAAAGAGAAAGCCACGGTTGTAGAGAAGTCAGATGTTGTAGAGAATGTACCAGAAGCCATGTGGGAGACTTTATGGTCAAGTGGGCGAAAGGTTTTTGACCTGAAAAGTCCAAAGTGGTGCTTTTTGGCCATCAGATAAGATACTATGTTTGGCCAACATCACAAACATACCATCTCCACTGTGACACACATGGTGGCAGCATCATGCTGTGGGGATGCTTCTCAGCAGCCGGCTCTTGAAGGCTTGTAAAGGTAGAGGGAAAAATGAATGCGGCAACGTATAGGAAAATCCCGGCGGACAGTCTTATTCAGTCTGTAAGAGATCTACGGCTTGGGAGAAAAAGTGAATTTACTTAATACTGACTTGATAGGGTTGAATATTTATGCAGTCACTTATTTGACATTACATGGTTTTATTTATTTGACATTACTTCATAGAAATCTGTTTTCTCTTTGACATTAAAGAGGAATTTTGTATTTAATTTGTCAAAAAGATAAATTATACTGACCATGGTTGATTTATTAAACATCCAAGAGGGTGAATACTTTTCATAGGCATTGTATGCGGGATATCAGCCCCTGCTTCATTTTCAGTCCTCTATTTTTTTTAACTTGTTTACAGCCTACATTTACTTGGTCTTTCAAAGCATGAAGAATAAGTTTAGTAAACTACAGTTGGGAACGAGCTCAAAAATCAAGGCCATGCTATGTTTTTTTTAAGGCTACATCTGACATCCATCAGCATGGAAATATGTTTTAATGGTCAGGCAGGCTGCAAGACATCAGTAAGCTGTTGCCTCACTTTTCCACCCAGGGACACATCCAGATAAGAACCAGTGATGGCATGTTTCATGTCCGTGATGCTGACACGTCTGTGCTGGAAATCTGTGAGTAACAACTCTTCCATTTTTGGGCCAGCGCTCTGTGTAGAACAGTGTTCTTATTCTCTTCCGAAAACCGCGTTTCTCCATTAGGATAAATGCATCGACTTCCATCGTAGCGGCTCCACTGAGCTGCCGGCTGCACCATTAGCTGACAGTATGATTATGTGCACAACAAACCAAACAGTCTTCTGATCTTCTCCGTCTGTCCAGACGTTTGGTGATGTTTAAGAGTTTCTCCCTCGTGGTAACAGGGAGATAGCTTTTGCACCGTGGGCACTGTAGAGTTTCTTTATTTTCTCCCTCTGTCTGGAATCTCAGGCCCCTGGGTCCTCCAAAGCTCTGAACATGTCTGTACTCAGATGTTTCAAAAGCACCAAACAGCAGAGGAAGAGGAGTAGAAGGAGGAGGAGGAAGAAGAAGGGATAAAGGGAAGACGAAGGGAAATGGGAGGAGGGTGAGGAATCCTCACAGGGACTGAGTGTACATGTACAAGCAGACCAGGCAGAGAGGCCCAACAGGGTCTGCAGACTTGTGATCTGAGGGCCGTTTGTGTGTCAGTCAGATCAAAGTGTTGTGAAGAGAAGGAGAAATCCCTTTACCTTCGCTGACTATGGCAACCTTATTGGCAGCTCAGTAAAAGGAGGGGGAGGATAACAGAGAGACACTTCAACTTGTGATGGTTTTTATTGTTTTTGTTTCACTTCAAGTATAAGACACATCTATCCTTTTTTTCAAACAGCTTTAGGCTTGTTTTGGGGGGTTAAAAGCAAAAGTGTGCATGCATACCATCATTAAATAGCAGCACATTTATGCCAGGCATTCAAATGCATTAATACATTCATCTTAAACAGTACTCATCAGCTATCATCTCGTAACATTCTTAGCATTAATCACCACAAATATTGTAGTTAAACAAACTGTTATAGCTTATTAGCATTAGGCCATTTACTCAAAGTGAAATGTTAAACCCAGATTTGACTTTCTTGACCAAAATCATTCTGCTTGTAATGCTGGGAAATAAAGTAAATAGTAAACAAAATAAACTTCAAGTGGGATCAATGTATAATCTGAAGGCAAGAAACAAAGCTCAACACAAGTTGACTATTCTATTGATCATAACTTTGGATATTTTGTAGGGAAACACCAAGTTACATAGCTGTGCAATGCTTTCATTGTATAGTTTCCTTGAGCAGGGTTACTCAGGGAAACTGTACAATAGGAAGAGCCAGAATTAATTATGGCGCTTTTCCACTACACAGTTCCAGCCCTACTCGACTCGACTTGGCTCTACTTTACTCGACTCTGCTCGGTTTGGGTACCTTTTCCATCAGCCCTAGTACCTGTTGTCATTTTTAAAAAAGGCGGGTTTGATTCCTGTGTCGGGCGTCGCGCTCATGACTCTTCGGTGACGACATTCTCTGACCAATCAGTGGCCGGCAGTCAGTCGACGTCACCTTTTAGTATCGGCTCAGCTTGCTTGGAACCAGAGCAGAGCAGATACTAAAAAATAGTATCTGGTATGAGGTACCGTGCCGTGGAAACGCAACACAAACCGAGTAGAGTTGAGTCAAGTCGAGTAGAGTAGGGCTAAAACGGGCCGGTGGAAAAGGGCCATTAGTGTAGAAGGCCAAAGAGAAGAGATGGGCTTTCAGCAATGCCTGGTAAATACTGACCAACTGGACAGATCTGATGTGGATGGGGAGATTGTTCCATAACTTGGTAGTTACTACCAAAAAGGCTTAATCGCCCAGGTTTTTGAGTTTTTACCCAGGGAGCCTTTTTAAAGCAGCTGGTTAGCTGGCCTGCCTGTTCAGGCTGGAGTGTGATAATGCAAGAGGTCAACAAGATATGATGGCACGAGTCCATTTAAAACTTTCAAAACAATCAACAAATCTGTCTAGTCTTCTTTAATCTCTTTCTTTATTTAGCTGTGGCTTTTACTTACACGTCAAGAAGGGGAACTATTTGTTTGTGGAGACATGTCTTTGTTGTTTGATGTTTTACAGCTTATTGATTTCTACATTTTCTTTTTCTTCAACTCTTAAAGGGATATTTTAGTATTTTTAAGCTGGGGTGTATGAGGTGCGTAGCAGGTGGAGTGGTATTAATCTTCAGTGACTTTAGTGAGCATTGTTCCTTTAAGAACGACTCGCTGGTTGTACCAGCCAGGAAGCTAGGCTATACAGTGAAACAGATGGGTACAGTTTCTCCCTGGAATTTAATGAGTTTTTAATAAAAATGGGCCACAAAACATAGTTGGCTCCAAATGTACGCACTATCAAAACATTTGTAAGCGTTGTATTTTATACCCAGAAAGTCTCTGTGTTTTTGTCACTATTTTGCAATTAAGGCTTTTTCTACTAGTTGCGTGCTCTTACACTGCAACATTTAGTGAAGTTGCAGTAGAATGGAAAAGCTGCCCTTTAACAGGCTGAATCCTCAAGCAGAACTGCAGTCATGTTGAACAGCCATCTGCTGACGCTGTGTTGGGGTTGAAAAGGGTTCAGAGGAAAAAGCAGAGAGAGAGAAAGAGGAGGATACAGAAAGTTTCAAATCTGCCAGTATCATGAATCATTTCATTCATCCCTACCTCCCCTGTTATTTTACCTGAGATCAGGACTTTTTAACATGGTTAGATATTGATTTTACAGCATTTGCATCTGTGTTTCAAATCATTAGATAAATTGAATTATTTGAAATTCAGCTTTTACCTTGAGCATCTTAACCTATGTAGATACATGGCTAACGTAGCTAAAGCTAAGCTCACAAAGCAGCTGTGTAACTTTTGTGTCTACGTTATGGTTGTAGCTAAGTTAGCTTTAGGTACAATTGTTAAAGCTTATGTTGCAAAAACTCCTGACGTAGCTATGAATCTAGCAAAGCTAAATTTAAGCTCACAAAGCAGCTATGTAAGCGGTGAGGTACATTCACTACACAGCTATGCTAGCTTTAGCTTTAGCTAAAACTAACTTAACTACACTGGTATATGTAGGTCTATACAGTCTATACATAATTTAATCTCAGATTAGACCGCTGACTCTTTTCTCTGTTTTGTTTGTGAAATGTTGCTTAATGTGTAATGTTTGCAGTGTGGTTATTTCATGAATGTAACTGCCAGACTTTGTTTATGAATAAAGTTGAATTAAAAGAAAAATCTAAAATTGGAAACATGTTGTACCTTTAAATTATGGCACCTTCTTTCTGAGGTATACGGTTTCTCAGATAAATATTCTGCGAGAGTGGTCATCAGAAATGTACAGTCTGCAGCCAGACTGCTCTTATGGTCATAGGCAGATGCATGCTGGGCAGCTCTGTGTCGGTTCTTAATTCAGTACAACATAATGAGGTTAAAATTGCTTATCATTTTGCCAAAAACTGAGGTTGATCTGGAGATATGGTGTTTTTTACCCAATGCCAATCATTTAATCTCGATCATCTTGATCCATGATTGTGAAAAGCTGAAATTGTCATTGGAATTGAAACTTGATTAATTGCCCTACACTTACATCTAGCATACATTTTTCCTTAATATTTTGACTTTATTTCAAGGTAAACTGTTAAAAATATATGACCAGGATGCAGTGTTCATCAAGAATAGTACATGCTTGAAACCAACAGACAGATCACTAGCTCTGTTTACAACAGGATTAATCGCCCTGTTGTCCTTGCAGGGCCTGAAGAGGAACAGTGTGGCTGCTGTCCTTCTCCATGGCTATGAATGAGTGCATACTGTATCTTTATGACCCTAACCAATGATGAAAGAATGGGAGGAGCGTGGAAGCATGTGTTCTTGTCAGTTTGAGCTTATCAGCTAAAACATACCCTACAATCTTATCAAACTTTTTAGTTCTACAATAATTACAGCAATTAAACCAAGCCAGGTGGTAAATACATCCTATTTATAGTAGCTATTAATTTCTTTAAACTTTAATAAAAGTGTGATGGAGGCTGTTTGGGCCTCTATTAAGGGAGAGGTGCAACTCCTAATGTTATAATCAGAATCAGGTTGAAGATACAGTAGGCCTTTATAAACACAGCTGCTCCTTTACAGAGTCCCAGACAGTCCGTCACTCATCCTCACCCCCTCACGCTGTGAACGTGTACTGAGCGTATCCTTCCATGGGCCCGCCTGTTTAAATTAATTATTAGTTTTATAGCGAACCCTGAGGCCTTGCACAGGCAGCTAATCCCTGTAGAGGGCTAATCCGACCCCACGTTACAGAAAATCAATGCCGGTCTTTGGTGTTGGCATGCCATCAGGGCACAGGGACACATGTCAGACAGGCCTCCTGATTTTTTCATGAGGTGTGTTTTTTGAAGTGGTAGATCCAGTGGAGGATGCTCGAGGTACCCAGAATTGAAAAGAATATCCGGAAGCGAAAAAAGGCTTTTATGACCAAATTTCTCCGGGGGTGTTAGGTGATGCAAGTGTGTGGTTTTTGTGCATTTTTTAAGAGAAAATATGAGATTTTGAATGGTACATATTCTGTCAAAAGGGGAGTCATATTGATTTTGAATAAATGATTGCCAAACAAACTCTTATATGTGTAATTTTATTTTAAATTAAAAAGTGATGCCCAGAAAATAATGTTCTGCAAGCTTTTCTATTAGAGGTAGATTGAAATATAAATACAGCAATATAACATTGCTCCGTCTAACCACCAAAATATCCATATTTCAGTTAAAATCAAATCTAAACAAATGACAATACCTTGTCAATTTGATTGTCTTCATACGTCTTCATGGTGGTGCTTATATTGATGAGGGTAATGTGAACAAAAGTGTATCAGCCAAAGAAAATATTGACAGCAGAATTAAAAAAGAGGAATACAATAAGATAATGACCCAACAGTAGAAAATGCATGAGATGAAGTGGAAGTTACATCTAGTTGTAGTGAATAATAAATATATAGATTCTGGACTTCACCTATTCGTAGGCTTTTATTTCCTTCGAAAAATACATTTCTATTAGAGTATTAGGTTTGCATTGGTTTGTGCTTCAGTTAATCAGATAAGTGTGATGCATCTTTTTTCACAAATTCACCAGTTTTTGCAGTCTTTCGTGATTATATGTGGGTCTTCCATTGCATATCTTGTTGTATCATTTCATATAATATGTTACCAGGTTGTATAATATCTTAACATATTGTAAAATATATTACCATGTCATACTGTACCATATCTTATTGTGTGGTATCATAAAGTATCATATTGTATCTTACCATGTTGTGTCATTTGCATTGTATCCTATTGTATCTAGAGGTTTAACGTTTCATCAATGTACAGTGCTTAACAAATTTATTAGACCACCCTAACCCTAACCAAAGTAAGGATTATGCCACAGCTGCCCTAAATTAACAGCATTGGTAATTACCAAAATAATTTTTTATGTTTCTGCAATGGTTAATACACCAATATGTAAAAGCTCTTTAACCCAAATGATATTTTTAATGCGACAATGTCATTATTATTGTTATCCATGAATTTTCCAATTTACTGATTTACAAAAAAACTGAATGAATAGTAAAGCACATTAGTTTTTATTGATTAATATGTCAAATTATAGTTATTTACTTGCATTCCTGAACAGAAAAATGAGTTTTAGTGCTTGAATGTTATGCTTGATTCATTTCTGACTTCTCAGAGAAGCCCAGTGAGCCAGCTCAAATTTGGGTGAATTCAGTTTGAAATCCCTCATTCCTGTTCAAAATGGTAAAACGTGGAGAGCTCAGTGAAAATGAAAGAGTCTGCATTAAAGCACTTCATGATGCTGGATGGTCTTTGAGACAAATATGACAGGCGGTCTAATAAATTTGTTAAGCACTGTATATGGATATATCGATTGGTTGATTGATGATCCAGTCAGATCGATGGAAAGTAAACACGTCGATCTAAACTGATGCTTCAAGCTATGCTTTTTTAAAAATTCCCCCCCGCACGCCTGTTGACAGTTTCTGCCCCAGGCAGCGTCTTCAACAAGCTAGCTTGTAGCTTATTTCATCATTTGATATTGTACGGTTTCATATCAGGGATAGACTAATTATCGGCTTGGATGATTATTGATGCTGATATTTGTCATTTCCGATCACCAGTAGTGGCATTTTATTTTACAGAACACTGATCAAACTGATCAGTTAAAAGATGTGCTACTCCACTGAAAGGCGTGTCTTTCTCTCTGTCTTTGATTTCACTCTCTTTCCCTCTCACTCTTCATATATATAGTATAGGATCATACTGTTCTGTAGGGCATGTACACAGAGTTACCCAGCAATGTCCAGTATTACTCTCTACTTCTCAGAGCATGTAGATTTTGATGGTCTAGATGTTGGATGGCCTGTGTCTTTTGAAGCACCAATGACCTTCTAGCAACCTCCAGATGATGGATGTGTGTGGTAGATGAGTGTCCTGCAGTCAACAAGGATTTGCGGGGATTTTGTCTGCAGTGACAGTCCGCAGATGGAGCAGCTTGAGTTATGTCACGGCTGCTGTATCCACTGAGTATCTGAGCGTTGAGTCCTGCAGTAAACATCAGGCTGTGTTTTTTCTCCTCTTTGCCTGATAATGAAGAAAGATAATGGTGAAAGGAAGGGATCGGAACAGCCATTTAGAAAACGTCAATTTGTGTCTTTTTAGTAATAAATCTTTCTAGTATGAGCCAAGATGAGAACATCCTATTTTCCCTTGGCACTGATGCAGACAGTCTGTGTTTTGAGATCACTTTAATATCTTGTCAGATTTGATACACTGTCAAAAATTGAAACCAGCATCCATTTTCTTTTACTTTGTCAGGGTTTAATACCATTCAGGGGAAATATGAATATTTCTCATTCCTCAGTCTCATTTCATATTCCCAACTGTCTGTCAGTAATTGGAGGAGAAAAAGAGAGAGAGGAAGAGAGAGATGATCTGACCCAGTCCCCTACTTTTTTCTTCTTTACACCTCTCATTCTGCCTATTAGTTTTGGATTACCGACTTTCTCTCTCTCTCACTGAGACTGGCAGCTGAGGATAATAGCTTTCATAATGTGTGGAGTTTCATTCTGCAGCTCCTCTGTGTTTCTCTTTATGAGAGAACAAAAAAAATGTCGAGCCCAGTCAGTCTATTTGTTGCCTCTATCGGTGAGATTAATGAGGAGAACAGTGCTGTCTCAAGCCTTTTGTGACAGGCTTCAAAGTCCCTGTGAAGGAGGACGTCTGCAGGGTTCACACAGACAGGAAGCTATTCGCGTTTACACTGTGTCGGTTAATTAACGAGGCTAGCACATGATCAAACCTATATGCTAAAATTAACCCACCATTTGTTGCCCGTTTTGTTAAACTCTGATGAAGAGATCACATATGATACCTCAAAACAGGGCTCATCAGGCCGCTCACTGCCTCTGTCACAGCTAGCTGAATGTTTAGCATGAATTTAAGGTCTTTCAGTGAACCTCCGTTGACCTTCTTTGACTTGAGTTTGGAGTGAGGGAGCGTAATAAGGAAATGACATGGACAGTAACGTCTTGTGCCTTGTCATGAGACTTTAGAGTAAGCCGTTAGCTTCCCCTTCTCTTATCTAGAGCACAATGATTCATTCATTTTCTGGGGAATTTAATATTCTGTCTTTGGTCTATCAATCTGCCATTAGCAGTTCAGACCACTTCCTATACAGCACATAACTGAGATATTTTGCAGTTTAACAAATGGATGTAATCATATCAGGACCAGGATTATTGTCACATGTAGGCGTAGCAATGCTGTTAAACGAAGGAATGCAGAAAACAGCAATCAATTTAATTGAATTGACATCCTTGTTTATTGGTCTGTTTTTATTGTACATATTTATCCTGCATAGTGATTGAACATGAGATCCATAATTCTGTGTTCTGGAAAGATATGTGTACTGGGAAATGAGAGTAATGTCAATATCAAAAATGCAACCTCAGCAAGATGTATACTGCATATATCATGAAGGCCCATAAACGTGAATTTACGTGAAATCTTTGAATTGAGCAGAGCTTTGTGTTGGCAGCTGTTCCTCTGTGGACAACGCCCTTTTGTCCATTTATTATCAGTTAAAAGTCATCATTTGACTCGCACAGGAAACAAAATTAAGCTACTGTAGTAACTTTTTTTTTCTTAGACATGTATCTTTATATGAAAAATGTTTTTTTTTTGTTATTGTACATTTGTATTGTGGTTTGTTTCTATTGTTTATACTCATTAAATCTACTATGGAGGCAGTCTTGTGTGTAGCCATGAAGTCCAAGAAAAATTCCCAAAGATGACAATTCCCAAAGTGTTTGTAGTGTGTTGTATCAAACAGTGGCGTCTGGTCAATAGGGGGCACTAGGGTGCCCATCACTTTCCACAAGTAAAGGACTTAAGTTAATTGAATACATTTTTTAAAAGTTTGCTTTAAATATCAATAAAATTGTATGTATATAGATAAGATCTATCATGCACTGTATCAAGATGATTTATTAAGAGATTTAAATGTATAATGTGCAATAAATCAGTCGATCACGATCGTTCTAAGCGTTTGCCTTTACTTCGTGTTCAGTTGTTTCCTCCTTGGGGCGCTGGGCTCCTGCGCCCACAGCCTTCCATAGACCTCCGTTAAAAGCTGCATGTGCCCATGCGCTCCTCTTCAGTACAAGAGATAGTAGGAGCTCTGTGGGCGCAATACGACGGCGCCCCCGAAGGGATTACCACTAACCACTCGCCAGACGCCAACAGGTGGCAGCAGAGAGTAGGTTCCTGTTATGTGAGACACACAGAGGAAGTCATGCACTGTCATGGTAAATCCCTGGCTTTCTTTCCAGAAATTGCTCCTGCGTTCGTTTAGCTCATCAAGAGATGCTAGGAAGACAGTTAGCAAAATTGCAAAAAGAAAACTCATTGGAGTGTTTAAGAATAAGGGAGGACATTGGAGGAGAACCTTAGAATTAGAGAGCTTGGACCTGACCGGCCACATATTAGGATGAAGCAATAAAGTTGTGACAGAGGGAGAAAGTACACTGATGGCATATTAGACTGACTGAGTAAGTACAGTGTCTTATCTCAGCGTATTGTTTTGTGTTGCATTGTATCGCATCACATCATGTTGTACCCCATGGTACTGTATTGTACCACTTTGCATTGTATCACATATGCATTGCGTCCTGTTGAATTGTGTTGCATTGCATTGTGTCGTTTCATATCACATCGCATCAAATTTTATATCAGATCACACTGTATCGTATCAATACGAGTAAAATGTATATTTTACTAAACTGCACTTCTCTTTCATTAGTTTGATTCTAGCACTTTATTTTTTTTTTTAAATATTGCATCTGCAATCTAGAAGTCATTCTTTTTTAATCTGAATGGCAGTGCTGTTGAGATGGACAGTGGCTTTTTTTATACCGAGCTCTTTCAAAACAAGAAGAACTGGTTATTTACAAAACATTTTTTGTCTGAAGAAAGAAATGCCACATTTTCATCAAGAGTGCAGGCCTGAAGCAGTGTTTTGCAATGTCTGGACACATCATCATGTTTTTCTTTTTTGAATTTCACTGACTGTTCCTGGCCTCTTCTCATCAGACATAAAACATTTCACTGACTGAGACAGATGAAATTAGTCAACTTGATTTGTCTGTACAATGTGAAATAGTAACCTTCTGTTTTGGTTTTGTTGTAGGGAGGTCCAAAACTAACAGTTTTCTCACCTTTTATGTAAAAGACCACTAATCATTTCAATCAAACCGCTGGCCTGTTAGTATCAGATAACATTTTGTGCTGACTATTCATTTAAAATAATATTTTTGGGATAATCATTGATGTAGATATTAATGTTATCTGCAAATAAGGCAACCTGAATTTTTGACCTGCCAAAGCCAGAATTTGCCTTTTATTTTGAAGGTGGCAGAATCTTATTGTTATTTGTAGGATGGTTCCAATTATTATCATATTTCCCGTTGTGAGCTCTATTTTTTTTTGTGGGGAGATTTAGAAAAGGCAAGTCTAAGCATTCATTTTCAAAAGTCCCCAAACTCTGGAGAAGTAACAGATGAATTTTTGTTCAAACTTTTGCTTTCCTCTGGTTGCAGAGCTGTATATTTCCTTTACATGGCTTTGATGAAAGGTTTTGAGAGAGAGGAGACATTTCTTTTGCTTTATAGCGCTCCTTGCCAGCTTGGCAGCTGCACTAGCATTTAAATGCCCATTAACAACCTTTTAACTGTCAAGATCTTTTGAAATACGGATGTTTGCCTTCCTCACTGCTTCAGAGCCACCAAAAATTACTTTTAATAGCAGCGGTGTTGGTATTAATACGTTCCTTCACGAGCTGCAGCTGAGCTGCGTGTCATTCTAGTGCAAAGGAGTTTGCCAATGATGTCTGATTAGGAGTGCAAGGGGAGATTAATAGATGTTTCTCCCCCTCATTTGTTATCACTCTTTTAGTGCATTGACTGACTACAGCGTGTGATAAATAGAGGGAAGCCTCTGCATTTCCTGAGTGTGACACTATCTATCTACTCGTCAGCCCGGCTTCGTGTTGATGCGATGTCTCCTCTGACAGCAAATCCAAAGTCAGCTGCCTGGTCCTGTGCAATTTCAGCTAGCAGAGAGGAAGGTGTTTGGGATCTGCATTTTAATCCCGGCCTGTTTAATGTTTGCCCCCTGACAATCTGGGCCAGACATCATTTTAATGGTATGTACAGTGATAAAGCCAATAAACTGTCAGAATGATTGATAATCTGAGCATTATAGCAATATGACTTTCCAGTTCTCCTCTGCGCTCCAATGATGGTTTCCAAATTGAATTCTTTGTGTACGTGCGCGGGTATGCATGCGTGCACACTCACATGGCGTGCATGTGTACGTCTTTGCCGAAACCTTAGGTGTGAAGAAAACAGAAGAAATCTTGTTAGTTCCTAGTGAATCAGTTTTTAGTGCTTATGCAATACATTACTTCTAAAATAACAAACCATATCGGCTGAATAGATTATCTCCGAGTTTTTGGCCCGCTTGCTGTGTTTGTCTGGAAAAATGGATTGGAGGGGGAACAATTATGAAAAAGATTACCATATTTCTACCGTTAAATAAATGATATGAAATCTAGCTTTCCTCTGGGTGTCAGAAACTCTGAATGCATGAGCCAGGCCTCTGAGCCCGGTGTGTGTTTCACATCAACGCTGGCTTATTTTAAGCTAGAAGTGGGGGATGATGGGAGGTGGGGGGAGAGGATGCCGTTCGTATCTCTTGACTCATGAACTCGTCCAAACACAGGTGGACATTGACATGCCGCAGATGCTGCTGAAGCCATCAAATGTTACAGTTGCTTTTTGTCATTAGGCCTTCGTCTGGATGCTTATAAATATGACAGTCTGTCATTATGGAATTCACTTGTAACATCATGGCAGTCATTTCCCCACTGGTGCTATTTCCGTCCATTTAAACATTAACCTGTCTTTTCATTCAGAGCTCTTCTTCAAAGCTCCAGGGTCACCTCGAGTCTTATGGATGAGATCAAATAGCTCTGTTTCATTGATTTATCGCTTGCTATTTGCAAACCAATAGCAATTGGAAGGAGATTGACAACACATGTAGGCCTGTAGTGCAGTTGTCGTCTCTGTGGACCTATGAAACAGCTCCTTTTATCTGCAGCAAAGTCAGAGCAGTCCCGCCGCTGACTGGCAGTCATAGAAAGCTCTTTGTTTTATGTAAATGGTGATTGATGAGACGTCTGGCACAGCCTGCAGTTTTTGACAAAAAGTATTGATGGCTGCTCTCAGTAAAGTGTTAGTCCAGGTGACAGAGCAATCCATTTTAAGATGAATGAGAGAGAGAGGGAGAGCGAGACAGAGAGCGGGAGAGAGGAAAGTCATCAGCACTTTCAGGAATGGGTTACACATTTAGTTTCATGATCACAGAGGAATAAAAACACAGATCTAGTTGAATAATTTGGGTCAGGATATGTTGAAGAAGCAAAAGTTGCTCTAGCATGCATCTTGTTGTTGACCTTCAGTGTTAAGGTAAAATATACACGAGTATGCGTTCCCTGATGCTGGATTTCTAAAACGCTCAGGTTCAATGGGCTGAACAAATAGGAAGACTAGTTAGGGGAAAAAATAATGGGAAAAATCAGGTTTGTTGTTGATTTATCCTAGCAGCCAACCATGGTACTGCGATGAAGCGCAGCGTTAATGCATGCAGGACACCGTAGTCATACTCCCAACTTATCCTAATTATTGACTCCCAGCTCCTACAGCCAATCACAGCCCTTTCCTCAACACAGCAGCGTATTTAAATATGTCATACTTCTCACTGATCCGTGCTTGCATTAATGCTGCTGCACCTCCCTGATGCTGGCAAAGCTAAACCTCCTCCACCCCAGCCTCCTCCTTTATAGTATAAAGCTTTTTGCAAACTCATAGTAAGATTAATGCTACTATGGATTAATTGATTTTTAAATACATTTATTGTGTTCAGTATGCTTTCTTATTAATGTATTTATCCATATGGGGGTTTCTAGGAATGCACCCTCTGGAAAGTCAAAGCATGCTGCTTGACTAACCCAGGGAGCATCTTTTGTGCAGATCCTTCTCCGCCAAGTACAGCATTATTGTATTATTATTATATTTATTTAATGATTTTTAAAATAAGTTTTGATTGTACTCTGCATTTTTGCTTCCTTTCTAGCAATGTAAGGCCATATTTATTTATTCATTTTAGATTTTTATCCTGGATTTTATATGCCCTTATTGACAAAAAAGGACAGTGGATAGAGTCAGAAATCTGCACCCAGTGTGGCTATATTTTGACATGCTAATGTGTAAGCTGTATAGATGTTTGTTACTGTTGTTACTGTTACAAATGATAGTAAAGTAAAAGTTAGGACATTTTATCTGGGGTGGCTTTATTGTGGCAATGACTGATGCAGGGGTGGTCTGTAGAATCTGTGTTCATACACAAAATGAATAACTATTTATCCTGACTGATTTCATATTAGATATCTAATTTAACATTTTTAGTGTTATTACAGATGGTCCATTCCTGTAGAGATACAGTCCATTCAGAAGGTATTCAAACCCCCTTCACTTTTTCTGATTTTGTTGTGTTGCAGTCTCATGCTACAGTCCTTTATTCTTTTTTTCCTATATGCGCAGCACACCATTATGACAGAGTGAAAACAGAATTTTAGATTTTTTTTTTCAAATTTCTGAAGAATTAAAGCCAAAATTATCACATTGACATAATTATTTAGACCTTTTGCAACAACACTTGAAATTTAGCCCAGGTTCCTCCAATTTCTCTATATCATTACTGAGATTTTTCTACACATGAGTGGAGTCCATCTGTGATGAATTTGAATGTTTGGCTAGACGGAAGCCTTTCCTCAGTACAAAACACACGAAAGCCAAGCAGACTTTCACACTTTGCACCGAGGAGAGGCTTCCATCAAGGATCTCTGCCATGTTTTCCTTCTGGAACTTTGTCCCATCTCCACTCAGGATCTCTGGAGCTGAGTCAGAGTGATCTTCGGGTTCTTGGTCACCTCTAAGGCCCTCATCCCCCCCATTGCTCAGTTGGCCAGGGACCAGCTTTTGGAAGAGTCCTGGTTGTGCCAGACTTCTTTCATTTAAGAATTATGGAGGCCACTGTGCATTTGGGAACCTTCGGTGCAGCAGAACTATTTTGTAGTCTTTCCCAGATCTGCGCCTTGCAACAATCCTGTCTCTGAGCTCTGCAGGCAGTTCCTTTGACCTCATGGCTCGGTTTTTGCTCTGAAATGCATCGTCAATTGTGAGGCCTTCTTTAGGGAGTTGTTTGCCTTTCAAAATCATGTCCAGTCAATTTAATTTACCACAACTGGATTCCAGTCAAGGTGTAGAAATATCTCAGCAATGATCCAGAGAAATGCGTGGAACCTGAACTAAAAGAGAGACCAAAAAATGGGGAGAGAGAATGGGGAAAGACATGCACCAAACAGTGCAGAGACTGGGAATCGATCCCATGACCAGTGCATCATGGATTACAGCTTCTGTATATGGGTGCTCTGCTCCATTGGGTTAAACTGGCGCCCATAGGTGCAAACTCTTGTTCGCAAGAGCAGATGGTACCTAAAGAGCTTCATGTTGCACCAGGACTATTTGAAAGAATGTGTCGCACAGGAAGACAAAGGTAGATTCTCATAGACTGCGTACAGCCTGTATACCATGTGTGACCTATAATCCAGATTTTAGAGATTTAAACAGTCTGTTGATTTGGATTCATACTAAAACGTAAATCAAACATTTTTTTGTACCGCTTTGCATTCTCAACATTGAAGCTTTTATGTTGATAACCAAAATGGCGCTGTAAAAATACACCCTTTGGATGTAACCCATACATGAAAAGCTCTCATGTCTCATCAAAATCCACCTGTCCATCAGTTAAGGCTCAGTTGGAGCCTGTGGGAGTCTGAGCATGGATTTGTTTGAGATGTTTAATGGGTCCATGATCCACAGGGGGAACCCACTCCCCTGTACTCCATCTCCTCTCTGACTTTGGGATGATGAATGTGAATTTACATTCGCTCTATATGCTTTTGCACTCCACAGTAATGTGATTTCCCTAATGGAGCTGCTATCACAGCAAAGTTTACCTTTGGATCCATGTGGGGAGGAAAGTTGGGAGGGCAAGCCAGCCTGAAACTGCTACAAAAAACAAAAAACAATAATTCTGCATATGTGAAGAAACTCATCTAAAAGTGGACCTGGTGCTGATGCTTGTCAGACAGAACCAGATTTAAGAGATGCTTCAAGGGGACCTTAACCCATGAAATCACGCTGTCCTGCATCCAGAGCCCCACCCTCTAACTGCTGTATAAATAGATTCTCATGACAGGGTAATTCATCTCTGGCCATGAAAACATCAGCTTTAAAAGACAGCTCGCTGAGACCCTGCGCTTGTTAGGGGCCAGATCAGCAGCCCAGATGCCTGGGATGTAAACTCATGAAGAGAAGATTAATTTATCTGTCATCCCTGACTTTGACAGTTGTTGTAAATTTGACTCTGGCTTCAGCACACGGAAGGGGAGAAAAAGGAGGGGAGGAGGGGGGAAAGAAGAGACGAGTAAAAGATAGGGAGAGAAGAGTGTGAAGATAGAGCGGCATTAATGAAGGAGGGGTAAGGCAGAGGTGAGTGTGTGTCAAAAATTTCAAACATAAAATACTGACAAATATTGACACTCATTTTCTGCTGATGTGCACCTGGACTGCATCCACTGCCCTCGTCTTTGGGTGAAGCCTATTGTTAAGAGACCACTTGGCTTTGGTTTAGCCAACCTTCACGACCCGCTTCTTCATCTAAAAAAACCACCTCTTTCGTCTTCCGCACCATTTTTTCCCCTACTGCTCTTTTCAAGATGGTGGTCGCATAAGGCAAGCTGGAAAATGAGTAGTGGTGGTGTCAGGGAAGCCATTTGGGGTCTGATTGATGGTAGCAGGCGAACCACAGCGGCCATGTGCTCTGATCTCCCTATGTGCAAGCCATGCCTGGCATTCTCTGAGAAACAGGAGAAGTTTTTCCTCCAAAAGTTAATGCAGCTGCCAGGCATATTGCATTAGATTTCTCTTCATATCTGTGTCATAGTTTCAGAAAATAGATGATGAATTAGGATGTGTGAAATGGTTATCATTTGAGAAGGAGATGAGCTGGCAGGGCAAGAAAAACGATCATCATAATCTGTGGCATGGATGATGTCCACACATCTATTATGGATGTTTGAATAAATTTAGAAATAGTTCATAACTCAGTTGGCCAACATGGATAGATAAGGGCTGTTTTGGGGTCAGGGTTTATGTGCAAGATAAATCATTTAAGAGAAAGGTAGAGAAATCTCATGAGTTTTATACCAACTTTTTTCTCACTGAACTTGACCAATTTTTTTAAGCATTCATTTCCTTTATTGCAGGTACAATTAAGAACCACTAGGGGCTTATGGTGGACAAAGCTATCATGATTTTTTTGCTTCATTTGACCCTTCTCTCCTTCCATAGGCCTAAGACCAGTGTCAGATGCAGATAACTCAAAAATTAGATTTTTAAAATATGAAATGTTTGTCCAAGAAGTGTCATACTTGGAGCAGAATCAGGGCTCAATTTCAAGCCAATTTACTAAACAAGGACCAATAAACACAGAGATAAAAAAACACATAGGAAACAAAATAAACAGCATTATGGGAGAGACAGTTACTATTAAAATCATATTGAAAATACAAATAAGCAATATTATTTATTTGATATATGGGTAACACTTTATTTAAGCTTGCCCTAATTGGCTACCTAGTCATTTTATAGTATTAAGTGGTAATTATCTTGTAATTTCTCAAGAATACAGTGGTAATTACTTTGTAATGAGTTGCCATTTTACGAGTAATAACTCAGAAATATGGTAATACTAAAGACGTATTTAGCTATAAATAATGTGTTAATTATCAAGTAATTCCTTATAAAGTTGTTGCAGTTCTCTGATAATTAAGTGGTATTTTACCCTAACCCCCATCCCTAACCCTTAAACTAGAGTTTCAAACACATCATCCCCACTGTGACACACAGTGGTGGCAGCATCATGCTGTGGGGATGCTTCTCAGCAGCTGGCCCTCGAAGGCTTGTAAATGTAGAGGTTTAAATAAATACAGCAACATAAAGGACAATCCTGGAGGACGATCTTATTCAGTCTGCAAGAGATCTTTGGCTTGGAAGAAGATTTATTTTCCATGAAGAAAAAGAGCTGAAACATAAAGAGAAATCTACACAGAAATGGTTTAAAGACAACAAAGTGAATGTTCTGGAGTGGCAAAGTCAATAGAGAATTTGTGGGTGGACTTGAAAATAGCTGACCCCTGTGAAACCTGACAGAGCTTGAGCAGGTTTGCGAAGAAGAATGGAGGAAAATTGCAGTGTCCAGACCTGCAAGCCTGATTGAGACCTATCCACTCAGACTCGGATAATAATGCGGATATTAATTCTGTCACTTTTTCTTACATTACTTGATTTTGTTTAATTTACATCACTCTGTAGAAATCTGTTTTCACTCTGACATGAAATAGGTTTTTTTTTATGTTTTTGATTTAAAACAAGCCTAATTATATCGACTATGATTAATTTATTAATTCAATAAAAGGGTAAAAAAATCCAAGCATTAAACTAATGCCAAATATTACAACACTTGATACTGAAAGGGTACTGGTTTGAAATTTTAGGACCATTCTGTTTTGAATAAGAAGTACCCCAACAAGTACAGAATTGGTTATTAGGCAACACTACATACGTGACACATACATGCCAACACTTGGCTGGATTTTTTAAGAAAAAGGAATCCTCTTCATAGCAGGATAGCACAGAGATCAGCGTGTCATTAAAAAGTAGTAGTTACTAATTCTACACAAATATATCATATTGTTAGCTTTTCTTAAGTTAGATATTTAAAATGTATTAACTCTTAGGGAACTACTCTTAAACATGCAGTTCACAGTTAATTTCCTCTGAGTATTTTCAAAGCCTTCTCTTTGAAATAGTCCACCTCTGATTGGATTTTCTGTGTCTGATCACTTGAAGCTTACATACAGCGTCAAGTGTTGAAGCAAATCAGTTAGATTTAGTCTAAGTTATCAACACCTCCTTATATGTCTGATTGGACCTAGGGGAAGTGACAAATATAACCCAGGAGATCTGCAGCTTTTATTGTGGATTAGCATGCTAATAGGCTTTCGACTCGATTTGACAGACCTCGCTTCCCCCCGGAGAGGACGGCCTCGAGCCAGGGAGAGGGGGTCTGTGTGTGGGGGTAAGCAGGGGGAAAGGAGGGGGCGAGAAAAGGGAAAGCGGGTTATTAAAAAAAAAAAAAAAGAGGGAAGGGGGGTGTACTGCGGGGTGAAAGTTGGGAAGGGAGGGGTTTGGAGGAGTGTGAGAGATATCACCAATTAGCATGTGGAAGAAAAAAGGTTCTGACAGGAGAGGTAACCCAGTCATGATAAATATGGTGACTTAACAGTCTCTCCTCCTCCTCTTTTGTCTGTCAGGCCCCGCAGCTGTGGACTTAAGAACTCCTTTCACCTAGGAGGAAATCAAAAGATAATCCAGAGTTTGATGTTTGGAGTAACTTTTGAGTCGAAGGGGAAAAGGGGTCACTGGTGTATAGGGTGATGGTTTTAAGCTGTAAACCCTATACAAAAGATTGTGACAGAGCCAGTTCCTCCCAATCTCTTGCAGTGTATTTGGAAAGTTCTGAGCACCTCCTCTGTGAGTGACTAAATCCACCAAAGAATAGAGAGATAAGGCTTAAAGGCAAAAGTTTAATTTGCCTACGAAAACAAATATCCGGTATCAATCAAAGAGGAAGGATTTAATCTTCTCACCTGTTCAAATTTGTCAAAAACCTCTGATGGTGTAAATAGCTACCGAAATTTGAGTGACACTCCTCTTTTCAAGTATTGTCAACCTAAATTGTTGTGAGATTTGGCATCTTATATGAAAAGGATTGTCTAATTGTGTGAGGATTTGTTGGAATAAACAGCTGAAAGCCTTGACTCAGCTCATTTTACCCCTTATGTATACAGAGTTTGGAGATTAGCTAAAATAGCTGACTTCTGGTGTTTTCATACTTGCACAAAACTCCTGCAAACTACTAACAATTTTCAGGATGAGCTGCATGTGTTAACACAAATGGCCATTTGCCTTGACTTTACCTGAAAACAGAATTTGCAGAAAGTTTTTCGCGCTAGGTCGAGGTGAGCTGATGTGTAAATGCAGCAGGAAATATTCCAAAAATTTCTTTATACTGCGATGTTTTTCTCCCATCTTTTGTCCGCCATTTTCCCATCATTCTTTATGCCTGAGAACCTCAACCATATGATGCCGTCTTTCAGTGTGAGTACAGCCTAGAGATGCACTGATTCAGAAAATTAGGGTCAATACGGATATTTCAATAATTACTTAGCTGATGCCCATACTGATACCAATGCTTTCTAAATGACTTTATGTGGTGTAAAACTCCACTTGTGTCTTTTTCTCTCATGATTGACCACTAAAACTCATCAGTTTGTCCAACAGGTGACTTTTCTGCCTGATATTTAAGAAATAAAGTCTTTGATTGAGCCGTTAGTTGAGCTAGATACAAGCATTAAATTGATTGGACACAAGAAATAAACTGATATCTGTAACTGATGCTTGTCAGCAAGGAAGATACTGATTGTAAACCAAATCACTGGTCCATCCTCAGAACAGGTAAGTCAATAGGAGTAGTTGGTCCAGAAATTTTAATGCACGCTTGTGTTTACTTGTGGGACATCATTTTGCTTTGTTTTACCTAGTCATTCTTGTTGACAACAACAAGGTCATAGAAACAATGGAGTGGAGCAAAAGATGGAGCAAAAAGCTTTGTCTGCTGAGGCTGTCAGAAGTAGATTTGCAAATATTCACTAAAACCGTGATAAAGCAGTTATTAAGTAGTTTATACAAAGGTTTTTTTGGTAAGAAAAACACGCAAAGGCAGTTGAAATATGTTGATTTTTGGTGGCAGTGTGTCACTTTTTCTTTCTCTCTTGGGTTCTAAGGGGGGCCCTGCTTTTCTTAGGTACATGTAGGGAGGGCTCCAAGGAACACCAAACTTTTCTTTTATGATAAAACAGTTCAAAGCAGGAAGTCTGACAATTAAGAGCTGGAATTAGGGTTGTCAAAATGAGAGACTGGCCAATCCACTATTTTTCAGTTCTGATCTATTTCAGATACATGTACTGATGTCCAATGTGAACTCTATTATCTTTTCAATTATACTTAAAGAGACTGTTATTTTTTTTTTTTGGTGGTCTTATATGTAAGGATACACAAATCTCTAGTAAACTCAAAACATTATTTCTTATCCATGGACCATTTTTTTAAATGCATAAAACCTATTACCATCACGTTTATTTAAACTTTGTGCTGGCTTTACTTATAAACAGGAAATGTCAACAAATATAATGCTTTCAAATTGTGTTTTTGAAACTGCAGTGCACAGTAAACAACAGCAGCAACAAACCTAAACAGCAAACCGCACATCGGAGCTACTGCTGCAAACTGACAATTTAAAATAAAAGTGATTTACAGTGTAAAAAGTAACAATGTAGATTAATATATCTTTAAAAATATTTAAATGACTAAAATAAGTAAAATAAAAAACAATTATGTAATTGGATATATGTAGGGACTGTTGCAGCAGGGAGCAATAAATGTAAAGTTTTCAAACTAAGAATTGTGTGAAAGTGTAAGCTGCTACTGAAAACACTTTTCACAATAATAGCACTCATGGAAAAGAACAATTTCAGACTTTTATTGTGAAGGATTTGTTGCAAGTCCCACGTTTAACATTGATTTAACCACCATTGTTATAGTCAGCCTCGCTGTCATGGACTTAAAGAGAGTGAGTCATGACTTTAAACACAACTTTTTTTTTTCTTTAGTCCATTGTATTACGAGTCTCTGCAGCTTGCATTAAAGCCACAGACAGGACAACAGAGTACGGTCGCTTAATGTTGCTGTTAATGCAGACATTAAACTCAGAGAGGAGAGAACACACCTTTTACCTTATTACTGTGCTTCCCATTAAACACGTGGACTCAAACCGGTATTTTGGGTTGTTATCTAACTGCTCTGTTGTGTTGGAGTAAAATATGATGATGAGTCGACTAGCACTCTGCTAGTTGCATTGCTACCACGCGGGGCATTCACGGCCCAACAAAAACACGGGCACTTCAGTCTGACACAGTGAGTATATGACTATGCTTTCTGTTTCCTGCTGCCACTGTGTTGCTTTGTGCCATTTCTCATGCTGATAGAGCTAGGGCTAAATTGTTTATTTTCCTTCATTTTTTGGCTATGCAATTTTACTGTTGCAACATAAAGTACATTGTTTGTCATCATGAATCCATATCTGTTCCATATATTAGTCATCGGTCTCATGAACTACTAAAAATCAACATCTGTACTGACCCTGAAAAACCAATAGCGGTTGACCCCTACATTGGACCCAAGGAGCTTTTTTGCTTTTATACTGAGATGCAATACAACAAAGAAGTGCAAAAGAGAATTTAAAAAAAAAGATCAGTAACACCAGAAATTCCAGTGCATGTGCAAACAAGCATATGACAACAGTTTAACAAGCAAGTCTGTAACACCTCAAAGGGGTGCTTGCATTTTAGTTGAATCAAAACAATTGATTAGCCAAAGTCGGATGCTCTGGACTTGTGTTTTTGTTGCAGTGGTATTAGAACAAGAGATGATATCTGATGATTTTTAGTAACTTATCTTAAATTAAAATTCTGGTCTTGTGACAGCCCGTCTTGGAGCCAGAAAATATTAAATGTTTTCCCAGTGCTTTATAATTCTTTTTTGTGCCATCAAACTCTCTGGATTCGAATTTGGACTTGGACCACATTATTCTCATGACCATGTTTTTTTTTTCCTGGCTTTTAAAGATACATATGCAAAAGTCATCATTCCAGTTTCATCAAAGCAAATAAAAAACGTTTGGAGCAGCTCTTGACACTCCTTCATTCCAAGGACAAAGCTGCGGTACATTAGCTGTCTGTGTGAGGAGATAATACCTGAGCTGATGATGGCTGCTGACCTTGAGCAGCTTCGATGACAATAACCTCGCTATCATCCCTTGAACCCCAGCTCTGTGCACGTGTGTACACTCGCACACCCACTCATAAACTTGCACACATGCACTCCAGGGCCATATTTTACTCGCACAAACCCGCACAGCCAATGACCTCTCCTCCCCTCCCTGACAGTTTCATGCAACTGGCGACTGCCATATTGCTTTAGAGCACATTTGCTTACCATAAGAATGTAATTTTCAGTGATAAGGTCCAGGAACTTGGCAGAGGCTGTTGGGGGGTGAATCTGTCGTTTTGTGCCAAATCTCCGGTCCTGGATGATCCAGGGGCTCGCCCTGGGGGACAGCTCAGGGCTGAGTGGGCCAAAGTAATGTCATCCTGCAGAAAAATGATTAATCTCCCCTTGTCTGTCCTTTATTCCACAAGGAAGGAAGGATGCACAACAAAATGGAGCAAAACTGTGGCTCACTGGTGCATATGTAAATTTCATTTTATCACATTAAGCTGTTGCTAAATTGTCCCATCATTATAATTCAGGGGTTGTTTAAAATTGCACCAAGGGTAATGAACACATGATATTTAATTTTTGAACAATAATGCAAAAATAAACAACAAGGTAAACAGTGGGGATTTCAGGGTTACTCACAATACTCGACAATGCATGTCCAGTGATAACAATACATAATAACACAGCATTTCACAATCATTTAGATGTTGCAAGAAAATAATGATATATGATGACATCTGATAAACTGAAACTATAAATATCCCCTAAAAATGCACACAGAAGCGCAACAAGTGCAACAACATTATTAGGTCCAAACACAGTCTGGTGCAATGAGGGTAAAGACTGCAGGTATCTTACCATACAATACGATAAGATACACAATACAGTATATTAAGCGATATACAATACGTAATATGATTTACTATTCAGTACACAAAAGTCTCAGTGCAATCCAATTTATGAGATTATAAACAATACAATTAACACTTCAATAAATATGTTACACTATAACATATACAGGATACACAATACGATTAACCTTGCAAAGCAGATGGATTCACCTGTTTCTGTGTTTCTTACTGGCAAATCCATCTTGCAAAGCTCCCATCTGAACAGACTGGGCCCTGTAAGAAAGTGACAGGACTAATCAGGAGTAAGACGCAGTACTTTCGGTTGCGGCAGAGTTGTTATGTAAGCAGGTAGCGACCTAGGGGCCGGTGCAATTATGGTGGGATAGATTAGCGTAGATGCTACTAAAGCACCAACTTTTTGAGAACTTGACGAAATTTCTTTGTTAAAAGAAGAACAAAGATCAGCACTGAGTTGATTCCTTTTCAATGACAACAAAAGTCGTTTACTGACATGTCTATAGTTGCCATGGTTCCCATTATGCAGTTCCCCCATGGAGTTTACTCCCCGAAAGCGGCGCACCAATGACATCCGGTGTTTTGTGACAGAACGTTCAGTCACCCTCCAAGTTTTTTTCCCCCAAACACTGTCTATGGGAGTTAAAATAGGATATGATTTGATACAATATGACACAATACAATACAATGTAGTAGTTTATGATAGGACACTTTACAATACAGTATGGTGTGATAGGACATATGTTAGGATACGTTACAATACGATACAATATGGAATTGTATAATCCAACACAATAAACTCTACACAAGCTTCAGTACAGTAAAGGGGTGTAACAGTTTTTTATCAGTCATGGTTCACTACATGTAGTCCCACAACAAATACGTCCGAACTACTGAAAATAGAGAGGGGAAATACAAATAGAGCAGTATTTACTGCCAACCCAAGTGGCAGTAATCCCAGTAAGTGCTTGATAACTGCTATTAAACCACCAAAGTAGAAGAGAAAGTAGCCAGCATATTAAAACACACGAAGAAGAAAAGTCCGCTCCAGGCTGACTCCCACAGCAAGCTGCAAGAGAGACAGAGCAGTGAGACCTTCTGCCCTCTTCTCAGTCTTTCTGTCTCTGCACTGTATTTAAAAAAGCCTCTGGATGTGAAAGCAGCGAGGCTCAAAGATATTGCCACTGCTAATATACATCATGATTTGTTACTGGATTTTGATATCTTAATTTTAATATTTGATAACTAATGTCTTATAGGATAGTTCAGATAAATACAGAATGCCCTTTAACATTTTGGAATTGTTTATATCAATTTGGAGCTAGTTAACTTCTAATACCTCTAACTCTGACTCTACTCTCATTCAAGTGTCTAGTCTTAAGAGTTATGAGATAGTAGTAAATGAAGTTGGTAGGGAAATCTGAGTTTAATTAGATACAGGTAGATGGAGAGAGCTTTTTAATAATCTTGACATGTAAGTCAGGACAACAATATTGTAGTTTAACTTTTCCCTCAACTCTAACAAACACATTGTTGGTTGTTTATTTTGTGTTGGAGTTACACCTTTTTTGGACACAGTCTGATCAGAAAACCTGTTACCATGGAAATGTTGAGCTGGGCACTGGGGATCTCTGCACCCTCCTAAGGGGGCCGTGTGCAGCGCACATTAAGTACCCAGGGTGAAAATCAGAGCCGAAAGCCCCACCATAAATACTCAGGTCAGAGCTGTCAGCCAGAACACTTCTCTCCGAGGTCTGCCTTCTCTTTTTAGTTTTAATCCACTCATCATGGGGTGAGTGAGACAGAGAAACAGATACAGGCTGAGACGGCCCCGTACAGTACAGTTACAGATTGGAAAGAAGGAGGAAAGTAGGAGAAAAACATACTCTGAAGTGAGTGTGAATCCATAATAGCAGCACTTAATGACACAAACTATCTCCCCTTGCTGTCGGAGAGAGGCTATGCTTCCTGGGAGCCTCAGAGGGCCCTCTGTTACAAAACAGAAGACAGTAGGGCTTTGACAGCTCCAAGTGTCTAGGGCCAGGGAAATAATTGATAGCAGGCTGCCTGCATCCAAGGTCCTTTAGCAGTAATTGCAAGCAGAATCTGACTCTCTGATCTCACCAGTGGTATTGGCTATGCCAGAACAGCCTGGCTTTGACAGATTGCCTTCCTGCAGTAATAACTTAGGCATGTTCGCTGTTTTCTCACACAAGGCCGTGCAGCGCTGTCTCCACCGCAGAACCAGCCCAGAATCATCAGTGATTATTTTATATGTGTATTTTTCTTTTAGCTCTTGGCAGATTTTTCTGACAGGACACTCTTCAAGTAATGGTTTTGCCTGCAGCCAATTGCCCTGTACAGTGTGTTTCACTGTGATCCTTCTTGGTTTTAAACTGCAGTGACGCTATTAGTATTGTTCACATTAACAGACATTTGCAGGGCAGAAACACATAAGGAGGAGTTGTGAAAAATATACACATGAACTCAATTACTTTTATTCGTAATTGCCTCAGAAACATCATCCTCAACTTTCCTCCTCAAGCTTACAGTTTTTCCCTCATGGCTATTGCCCATACAGTGTTTGATATTATCTCTTAAGGCTGAATGATATTTAAAAAGTGACATGGTGATGTCTTTCTTTTTTGGGGGGGAATTTGAAAAATAAATCTGCAACTTATTCCAAACCAACTTCCAAGCATTCTAATCACAATTATTTGCAAATTGGACCATGCTAGCTGTTGGGTTTTACATGAGTGTATGAAAATGTGTGAGAGTGTGTGAAATTTACACAGGCTTTGTGAGAAAGCAGTGCTAGTTTGCATAAAAAAAAGTCATTTTTTAAAATTTATTTGGATCAATTCTGCAATATGTTTACTGAAACAGCTTATACTTTGATAACAAAAGATTGCAATTTACTGTGCTGTGTAAATATCACAGTCTATCTGAGACACTGTTTATCACAGAAAGGAAGTGCGATAATTTGCTGGTACAACTTAATACTAGTTTTAGAGTTTTTACAAATTCAGCTTTATTCAAGAATAAATTCTAGTTGTTACATTCATGAAATAACCACATTGCAAACATTAAGGACTAAGAAACATTTCATAAATAAAAGAGAAATAAAGGTTGGAGGGCTAATATGACTATGAATTGTGCATAGATCTGTTTAAGAACCCAGCAGTGACTCGCTTTAGCTTTGTAAGCTTCAGCTAAATCTAACTATGCTAATAGCTATGCTAGCTATGTAATTAATGTTACTACATAAGCCAGTGTAGCTAAGTTAGCTTTACCAATGTGAGGAAACAAAGCTAAAGCTAACATAGATATGTAGCTTACATAGCTGCCTTGTACTCATGGCTTTTGCAATGTAAGCGATGTAACTCTGTTATCTATAGCTAAGTTAGCTTTAGCAATATGAACTAGCAAATGTAGCTAAAGCTACACAGATAACATGGATAGATAGCTGTTTTGTGAGCTTAGCTTTAGCTTCATTTGCTATGTTAGCTGCGTAGCTCTGTTAGCTTTCGCAGTGTGAGCTTTAGCAACAGTAGCTAAAGATATCTTAACTATGCAGATAACATGGATATGTAGCTGCTTTGTGAGCTTAGCTTTAGCTTTGTTAGCTACATTAGCTGTTGTTCTGTTATCTAAGTTAGCTTTGGCAATGTGAGCCTTTGAAAACATAGGTTATGCTAACTTAACTACACAGATAATGTAGATATGTAGCTTATGTGACTGCTTTGTGAGCTTAGCTTTAGCTCAGTTATCTACATAGCTTACGCAGCCATAGAGCTATATATGCTATACTGACTGCATTGGAATGTTTTCCTGTAAGCAGACTGTTTACTTTGGCTTTATGTAACATTTTGGAATCAGGTTTTGCAGGTCAGGTTTTTTACTTTAAACTTTTGGTGTCCTAAGCCTTCCTCTAACCTTAAACAAAAGTTTAATCCAATTTTATGTTGAAAGTTTTAGCATGTATTTCCATTCTGGGATACACAGCGTCTCAGACGAACAGTCTGTGAGAGTGGCCGTCAGAGATGAACAGGCTGCCGCCATACCGTCTTGTATAACAGCAGCCCTACTTTTATATTCTACCTATATATTCTTTTATCTGAACCCAAATCAGCTATTTATTGCCTAAAAAGAAAGTAATAGCTCTAACCAATCAGGTGCACTCTTAAAATCTTGAAGCCGTTTTAAAAAATGTCCAAACACTCTGTTGCCATGGTTCCCGCCTTGAATGACAGCAAGAAGGCTTTATGGCCTTTTGAGGGATAGTCCTCTCCCTCCCCTCCCCTCCTTGTCTCTTCTCCCTCCTCCCCTTCCTCACGCTCTCAGTGGCACTCTTCCATGCTCACTGTCTGCACTGTAAAGCACTCAGGGATTTATTGTCAGCTGGAGTTTCCTTGATGGGGTGTAATAATACTGTGCCTTTCTCACCCGCTAAGGTGGTTGAATCCCCTCCCCTCGGCCGATGAGAGGACCCCCACGGGCTGCCCTGTTTGCGCCTGTGTTCTGTGGCAGACTTATAAGCCTGGCAGCTCCACCCCATGGCTGTCCAAACAAGGTTTCTCAACAGGCGCCCAAATCAAAAAGAGCAGCGTACGGGGGGCTGCAGGAAAGTGAAACGGCAGGATGTTGCCTCTGTTATTTATTTATCTCGCCTTTCACTAAGAGTTAAAAGCATGTGAGCTCCTTTTGGTGCTTTTTTTGTTTGTTTTGTTTAATGTTTTGGCAGTAAAACGTTGAATTTCCTGCTTCTGCTAATTACAGCAGTTTTGTGTTCACGTTCCTGGAAATCATTTTAAGTGGGGCTTAACTGATTTCTGAATGAAACTCATTAAAGGAATTGAAGTGTAAATAGACACAATCCCCACGACACCCCACTGTAAGAAATGTGATACCGCGGTTTGTTCTTGACTGCCAATGTCTTCCAGTTAATCTAATTTAATCTTTAAATGGAGGCTTAAATGCAAACAAACATTAGTAAATACTTTTGGGAGTTGGATGTGTGAAAGATATCAAAGACAATCTGAAGGGGGTTTAAAGTCTTCAAACATACTCACAGCCCAGCAGTAGGCAGCTGCTACAACATAAATAGAGACTCCCTTCACAAACCTGCAATTAATAAAAGATCTTGAGTGATCCTTGAGCAGGGGAGGATGTGAGCAGACAGTCAGTGAGGTCAGGGTGGGATAAACTAGTCCCAGCTCCCTGCCTTCACTTAGAGCTCGGTGGCAAGATAGATGGGCGCGTCACGCCGCTTTGAAACGTCTAAACATAGACGTTTTAGAGGTGGACGCTATGTGAAAATGTAAATAAACTTTATAGGAACTCGGGGTCAGGCTGAGGTTGGATTTATGGTTTTGGCATTCACCCTTAAGCCCATCCGTCATCCCTTTTTTTTTGCCCCACCAAGCCCCTCCAGTCCCAACTCCTCCTACTGGAGCCAAGTCCCTCCCTCCCCACCCCGACAGACCAGGATCACAAGACCTTCAGCTGAACTACAGCCGACCTGCTGGATCCAAGGCCAGCTGGGCTTCAGATGCCATAATAAGAAGCGCTCCGAGCGTTTAATAATCAGGCAGGCACTTTTTAAAATCTTTCTGCTTATCTTTATTAACAGTCTTTCACTCTCAATATCTTTATTCTTCTTCCTTTTTTTTTCTTTCCGTCTGCCTGTCTCTGATGTTTGGAGCGGCTGAGGGAAGGGAGTTTGTGCCAGCATTATTTGGGAGGTCTTGAGGGACATGTCGAGTTTAGGCTGTCTTCCCGCTGGAGCGTTGTCACACCACAGTCTGTGTTCACTTATTTACGGCTCTGCTGCTTGTCATACCAGTGTTTGACAAAATTATCAAGACATAACAGGACTGTTGTCATCAGCTGTGATCTCATAGTACAAACATCTGACTATTGCTCTATTACATTTTTGTTTTGGGGTAAAAAACAGCCGTCAGGCCGTATTACAGTACAACTTCATAATTCTAAAGTTGGTTCAACTTTTAAGCCTATCAATTACAACTCTGCAGTGCGTCATGGTCCTGCAGTTTAATCAAATAAAGAATGCTGTAGAACACTTGTACTACTTCACCACAATCATTTGAATTTTATAACATTTATGTCCTGAATAGAGATTTTAATATTATGATCCTTTTTTCAATATTTTAAAACAACACGATTTCTGTTATTTTAACCTCCTGAGACCAGAACATTCCAATAGAAATGTTCCCCAAAATTACAGGGAAATTCCTGAAAATTTTCAAGCACATTCCCCTTGAATTGTTCTGATCAATTTTCCCCCCAAAAAATGTATAAATACATTCCCCAATTCAATTCCCCAAAACTGGGGATTCCCCAATTCAGAAATTCCCCATTCAATAAAAAAATGGCTGAAGCATCCCCCCTCAACAAAACCACCTAAATTCCAAACATTAAGAAATGTATCACTGAAATTTCCATAGAAATCCCTTAAATTTCAAATCAAATTTCCCATAAAACCCAAATGTATTCCGTGAAATTTTCGTGAAAATCCCCCAAATTTGAAAGGATCCCTCCCAAATGAAAAACACATACATTTCCAAACTTTCCATGAAAATACATAGAAATTTCAAAGTAAATATCCCCCAAACACTCAAATCAAATCCCCCAAAATAAAAAAAATAGTTCCTAAATATCCACAAAATTGCCTGAAAACTTCCTACCAAAAATACTTCAACAATCCCAGGAAATCCCAGACAAATTCAATATAATGTCCATACAAATTTAAAAGCAAATTCTCACATTTCAGGTATTATGGACGAGTATCTCAAAAATTTTAATATCAGAAATTATCATAACATAATGTCCTCACATGTAGATTCAGGTTCATAGGAAGTTAATCATCAGTAGTATCATGGTGTACTAAAGCTTCGCAAGGTGACATATTATGCAAAAATCTCTTTTCAGACTTTTCTAACACAAATATGTGTCCCTGGCCTGTCCACAATCCCCTGAAGTACCAGAAAAATCTATTCCCTTTCCCCCTCTCTTTCTCTACCTTTCAGAAAATGTGTGCTGAAACAAGCCATTCTCAGATTTTACATCTAGTGACCTCACCAGGGGCCTAAGCACCCGCCCCCAGGTTTGGTTGTCCCTCCCCCACTTGGAGGAAAGTTCCACCCTCCTCTACTGATCCTCTCAGCTGCTAGCTGAGATGCTGGATAGCTCAGTGGGTTACCCTGCTGACTATGATCTGGGAGGTTAATGGTTCAAATCCCAGTCTAAACTTTGGAAAAACCAGTGTCTGTAATATCACGAGCGCTGCATCCATTTCCTGAGAGGGGTGTGGTCAGGGGTGGAGTCAGACAGCTAATTACCATTTAAAGCCACAGACACAGAAATGTCTCGTTCTGAGAAGGGCTGAAACAGAGGGGGTTTTAGACAAGCAAAAATCCAATACTGAGTGTTTAAACTTTACAGGCATGTTTTGGGGACCCCTGAGAACAATGTAAACTTGTCTTAAAAGGGTAAAATATGTCCCCTTTAAATCTTTTATCCAGCTTCTGCACACTGTCTGACTTGCATGAGTTGTTTTTGCATTTATCTGTTGGCAACATTTCCCAACTGAAACATTTTTGCATAAATATGTTAATAGCATTTCAGTACCAAAATGATGTTTCTGATCATATATTTTGGCAGTGTTATAGTATGGAAGCACTGTTAAGGTTGTGGAATTGCTGTTACTTTTTGATATCCTGTATTACTTTAAAACACACGGTATCATGTTATTATAATAGGTGTTATCAAAAGATGCAGATGATTTTGTAGAGCAAATCTTTTTTTCACCAGACAGGTAAGAAGGGGGTAAGTTCAACAAAACTAGCAGGAAAACTCTGTACATTTGAAGCAACGTATTTGTACAGTTTTAACATTTTGCTTGAGTTAAATTGCAGCATTTTGGTGATTGAAAGCAAGATATTGCTCTGTTAACTTCTCTTGTACTTCTGGCAATATTTTGATAACAGAACATTGGTTTGGCACAAATTTATCACTGTTTTCACACTGTTGAATTTGCATGAAAACATTTGCAACACATGAAGCATAAAGCAAGCAATGCCAATGTTGTTATACAATAAAGACACTGTGAAGATGTTTCTTGCAATTGTTTCCTATCAAAATCAAGGAATCACTCTGTATAGGGGCCAAAGACTTGTGTTTCTGTTGCAGCAGTTTTTGCACAAATCTTTTGGCAGCAATTTGTGACCATAACCAAGTGTTTCTGCAAAGTTCATTAGCAATGTTGTAGTATGGAAACACTGTCATAAAAACTCATCTTTTTCATCTTTTTTCTCAGGCATATAAGAGAGGAAGACGTCATCAAGAAAAACACCTATATACTGATAAATTTGCATGACATTAACAGCAACACACAGATTCAATTATGCAATTAAGACAATATGCAGGAGGGTCCTTCAATTTTTGTTAGTTATCAAAATCAAGGAATTGCCCCATAAAGGATGCGTAGGATTTGTGTTTCTGTTGCAGTAGGTTTTTCACAAATCTGTTGGCAACATTTCAGAACAAAAACTTGTTTGGACAAATAAATTTTCCAAATTGAACTATGGAAACATTGTTAAAAATATTAATCTTTTTAATTTGGAATGTAAGACAGCTTAAAGTCCTTCACAATTGCAAGAATACTCATGCGTGTTGTTGAATTTGCACATAAAATTCAATGTAATTGCAAAATTTTTGACAGTGTGCAAGAGTTTGCCCTCAACATTTTGGAAATAAAAATTAATAACTGCCAAATATAGGTTACCAAAGACCTACTTTTCATAGCAATATAAAATATAATGTTATAGCAAGATTTTGAACCCAAACCTCTTTGCATTGATCTGTTGGGAAGATTTTGGAACCAAAACAGTGTTTTTTGCACAAATACAATGGCAACATTTCCATACCAAAATAAATATCATTATTGCTGACTCACTTGAATCATATTTGATAATAGGAAAACTCTATTTGTGTCATTTGGGCATGAAATTGTGAGATCTTTAGACCTTAAAAGCTTTTGCTAGGAATATTTGTCTTGTTGAAGTGTAATGAGGGGGAAACAACAATCCCATTCAGTTTTAAATATCACACTTCATCAACATGACTTAGAAACTAGAAACCAATCCTCTGATGATGTACAACGGCAGCTCCAGTCGTGCTAGGTGAACAATCCCGGGGTCCGTTTTTCAACAGTGGAATTCGTGCACTCGTCCGGGGCGTTTGCATACAAGAGGACACCTGCCTAAAATGACTGAGGCTCAGCTGGGAGACCGCTTTGATCAGTGTGACAGTTTGACTGCCTCGATGGGAGTGGCACTGATAATCCCTTTGCTTAACTCGTGCTTTTTGGCCCAGCCGGGGTCCTGTCCAGGGATAAAGCAGTGGGCTAAGTCTTAATCAAACAGCAGGGTTGGTGGCTACATGAAGGGAAGGGTCTTTGAGGGTTAGAGTGCGGAAGGGCACATTTAGGACAGGGATGAATACACACAAATGGAGGATTAGAGTGTTTTGCCTACTTGCAAATAGGGGAGCTTTAGCGGGCAGTTGAACGATATTGAAATAGTAAGTTACTGGGTTTAGGAAAGCTGACTGTTCTCTTACAAACAAACCTGAGTTCATAAATCTTCTCTGAAAACAACTCCACACACTGCTCAGCTGCTGCTGTGAAAACAGAATCATGGGGGCAGAAGCTCAATTCTGTGAGGAAGACAATAAACCATAATGCTGATGTCAAAAGTTAAGAACCAACAGACATAACAGATAGAATAAAAGAGGAGGAGTAAGTCTAGTTTAAGTTGAAGTTACTTGGTGAATTGTTTTATTGCATGAATCCCCTGAATGATTACACACTTTCTGTTTTGGCTTTCTGGACAAACAAAACAGCACTATGTAACGATTCAGTCTGGTAAACTTTGGAGCCCACTCTAGGTCTGCATGCAACTGTTCTCCTGTAAAATACACAAATGCTGATATGCCTCCCTGTCATTGACAACTTAAGCTTGTTGAAAAAGTAAGGCTGGCAAAGCCAGCAAAAACACAAAGGTCCATGTCCACCGACAGGTTACAGTAATGTAACTGGATTTTGTGCAATTATAATTCTGTTAGTGTCTACAGCCCGTTGCTGTTCCTGTTTTCATGTGGAGTATACAGTTTATTCAGAAAGTATTCAGACCCCCTTCACTTTTTTCAATTTTGCAGCCTGATGATACAGTAAAAAAAACAAAAACAAAAAAACATTTTTATTCTCATTAATGTACACTCTACTACCCCATCACAACAAAGTGAAAACAGAATTTTGGAAATTTGTAAAAAATAAAAAACTGAAATATCACATTGACATAAGTATTCATACTCTTTGCAATAACTCTTGATATTTAGCGTTTAGCATTTAGGTGTTTCTACAGACCTCTCTATAGAAGGTCTCACAGCTGGCAATGCATATCAGAGCAAAAGCCAAGCCATGAGGTCATAGGAACTCAGAGACAGAGCTCAGAGACAGGTTTGCTGCAAGGCACAGATCTGGGGAAGGCTACAAAAAAGTTCTGCTGTGGTGAAGGTATCCAAGAGCACAGTGGTCTCCATGAAAGTCAAATGGAAGAAGCTTGGCACAACCAGGACTCCTCTAAGAGCTGGTTGTCTGCCCAAACTGAGCAATCAGGAGAGAAGGGACTTAGTAAGAGATGTGAGCAACCTGATGGTCACTCTGACTGAGCTTCAGAGATCCTGTGTTGAGATGGGACAAAGAGATGAAGTTCCAGAAGGACAACCATCACTGTAGCCCTTCATTGATCTGGACTTTATGGCAGAGTAACTTCAAGCTTCAAGCCCGCATGTAGTTTGCACAACGCTCCGTGTGAAAGCCATTTTCTTTATGAAAATGTCATATTTCAGTCTTTCATTTTTAATAAATCTGCCAAAAAAAAACCCTAAAATTCTGTTTTGACTTTGTCATCATGTGGACTAAAGGGAACATTTTTTTTAACTGTAGCATCAGGCTGCAACATAACAAAACTGAATTAAGTGAAGAGGTCTGAACACTTTATGAACTCACTCTATATAAGAGAGGGATATTTATTAATTGCAGGTTGCGATAGATTTAAGATTACAAACTATGAAACAAACAAACAAACACATACTAACTTTTCTTATCAAATGGTTTATGTGGGGGCTTTGTATTCCTTTAGCTATAGAGGAAGACAGTGGGTAGAATTGGACAGTTGAGAGAGAGGGGAATAGCATGATGGGAAGGAGCCCAGGCTGGACTTGAACCTAGGCCATTTGTAAATATGGATCTCAACTTAGGCTTTCTGGAACCCATAAAAGGAACTTCAAGATCAGAAAGGAAAGAGACAACACTGTGGCATAACATTATTTAACTATTTGCCAGCTGTAGACCTGGTATAACATTACATCATCGTCTGCAGTGAATAATACCTGTACAAATTTCCACTCTGCCATTGGACTGACTGTAGCTTTTATTATGAGGTAGATATTGGTATACCAACACTGGGGCTAATAAAAATGTAACTATGTAATTTTGGCTCAAGCTACACTGTACTGAAAGCAGACATCTACAGCGCTCAGTGGAAATGGGGTAAGATGCCTTATCCTGGTTGAATGTCATTATAGTTTACTTTTGGATTGACTTTGAAAGTACTATTTTAGGGCAAAAATGGAGGAAAAAGTATAACAAAGTCTAAAAACACTGATTCCAGTAGGATAAGGCCCACCTTTATAATTCAGCTGCTGAGGTAAACTGTACATTTGAGGACTATTGTATGCAGTCAGTCTTGTTTTTATGACTCTTTCCTTTCTGCAGCACACTATACTAACTCTCATACAGCATGCCAACAGTGAACTTTCACATAGCCCAGCATGCTTTGCAGCTTCATCCTGGTCGCAGTCATTGCCTATAGCCATCAGACGCCCATCACAACCAGAGGTAAACACATCAGAAGAAAGTGTCAGCAGTCAGTTCTGTGATTCCTGTTTAACAGAGGGAGCACGCTGAGCACAGCATGCATGAACTGTAACACAAAGAGACTGGATGACCTCTTCAGTGTTATCACCTGATCTGCTTCTCATTGTTCCTTTAAGTGAGGCCAAACACAGGTAGAGATGAGCGTGTTTGTCTGTGGTGTTGATCACAGAGCCTTATCTTAATAGACTGTTAACAGAGAGCATGGAGGCGTAGTGACCCAAGTGTTTGGCTGGAATTAATGACTACTTTCAATGTGGTCAGAGTGCTGATTTTTCACAGTTGGTAATTTAATCTCTTAGTCTCTTAAATATAAGCTAATAAAAAACAGAAAACCCTAACCACTGTTTCCAAGTACCAAAACTGATGTCTTTAAAGCTCCTGTGATGACATTTTTAATGGTTACAGGACAAATTCAAATAAACACTGATGTAATTATATGCCCAACTAAAGCAATCAAGACCATCAGCAACAAGATGTGTCCTGATATCATAGTTACTACAGTTTATGCTGCTTCTTGTGAAGATTCACAGTGACTTATACATTTTATTTTAAAAGAAAGTTGGGACTTTTAAAGATAAGATCAGCAGGGATAAGAATTCCTTTGTTCACACATTAAAGGTTCTTCACAGCATCTTTTTAGTAGTCCTTAATCCCACAAAAGAGCCTGTCAAAGATGACAAAGATAAGAAGAAAATCCCCACATCTGAGCAACTGTGACAGGAAAATATTTGACATTTCTAACTGAAACATCACCAAAATGACCAGGGACACCCTGATCAGGTTTGCTGATATTGATCACCGATAGCCTATGACCAGTACCAATAATAATATGTCATATTTTGATATAGCTCTTGGTTCAGAGTTTTGCTACTTAGCATTGTAGTACACAGAGACCTCATATAGGTGGCAGGCTAATATGATTTTAATGCCCCAAAAGTCATCCTTACTCAACAATTTTCTTAAACTTACTTTTTTTCAACAGAGAGGTGCATATGCAATCCTACAGTGAGAATATCTGAAACAGACCATGCAATCTTTCATTCAGTCTTTGTACAACATGCAACAATATAAATATTTCAGATTGCTAAGAAAACAAACTTTGCCTTCAATTAAGTCTGGCTATTCAAGTTTTCCTCCAAAAAGCAAATTTCCCTTCCCTAAGGTTATACTTGAATGAATCAGAAGCCTATATTTATTAGTCTTTATTTTTAGTGGACCTTTAACTCATTGAGTGCCAGCCCTTTTATAAAATAGAAAGTGGCTTGTGCCAGCATTTTTGGCCATTTTGAGTCATTTTTCAAGACCATGTGAATATTTTCTGCTATGATTCTGAAAACATCAAATCGCTCAAATGAAAGAAGAAACTCTCTATTTCATCATGGAAAAAACCGTTTGTTTGTAGCTTGTTCCGTTCTTGATTTATCTGAAGTTGAATAGAGGCTAGTTTCACCAAAAGACAATGAGTCTAAGTTGATTTTGTAAATATCAGCATATTGGATATTGCGAAGTATGTTTATTAATATTCATCAAGTAATCTTTGAAGCCCTTCAAAACAGCAGTCAGGTTTCAGCAACATTTTTCGTTTCACTTTGAATCTACAGAAGAGTTGCCATCACATTTTTGAAGAACTGGCTGTAAATTCTCGACCCGGACAGACAAACCATCATCCCTGTAGAAATGAGAGAGACAACTCATTTAGAATTATAAACCCTTTTCTCTGTTTGTCACTTCTATTGATTTTTCTTCTGCCCCTGTCTCTCATAGTTTATATCTCGCTATAAGATATACTCCTGTGGAGGATTTATTGCAGCTATAGGCCTTGCCCGCCAGGTCCTGCCATTACCAACAGATGAAAAGGTGGGAGGGGGGAAGTTAAAGGAGGGTTGGTAGGGGGCAGAACAGCAGTGCAGTACTGGATATTGTTTAAATACCGTAAAAAGAGCCCACTCATTTACCTGGTGAGAGCCTGGAGAAGTAGACTGATGTGATAATCCTGTGAGTAGCAGGTGGCAATGCTTTAATGTCGGTGTAAAAACAAAATTACACTTTCAATCCAGTCGTTCTAATCTCTAAATGAGACGATCGATCGCCTGTTGGTAAGAAAATAGTTCCACTTGTTTTTTATTCAAAGTGGACCTGAGGAGAGGATGATGGTGTACTGGCAGGAAAGGAGAAAAAAAGAGCCATATTGTCTTTTTTTGTTACTCTCTATCTCCTGTTTTCTCCCTCTCAGACTGGGCTGTCAGGTGTGAGGAAGAGGAGGAGGAGGAAGCAGGTCTTTTTTCTTCTTCCCCCACCACTTCCGAATTACCTGCTGGGTCCGAGCTCTTTTATGCTCTTGTTGTGACAGGTAGATTTATAAGGCTTGAAATTTGTACAAATCAGTTGTCATTCAGCGGCAGCTGTCAATGTGTCAAGCTGTCAGGGCCTGCTGTGAGGGAGATGCCTTAGGGGGCTGAGCAAGGGGGCAACCGCCCAGAAAAGAAAATGAGTTCAAACAGACCTGAGAAGCTCCTCTATTCCACCGGCCTCCCTGCCCCTGTGGAGACGCCATTGATTTCTCTTGATGTTGAGCAACAGCGCGCCCAAAAATGACACGCCACACCGCTCTCAACCCAGTCAGGCTGCGACACGCCAACGCGTGCTGTGCCAATCCTCTCAATCTGCAGATGCTTCTCATTCTCCACTAAATGGCTGGAAATGTGTAATCTCTCAGAGGAGGGAGAACACCAGAGTTGTGTTTAGAGCTCGTTGGCGACGGCTGTCGTGTTTTTTCATGTGCTGCTTAAGTAGCTGAAATGGAAATCTCTCCGAGGAGAATGACAAGAGTGTTTAAAGATTGTTGTCGATTGTTGTCTTGTTTGCTTGTTTTCTCTGGCCCTGTCTCAGCGTGGGCCTGCCTGTGTGTGATTGGCGGGCCTGCTGGGGCAGTGATGGGCATGACAGCCTCTCTCAGTCAGAGGACCCCAGGTGACACACACCTTCTCTATCCTCTATCCTTCTGCACGCTCTTCACAGAGGAATGGGAAAGACAGGTGCTGCAACCAGTGTGAGGTGTGTGGAAACAAAAGACAACAGCTGACAGAGAAGCTGTGCCATCCGGCGCTGTACACGCCGAGGTGTGGGATGACACAAATATGCTCATATTTCTCTCATGCACATGTCATCGCCATGTTATTGGTGCTGTTGTCACATTCAGTCTGCTGGAGCAGATGGGGGAGGGCAGGTTATTATTGATAACACATTATTATCACATGTGGCAAGTCTGTGAATCAGGGTCTATCTGCATTATATTCTGAATTTAAAAAGCTGAATAAAAATGTATGAAAAGCAAATAAACAGGGGGTTTAACATTTTTTATCTTTATTGTATTAGTCCATAGCAAAGGTCACTTTTATTTCTGAGCTAATGTAACACATATTTAATTTTTTTTCAACCATTTCAGTCAGATGTAAACAATTTTTCACCAGTTTTTCTTGAATAAAAACAAACACTTAAATCTGACACCATAATGCAGTAAATGAACAAATTTTACTGAGATTTGAAATACTGTGATGATATTTTGTCTCGGAGTATTGTGTTGTTTTGTATTGAAACATGTTGTGTCTCACTGATATATTATTTTGTATTGGGTGTTTCTTACCCTGTCTTATATCTTATCTCAAAGCATGCTGTTCTGTCCTTCTGTATCATATAGTAATTTTTGTATCTGACATAAAGCATCATTTGAATTGTATAATTTGTTATCCTGTGTTATTTTATCTTGCCTTTCCTTATCGTATTGTTTCTAATTGTATCGTATCTTTTCCTCTCCCTTTTTGCCGCATCACACCACATTGCCCCCAGCCTATGTTCTATTATCTTATTACACCATATCATATCAAATCATATTGAATCATATTCTTTTTCTTTCCTTGCCTTTCCTTCCTATTCTGTCCTATCCAGTCCTATTTTGTCACCTTGCACCGCATCACATTAAATTGCATCTTAATTACTGTTATATTACCTTATTGTATCAGAGCACATTATATCATATCATTTTGTATCACATCGTATTGTATCGTATGATATTGTATCGCCCCATATTGTATCATTTCTTTCCCTATCCTATTCTGTCCTATTGTACCTAGTCCTATTTTGCTGAATCACATCACTTTGCACGTTCACTCATGTTGTATTCATTTATCACACCATATCGCATTATTTCTTTTCATATCCTGCTCAATCCTATCCTACCCAGTCCTATTTTGCTGCATCACATCACATCACAGTGCACCTTAACTTACCTATCCACTTCATATGTTGTATCGTATCGTATGCGACTGAAGTTTATTTCCTAACCAAATTTATCGTATCCTATCCTGTTAGCTATATCTAGCTCTATTTTGCTGCGTCACAGCACATCACACGGCATTGCACCTTAACTTATCTAATTATCGTGTTTCGTATCGTACCCACTTGGAGTCTTTTTTGGTCACATCGCATTAAATCACAGTGCACCTTTACTTATATCAACTTATCGTATCAGATCATACTTTTTATTCCATCTTTTGTAATCACATCTTAGAGTATGTTATCTGTATCATATAGTATTTTGTATCTGATGTATAGTATCATTTAAATTAATTTACTATGTTGTGTTATCTTGCTTTTCCGTGTCATATTTTTATCGTATTGTATCATAGCGCATCGTATCAAATTGTGTCCCTTTCCTTTCTTTTTCTATCCTGTCTTATTGTGCCCCATTGCATCACATCACATTGCACCTTAACTTATGGTATTGTATCGTATTCCATCATATCATATTGCGTTGTTTCCCTCTGCATTACACTGCATCATATTGTATTGTATCCAGTGTTGGGGATATTGTGTACAAAGTAATCCATTAGAGTACTCAGATTACTTTGTGTTGTAACCAGTAAAGTCACATGTTAATTTTACAGTTCAAGGTTATTCAAGGTAATCATGGCAAAACGTACGTTTAAAAGCACATGTTGAATTATTTTCATTGAATCAGCTGCGCAGCTGTTCTGATTACACTCGGTTGTTATGCACAGCGTTTGTATAATCCTGTATGTCTCTGCCAATTATATTGTAAGAATGTGAGAATATTTAAGAGCTATAAAGGTTTATCTTTCTGTTAGAGGTGTTGTCAAGATACAAAGATAAGGGCTGGGTATTGGGCTATTCAATGACCGTAGAGTCTACACAGTCAAAGGCAGGTGCTAGCCTATATGTTGTTTTTACAACCAACAAGTGAAATGAGTGATGAAAGGGTTTCAATATTTGGTAACACCAAAGTACTCTAACAAGTTTGTTTTATCAGTAGGTAATGCATTAACATAATGAGTTAGTTAAAAAAGTAACACTACCCAGCACTGATTATATCATATCTTTGCATAATGTATTATTTTTTCACTATCTTACCCTGACTCATCATATCTCACCTTACTGCATTATATTTTATTGTATCATTTGTATATTTTATCTTTATGTCTTATCTTCATAAGTTGTATCCTTTATTATCCTGGTCATCCTATAGTTCTGTATCTGTATGTAATTTCCATCGTAATCCAGATTATTTTGACTAAATGATGTTGTCACATTCGTTGCCAGCATTTTGCACGTCGTGAAACAGCACATGATGTTGATATTCAAGGTTTTTGTCACCTCTCCCCTCCAATTAAATGACAACAACAGTGAAAAAAGCTCTCAGCTGAACAGAGCGGTTCAGATCCAGGTGTGTCAGCCAAGTTTGCTTTCACACCCTTCATGTCTGTGTTTGTTATGTATCACAGCCAAACCCCCTCCCCAGAGACAGACCGAGTGTGGCTTGCGTCGGAGTCAAAGGTTGGACCAACTGGAGGCTAAGAATGAACACAAGGGAAGTGATTTGAATTCTGCTCCAGAGCTGGCTAATTTGAAGGCTGAGGTCTCTATTCCTTGACATAGCATGCTACCGCTATCCTAACCTGGCTACAGTCCAAACCCTCTACCTAAACATGTGTGCACACGGGCACAGACGTGGACATGCATCAGAGCTGCACGGCTACGCTGTAATTAGCCTGATGAGGTTTTAGAGTGGATCTTTCCAACAGATTGATCATCTCCACCTGGCAGAGCATGGTCCCAGAAAGAAAAGGTTTCATGGGACACCCTTTGGAAGGTGACACTCGCTCGGCAGCCCGGCAACAAGGGGTGAAATATTAATCAAAGTTTTCCATGCAGCTATTAACAGCTGCTGGCCTTGGCCTCCGTGTGTTCCTTTGTATGTATGCATGTGTGTTTATTATGTGGCAATGAGCGAGTTAGTCCGCAGAGAGACGAGTGTGACGTGTCTGAGTTTGTCTTGTAAAAATGCAGCTGTCCAGGACATGACAGCTACAGCGTTAGAGGGGCCATTACGGGGTGTAGAACATTTCCTGGGAAATGGCTTGAAAAATGACAATGCAGCCCGTGCAATATTAATTGCTACACAGTCCCCATAAATAAGTCAAAAAGCTTTAAGAGAGGAACAAAGTGGAACAGTGCTGGTTATCCATTGATCATAAAACAAGGGAACAACATTAAATCTTACGCACTATTATTTTTATGGTGTTCTTTTCTTAGTAATTAGATTTTAGATGCAGTTTTATGTCCAGGCTGTGGCATTGTAACTCATTCTTCCTCTTGTGGGTTTATTATGAAAAATGGAGACTGTTTGAGGGTTTTAGTAACATATTGACACGACTCTTTGAGTGACTCCTTTTGTCCTCTGTGACCTTTGTGACTTGTTAAATGTGGGATATTTGTACTTCAAAGGGGCTGCCTTTGGTTTGCAAATGAAATCTTGAATGTGATCTGGCCTTCCATTTAGTTGCAAATCAACAGTTCATTGTTGGGGAGCTGTTGGCACATGTTGGCACAAACCGTTTTCATGTAATGAATAGGATTCACATGTCATCAGTCTGTAAAAGAGGGCTAGTTAAAGGATGTCACTGAGATTTGTTATTTACAGTGCCAAACTTAAGACAATAAAATAAGGATGAAGCATAATTAACTTTAAACAGATGTTTACTTAAATAGGGCCCTGTGAAATCCATTTTATTTTTTTTAATATTCCATTTTATTTTTTTCCAAATTCTGTTTTTTCCGTTTTAATTTTTTGGAATTCCGTTTATAAACCTTTCCACTAATTTCACCATAAGGGGTGTCTTGCTTATGTACCTGAATCAAATGTTCACTTATTAAATAGAAATAAACTTAAGTTTATGAAAGGACCACAGTTGTCCCAGGAGCCGTAGTTTGAATAACTCTGATATAAAATAAATATAACCAGTGTAACAGTTAGATAATTCTTAAATTATTATTATTCTCAAAATTATTTATCAAAATACCCATAAGTTCTTATAACTATGGTCATATAGGTAGGCTTCATAGGAAGTATAACCCATCCGCAATGTAAATATTTACATGTTTGCTTTTTTTTTGGTTTTCACATAATGCTTGTTTTTCTAAGTATTTTTCAGAATGTTGAAATTCAATAAATGCATTTGATTTAAAAGTTGTATAATCATAGAGTGATTGTGTTTGATAATCGTCATCTCAATATCAATTGAAATCATCGTGATTATTATTTTTGCCTTAACTGATTAGCCCTTTTTGAACCATCACATCGCAGACTCCTGCAAAAACAGTTTGTCTCAATAGTTTTGAAAAAAAAGAACTTTTTTTTGCTGTTTTTAATTACACTATTTGACTTGTCTGGTTACATTTTGTCTTGATTTAAAATGAATACTAAGCTGTTCTACTGAATGCCTGTTACCGCTTCCTCGATAAGAATATTTTAATCAAAATAAGGAAACCATTAGGTTGCAGATGATCTATTGCTTAAGTGGTGCCTCATGAGGTTCAAGTCCTTGCCGTGGCTTCTTTCCTGCAAATCACTCCCCCATCGCTTCTCTTGGTACCCGATTCCATCCACAATCCTATCTCAGTAATAAAGGGATAAAAACACACCTTAGGAGAGCCACATCCATTTCCTGAGAGGGGTGTGATCAGGGGTGGAGTCAAGGGCGGAGTCATACAGCTTATTAATATTTAAAGCTACAGACACAGAAACGGCTCATCCTGAGCAGGGCTGAAACAGAGGGGTTTTTAGACATGCAAAAATCACTGGAGTGTTTTTCCACAACAAACTTCACAGGCATGTTTTGGGGACCTCTGAGACCGATATGGACTTGTCTCAAAGGGGTAAATGTGTGACCTTTAAAAAATCATTACAGTAGCTTTAATGTTTTTTATTTTGTTTGTGCACATAAAAATCCAAAGCTCTTAAGTTTCATTTTTTGTTTTGAACTTACTAGATACCCCTATAAGTCAAGCAAATGAGAACATAAAGATCCCCATCTTTCATGTAAGTCCTGAAACTGTTGCCAAGGGGTAGGCGTCAATTCAAAGATTCTCAATAATTGATACACCTGTCGAGAGCAGGAAATTAGGAGATCAGCAAGATTAGCAAATTGGAAGAAGAAGTGCTGCCTTTTCCACAGGGGGCACTAAAATCAACGCAAGCAACCTTCCTCACAGGAGCTTTAAAGTCATTTTAATAATGCTACAATGAAGCTATATCTTTATCTTTCTTAATTTTCTGCACATACAGTAAGTAGGAGAGTTGAGCTGTGAACACAGCAGCACCGTTACAGGTTGTTCTACTTATTGTTTTCGTGTCTTTCTTCTCCTCGCTGTGCTTTTGTCTGATTTAGTAAGGGGCATATGCTGTTTAATAGGAAATTAATTCTCACCCCCGCCGCCTTCCCCCCAGTAAATCAGGCATGTAAACCAAAAACCTGAACACGGTGACTAATTAGAATCAAAAGGGCTGGAATCCATAATGGCCCTCCTTCACTCAAAACACTACTCTATAATTGGCCATAAATAAACCCTTGCTGTTTTTGTGTGAGCTGTAAACAGCTGAATGCTTCAATTAAGCAGAAATACACCCGCGCCATGTTAAATGCAGGGCACTGGGGGAGCCGCTGACATATGGATATGATCTGTGCTCTCCCCTCCTTTGCTCAAATTCAGGCCCTTTTTTGCAGCGTGCGTGAGAAGCGCAGATAATTTCTTTTTGCCAATGTAATATTATAGCGACTCATAAATAGATGGTTACCCTTTTCGGTACTAAAAGTTTTCATTAAAGAGGCCTGAGTTTTGTTATTGACACCGCGGGTTGCCTACGCAGGGAAACACAGTAAAATTTATCAGTGCGCTTTTCCTCACCTAATAAATCATCCAAACAGGGCCGACCATATGGCAGATAAGACCTTGGAAATGTGGCTTCGGCATGCGAAGAGTCAAGTTGCCTGAAATCAGGGACGATCACGGACTCTCTCTCTTTCCTCCTCTCACAGAATATCTCCCAGTTATTTTACACGCCATTTTCTTGTTCACCTTATCACCTCTTTGTCACTTGTTTTTTTCACTTTCCCCCTAAGAAGAAAGAGAGAAGCAATTCCTCTGTGTAAAGGAGTGGGAGTAGATAACTCTCTCTCCTCCTCCTCCTCCTCCTCCTCTCTGTTTCTCCCTCTCTTACTCTCACTTCCACCCCCCCCCCCCCCCCCCTTCTCCCTTCTGCCGAGAGGGTCCTGGGAGGTGCACTGACTGATGGGAGAGGATGATATATGTAGCGTCTGTGTCCCGGCTCTCCTCTGGCCCTTTGTCATTAATCATAGCCATTAGCTTTTCTCACTGCAGCCTTGTCTGTGCACCGCAATGAAAAAGAAGCAGCCTTTTTCTCTCATATCCCACACCAAGAGAGCCCGCTAATACCTCTGCCTCACTGTCACACGGCTTACGTTTTCAGCACACGACAGACAGACAGCTATTGTTATGTAGAAAGGGGATATCACATCCGAAACATGTGATTCTTTACCAAGGAGGACAGGGGAAATATGGGAGGAAATAATGAGTGGCTGTAAGGTAGAATTGATCTCCAATATTGATTTCTGCTGATAAACTCCCTGGATCACGTTCCTTTTGTTGCTTTTTTCAGAATCAGAACCAGAATCAGCTTTGTTGGCCTAGTATGCTCACGCAACAAGGAATATGAGTTAGCTTTGCTCTCAATGTACAGGAATTAAACACAAAACATCCTCTTTAATTTTAAAGTGAAAATGGATTTCTACTAAGTAATGTCAATTGAATAAAAATATATAAGGTAAAATAAGTGACTGCATAAATATCCCCCCCCGCTTTAAAGTGAATGTGTCTCAAGTGATTGTAGTATAAAGACACCTGCATCTGTAAGGTCCAGCCACTGATTAACCAGTATTCCTGGCTACCATTACACCACAAAGACAAAAGAACACTCCAAGTAACTCAGAGAAAAGGTTCCTGAAAGAAAGTCAAGGAATGGATACAAAGACATTTCCAACGTGAGCATCCCCCAGATTTCAGTTAGATCAAGAGATTGAAGGACATGTGTAAATAAGCCTAGATCAGGCCATCCTCACAAACTGAGTGACCGTGCAAGAAGAAGACTAGTGAGAGAGGCCACCAAGACACCTATGAGCACACTGGAGGAGTTACAAGCTTCAGCAGCTAAGGTGGGAGGGACTCTGCATACAACTGTTGCCTGGGTTCTTCACCAGTCAAAGCTTTATGGGAAAGTGACAAAGAGAAGCTGCAGTTGAAGAAAAATCATATTAGATAGAGTTCACCAAAAGGCACGTGGGAGACTCCAAAGTCAGTTGGAAGAAGGATCTTTGGTCTGATGAGACAAGGACACCAAACATCACCACAAATGCACCATCCCCAGTGTGAAGTATGGTGGCAGCATCATGCTGTGGGGATGCTTCTCAGCAGCTGGCCCTGGGAGGTTTATAAAGGTGGAGGTTAAAATGAATAGGGCCAAATATAGGAAAATCCTGGAGGACAATCCTATTCATTCTGTAAGAGATCTATGGCTTGGGAGAAGATTTGTTGTCCAGCAAGACATTGACCTGAAGCATACAGCAAACTTCAAGGGGATGTGGTACTGTACATACTGTTCTTAGACATTTTAACTTACAAGTCCATGTGCATTATTGGTATGGTTTGAAGGAGTACAAAGGGTGCAAAGATGCTGATTAAACATGATTACAAAACATAAAATATGCAAAGATGTGGGCAGATTTACATGAGGTAGATACAACAATTCACATTAATTAGTGCAAACATGCATGAGGTAAAGCATTGTACCACAGGGAGTTTTCTTACAGTATTTAAGCTCCGGTAAATTTAAGTTTTTCCCATGTACTACTGATTACAATCTGCAAACAACACCCTTCAAATGTGACTACATCTGTTTTGTGCCGGTTTGAGCTGGACCACAATGGACTTGGCTTCGTGCAAGGCTGCAGAGTTGCTTTGGACGGCCAGCGTGTGAGCTAATGAGAATAAACAGCTGGCCACTGTGGTGACCATCTAGTGTAATAGAGATGTATGGCCACCGGCTCCTGCACGCCTACTCCTCCAGTCCCCAAACTGCGCCTGACAGATATACTAAAGCCTCATCAGTCTAGTCCCAGTCACACCACAAACATACACACACACACATTTTTCCCCACATACATGCAAAGGAGCCGAAGCTAACAAGTAAAACAGCACAGACTCGGTGCAGTCACAGTCCACATATCCGCTTGTCCACACACACAGGCACACAGCCAGCACTTTCCACATTAGAGACTCAACCCTCTTTTTCTCATTTCCCTAACTGTATCATCCATACTGTACCTAATGAAATGATTGCAAGTAGTTATTGCTGACTTATTATCTAGACACACAGCTTTATCAAAATGCTGCATTGATTTAGTGGACTGTGTCGCTGCGAAAACTCCAGGGATATTTCATTTGCCTGGCTATGCCATAATAATGGGACCCATCCCAGTATGCATTATGCATAGATAGACCATAGATAATTCAAACAGGAGGAACACATGCATTACCTCGCAGGCGCTCTAACCTCCCAGTCTCACACTGTCTATTATATTAGGCTGTGCTGTTGTTTGTTTTGCGCTGCACCGGGATCCCATTACGGTGAGATGATAAGAACCTACAGTGCAGCCAGCTACATGTACAAATTTGTGTCATAGTTTTCAGCTTTGATAAATCCCAAACACCTTATTCAGCAGGTATTTGTGCTTCCTCTCATTTGACGCTACTTTGTCCTCACAAAGAGAGAGCTAGCTCCAGGTGGCTCCGTGCCTCCCCCCAGGGTTTGCGGAGCGAGATAAGCGTTTGTCTTTCTCATTCTAAAGTGGCTCCTGTTAAGCTCCATACCTGGAAGATGACTGATTTTGACAATGCAATTTACATCTCTGTATAAAACAATCTCACACTGCGCCTGCCGATTTACACCGGATTAAACTGTTTGTCTCCGTCACGGGGTAACCACACAATCTATCAGGGCCCCTGTGCCTTTTCCAATACCACATTCCCTCTGGTGTCCCTCGAGAGCAGGAAATTGATCCAAAGCGGGGCCTCCCCCCCTTTTAAAATTGCTACAACAGCTTTGCAGGACCTACAATTATTGAAACATGCAGATGTCAGTAATTTCAATAAAACTGATATGGTAGTAATGAAAACATCTGACTGAGGGGCCAACGGCTACACGATTTATGGCTGCATTAGAGGAAAAAGGCTGAGATGACAGTTTTGCAGCATTGCTTGGCGCTCCCCGTGTTTCACACGCATTAAAGACGCAGATCAATTAGCGTCCGACGCCGTTAGCTTTGCCACAGACAGTCCTTTTACAGCGACATGAAAGATGCATGGGCTCATAGGAGAGATTTTGGAGCCATTAGCTATTCTCATCCTCGCATGTTTTCATGTAAGTGTGCATTAGTAGTGATAGATGACCGTATAGTAGCCCCAGCTTAGATCTGTCTTTATGATCAGAGAACTCTGGCATGCTTTTCTGCATTCTTTTCTTGGCTCTGCTGCAACATTTAGTTGAACAACAGCAAGATGTTATGAATAACCTGCACTCTGATGATGTAGCAATAGTAACTTTTTATATCATGATTGTCATGACCTAAAATGTCATGAAAACATACAAATGAGATGATTCATATTTTCAAATCATTTCATCAAGTCTGATATTTAAAAACACTATAGATTAAATTAGCATCATGGGGAAAATGCACTTTTTATTCTTATACACATTAAAAGTAAACCTGAAAACTTTATCAAATGTGCATTAACAAAAACACTTTTTAATAACATCCACATTTTTAATACTTTGATTTTTTGTTACTACATTCTTTAAACAGCATATTATTCATTATTTTTATGTTCAATAGGACTAAAAAGTATCAAAATTACCAAAGAAAAACAGACATACAAATCACATTTCAATCAAAAGCTCCTTATCAATTCTAGTCCTTATTACTGCCACCACATTTTATACTGTTGTTTGATAAAAAGAAAATTCCAACTGTTTTTGACAGTAGTAGTATAATTTAACCTTGAGTTGGAAAATCCATTGAAAAAGGAACATGTTATTAAAGCTTGAATAACCTTTGAACTACAAGTTGTAGCCACGTCCTTCTTCTTCCTCTGGAAGTCTTTCATTTTGCCGTTATAATGATGCTATCCATGTCTTTGTAGCCTTTACAGTAGCTTTTCTTGCAAGCCTGGGACTTCGGTGACTTTTTGGGGCATCTAAAGATTAAATTCAAACCAGCAACTCCAACACTGAACTTCTCCTTATCCATTTTTTAATCCATTTTTATAATTTCTTCTGTTAGCTCAGCATTAGCCACCATACTGACTTCCTGAAATTGGCATCACATGGGCTGTGACAACCAGTGGCAGATTGTTCTGCTGTCATGCTTTACAAAAGAGCACATGTGAATACAATTAGAAAGTAGAGTATAGTCTCATTGGCTTTTAATGGAGAGAAAAGAGACACAGGCCCTGATATGTGTATCTAAGTGCTTTGAATATTGGCTTAAAACCAGCCAGTATAATACTCCTGCAGGGTTCCTTAGGTCTTACTCTCTGTCTGTGTTTGTTGAGACAGAAAGAAAGTGGCAGTGAGTGGTGAAGGCAAAGAACAGAGTATAGAGACAGTGATGTCTCCTTCTCCCTGAGGTGCCTCTTTACATCTCCAGCTGACCTGTTGACGTTTTTTCCCCATGTTTCTCAGCAAACGAACCTACAGAGCAGGCTGCCTGGACATTTTTTAACCATGATAGCATAGTGTGGTTATCACTAATGGTTTGAATGATCACCCTTTACTTGTGCAAAAATGTAAGCAGTATGACATAAGAGGTATAGCACAACTTTGATTGAGAATAATAGGTTTCAGTATGTGAATATTAATGATATTAAATCTCATCTTAAAAGAGTAACCTGTGGAGTTCCACAAGGTTCAGTATCTGGACCAAAGTTGTTTATACTATTTGTACAGTAACTGATGCATTAAGATTTGTGATGTTAGCTGATGACACTAATATAATTTGTTCTGAGGGAACCTCAAGGAATTGTTTAAAACAATAGTTCATTCAGAAACACCCTCATCATACATTTTATCATTTTATTACAAAACAGATATACAGTTTTACTTGGCCGAGAAGGCTTGGTTCAAAAGATGCACCCTGGGTTAGTCCATCAGCATGCTTTGACTTTCCAGAGTGTGCATAGCTAGAAACCCCCATATGGATGGACACATTAATGACAAAGTGTACTGAATACAATAAAACTCATTCAAAAGCAATTGATCTATATTAGCATGAATCTCATTATGAGGTTGCAACAAGCTTTATGCTATGAAGGAGGAGGCTGGGGTGGGGGAGGTTAAGCTTTGCAAGCTGTAGCAGAAGCAGCAGTGTGCTTCATCTGCATTAACACAAGAAGTACTTCATATTTAAATACACCCCTCTGTTAAGAGAAAGAGCTGTGATTGGCTGTGAGAGCTGGGAGGTGATAATTAAGATTAGCTGGGCGTATGACTACTGTGTCCTGCATGACTGAATGCTGAGCGTCATGAATAGAATCTTTACAGTAAAATAAATGGTTTACTTTTGATAAGCTATCATCAAGTTAAAGTAAAACCAAATTTATATCGTTTGTTGGTAAAAGGGCTGACTGATGTAAAACTGTATTCAAACAATGTTGAAACTGAACGAGTTTATTGAACTAAGGTTTAGGAGCAATTATAGATGATAAACTTTGTTAGAAGCCCCACATTGAACATGTAAAATAGAATTTATCCAAGTCTGTTTCTATTCTTTGCAAAACAAGGGATTCACTGAATAAGAACTAACTTCAGCTCTACTGTATTCAAGCCATTACAACCCTAAAATGTGCCTAATATCCATAGATAAACCTACTATGATACTGAATTCCAGACTAACTCAAAGTATGCAGCTTCAGCCAACCCACACAGATCAAATACCGCCGTGTATCCATTATAGTAGTGCTATGATCTCATGTAGTCTGAGTGCTGCCTCTCCATTCCTCTCAGGTGAGTCATAGCAGGGCCTGTCACCCTCTCCACTCCATATGCCATATGTCTAATTCTAATTAAATGAGCATTAAGACCCCCGCTTCCTCCTTCCATCCCTTTCTCTTTCTTGCCCTTGCTGATGCTATCAGAGCTACTGGAGATAGAGCTCAAATGTTAAAGTAATGAATGTGTTAGCGCCGTGACAGGAGCAGGACGAGAGGAAGGAGGTGAAGAGTCTGAGGAGTGACTGTGCAGGGTATAGGTTTTCTCCTCCAGCTGCCGCAGCAGAGACAGAGCTTGGTCACATTCGATTTGCATAACCTGCTAAAAAGCTATCAGAGGCCCTGCAATTGATTGAATTTCACCTCAGAGAAGTGCTAATTAATAACGCCGTGGATCTGACAGGCCTTTATTATGTGCGTGGGACAGGAGATGATGTCTGTATTAGCAGGCTCTCTGGAAGCTGCAGAGGAGAATATAGAATGATGAATTAATGGAACTATGTCTCGGCTCTATCATCATATCATTAGGAGGCCATTGATGGTTTCACACCACAGGTAGAAATCTATAAAAGTGTAATGGCGCTGTAATATTTAGGCTGCAGCTTATATTATCTGCAGTATATCATGGCCGCAGCATTAGGCTCACATTTTCCAAGAGCGCTCAAATGAAAGTGACCTGGGATTTTGAGGAATTGTGGACTTAGCAGAGATCTGTTATACCTGGAAGAATTATACCTAAGTTCTTAGTTTCCAACATGGATAATCTGTTTGTTTACATATGAACCCTTTGACTGTCTCGCCTATTCTGACTTAGTGTCCTTTTGCTTTAAGCTTATTTTTGTCCCAAAATATTTTTGAAATCTCTCATTGTTGTTTTCAGTTCATAATTTGGACTCTGCATAAATCTCAAATGGAGCCCATTTACTAAACACCAGGTGGCTTTTGGAGATTTATGCAACTCAGCTAAAGCCAACCTGTAATCCTTAAAACAGCAACAGTGGGAAAATGGTCTGGACAAAGGTCTGAGGAAATGAGTAAAGAAACGTGCAATGAAAGTTTCAATCTAATGTTAATAGGGTTAAGCTCATTGTCTTGACTTCCTGAGAAATTTCTTCAACCAAGAGGGTCAAAACTAGTTCAGCCTATTCCTTATCCTAATAAGGGATTGTGGCAACTTAGTCAGTGAGTGAATTTGCCAAAACATTATACTAGGCTGCCTCTAATGCTTTCTTCAGACGTTGTCACTTAGCATATTGATATGGTGTTTAAGCCTGGTTATGTAGTCTTTGAGGGTTGGTGAAGTCCAATCAGGATTTGAAGGTTGGGCCGAACCAACACTGGACTTTCAAATACCGTAAAATACAGAATATACAGTATTAGCAGAAATTTTAGCCATATTTGGCACAAAAATGTAGGCTGAAGTAAGGCGTAGATGTGGCCAAGAAGCCTGCCTAGAGGCACCAACAGGTGGGAAGGAGGATTGACACAACCCAGGTCATGCTCTGGATGTCTTTGTATGTTACAAGGGTCATGGGAAAATAATCTGTTAGAAAAATAAAGTCCACACCTTTAGGGCACAATAAGGGTAGATTTGTCAAGGAAGCATGGTCTAGAGTACTGTCTAGCTGTCTAGGTGGTATTGTTGCCACAAACCCCCGGCAGATGTATTGAGGACCCAAAATGCTTGCAGTTTTCGGGCATATTCCGAAGGATGAGAAAGCTTAGACAAAAGAAATGCAGCTGAGATTGACCTTGGCTGCCGTGAAACACACGTATGTTGATGTGCCAGTCTTAACTGTAAGTCTATTTTGTATTCTCTAGACATATTTTGTGATGTATCATTATACAATTCTCTTGCAGTATATTGTTTATCGCAGAATCACTGTATTGTAATAAAACTGGTATCATGGACCATGTACATACACAAAAATTTGGTCACCCAGTCAATGACTCCAACGGGCATTAAGAATTAAAGGGATTGCATTCACTAAAGCCTTTATAAAGAGACAAAATGATCTTTGTTGCCAAAATGGAGAAGCTAACTCACACTGAAGGAGAGCTACAACCTGCTCTGGAAAATGCTTGTGAAAATACAATAAGGAACTAGACAAAATTAGAGCAAGATCAGCTTCAGGGAAACCAACAAGCTAGTAATAGATCCAACCAATGGCAAGGGTCTGTTTTCCTTTCAGGAAGACACCAATACAACACTAAAGGCTAACCGGTCCTTATCTTGACCACTGAGCCCTTCATTTGTCCAGCTGATGCATAGTGTTTGATAATGGCTGCCGTATTTATAACATAAGTAATGACATTGTAATTTCCTGTATTGTCTTATTTATTCCTTGTTAAATCATCAAAGCTTTAAGATGGAAAACCCTCATGAGCTTATGACTGTGTTTATTTTCTAAATTTCTAAATGAGTTTCTCCTGTCACGACACTGTGATAATAAACAGAAAACTGGCTAGATCTGATTTGGCAAAGGAGTTTCCCATATTTAAAAAGATTTATTTTTCCGAGTCTTGTTCTTGATTTTGCTCTGTTTCACCAAGTAAGCTCCTTGTGGAAACACTGATCAGGATCTGCCAAAGGCTTGCTCACTTTGGCCAGAACCCCCCCCGCCCCCACCTCCAGCCTGGCCGATAATGCTCCAAAATCACTCTGAGACGCCATCACAAACTGCCAGAGTGGTACGCCTTGTTGTTGCCAACAGCAATTACCCTGGTCGAAACAACTTAACTATGTGTAAATGACCACTGCTGCTTGGTGAATATCATATTTCCTGAATAACTTATTAGATTAAGAGACCGCATTGTGAAGAGATTGAGAATGACAGATAAAGAAATCAAACCCAGATTTCGCCGCATATCTGACCAGAAATTGTTTCATAACCCTGCTCGACTAATAAGATGAATTCCTTTTGTTTATACCCTTGAACTCTATTGCAATAAAAACAGGTCTTTATAGTCGAAGCAGAGAGTGGCTTTCTGTTATGAATTGCAGTTCAGTGGTGAAACAGATACAATAATGTAAGCATCTCCCTTTTTATGTCTTTTATTAAGGCGCTATATAAGCACACATATATTAGATACAGCACTACTGTGTTAAAGAAAGATTAGAGTATTCTGCAGATAAAGAACCCCATTATGTTGCTTTACTACTTATTCAAGGTCATACTGTACACTAGTAGATGCGTTCATGGTGTTCAATGCTTATTGCTCTAAATTAGCTCTCTTAAATCACAGTGGCCTTTCGGATAGGACGCCCAAGAGTCCTGCATGTGTTAGCGTTGTATACGCCCCACTCTTCTTGAAGCACAAATGCTCTCCATCACTCCATGAAACAGGGAAATGCCCGTGGGTAATGAGACTGACTGCAATTGAGAATAAGTTATGGAGCTAATATTCTATACCCGCGCATACACAGCGCTCTACAGGACGTCATAAACATACACTTGGGTGTGTTTCCAAACATCCTTTTGCTTGCATATTATTTCCCTGTCTGTCTTCAAGGCGGGTTTGTAATTGTTGGGCGACTTGATGAATTGCATCTGAGATGTCAGAGTCGATTCCCCAGAGGATTTCTTCTCTTCAGGGGCAGTGTAAGCCATTCTCTATGGTTTGTCTGTCTGCGACATGCATTAATGCGCTCCTCTGATCTGGATCCAGGTTGTTAAGCCATCGTGTGAAATGAGAAGTCAGGACGACAGTGCACAGGAGCGTGTTGTCTCCTCGTAAAGGGCTGCGGTATCAGATAGGATTTAAATCCTTACTCAGGACCTCCCAGAGAGTCATTTGTCCAAATGAGCATTAGTCATTATTCTCTAAGCCCTTATTGGAACTCATGGATCTCGCAACAAATAGGTGGCCTGTGACAGAAATAAGGTGTAAGCATTCGATACTCGACTCCCTCCCTCTTTGCCCGCTACCTTTTTCTCTCAGCGTAACACAAAGACATGCATAATGTGGACTGCAATCTGATAAGTGTTCCTGCATAGTAGCCCTCCCCTGCTCCATACATCACAACAGTTCCCTCTGAGTGTGTGTGTATGCGTGTGTGCGTGGAGGAGAGAGTGAGCAGATCAGAGCAGGGGGAGCTGCAAGTCGGGATTGAACTGGGCTGTCTGAAGTTGATTAATCGGCCTGTGAGGGTGAGAGACTCCCGGGCCAGGCAGCAGGGTCCATCCCTGTGGCATGTGATGCTGATTGGCTTTGTCCTGTGCGTCTGCGCTGGAGGAGCGGACATTAAGATTAAGTGATGCTGTCGTGTCGGGGAGCACTGCACTGCATCATTCTGGGAAGAGACAGCTGTGCTGCTTAATCCTTCATCACCAGGGGAGAGCTGCCAGGGCCCAGATATACAGCCAAAGATAACCCTCCATAACTTCTGCTAAAGATCAGGAAACTTTGAATTCGCATCCATCTGCTCTGCTCTGTTCGACTCAACCCCCCACTCCCCCACCCCTGTCTGAGTGCTTGAAATGAGCAGTCACTAAGAACGCTAAATAAAAGGGAGGAGGTAGAGGAGGAGAAAGTGAAGGATGGCTGTAGGGAGTAATCTTAGACCAGTAGTGTGCATAAGCTCTGTATGGATAACCTCTGGCACCAAGAGCTGCCTTTTGTCTTCTTAAATGAAAGAGTCATAATGCATGATATATGAGCAAGTTTTGCTCCTAATTATTCATGAGATAATCAGTCAATTTACAAAGCACATTTTAGTATTTAAGTTCGCATATCAATCAGAACATCAGGGCTAAATACATAGCTAATGGGTTGGATTTTGTACATACTATTTATTAAGCGGTAATTGTTCATCATCAAAATTAACCCCATATCTACCTCCAGCATGGTTCCTACATCTTTTTAACTTTTCCTATAATCTTGAACACAGTGTAAGATTTACCATTATGTACCTTCATCTGAGTCAAGGATCCATCTCAGAGTCAGTAACTCTGGCTTGATGTTGCAGACTCCACAAAGCTCTCTGATAAAGCAGCGGCTCAGCCAGTGAGCTTCAGCCCAAATCAATCCTGCAGGAAGGTAAGCAGTGGTCAGATATCTTGGTCCAGTCAAAAATATTGTTGCGTGCTCAAAAATACCTGTAAAATACGTGCAGTAGTTGGTGCAGTATTTCAAAGTGTGGCTACCCTTTCTTGATGATTTGGATATTTTAACTCATTGGTTCCCATCCAGGGGTCTGAGCCACCCTAACAGCTGTTTCAGACTGGCAGTGTGTTTTGCTGCTTGCAGGTGCTCCACAAGTCCACAGTGTCCCAGCTTTCATACTAGGTGTGTGTCCTCTCTGTCTTAGTGCGGTCAAAGCCCTGCCATTCCTCATAAGTTTTACCCACCTACTTGATTCACAGTATATTGTATACTGTTCCAGAAAGACTTCAGAATTAAAGCATTCTGTACAAATAAACAGAATTTATTTAAAGAAAGGCTAAACCAGGCTTTTACTTTGAAAAGCACAGACTGGAAGTGTACTCATACTGTGTTTATCTTTCCTGTGACATTGTACCACTGTGAAAACAGAAAGCATCACTTATAGTATTCTAATAATGTGAGAAGCATTCCCACAGCATGATGCTGCCACCATGCTTCACAGTGAGGATGGTGTGTTTGCGGAAATGAGCAGTGTCTTGTCCGATGGCCCAAAAGCACCAGTTTGGCCTTGTTTTTTTCCTCTTGCACGGTCAGCCAGTTTGTGAGGATATCCTGATAGACAGATTTACACATGTGCCATATTCCTTCCATTTTTTGATGACAGATATAACCGATGTTCAGTGCCTTGGAAATGTTTTCATATCCGTCCCCTGACTTTTTACTAACATTCACTGAGTTGCTTGGAATGTTCTTTTGTCTTCATGGTGTAATGGTTGCCAGGAATACTGATTAACCAGTGACTGGACCTTTCAGACACAGGTGTCTTTATACTACAATCACTTGAGAATCATTGGCTACACTCAGATGATCCCCACTTCACTAACTGTGAGACTGAGAGCACAAGTTGGCTGGATCTCTGTTAAATTAGGTTTGTCACTTTAAAGGGGGTGAATATTTATGCAGTCACTTAATATACCTTACATATTTTTATTCAGTCAACATTACTTAGTAGAAGTCTGTTTTTAGTTTGACATTAAAGAGGTCTTTGTAAAAAAAAAAAATGTCAAAAAAGCCAAACTATATTGACATGATTGATAAAAAAAATAGCTGAAAGAGTAATACAGAATCCTTTTATAGGTACTCTAAATTGATGCTAATAAAATGTAGATTAGGCTCTCTATTTTTCATTCTTCTTTCTAACTGGCCAAGAATTACACACTGTGCATGGGAAAACAGACGAGCCCTCTATTCTCTAGATTCTTGGCACATGAGACGTGCTCATCAGGCGTGTGAAACGTGGCATTCTGTGCCCTGACTAGTCAACATGCAAACAAGCATGAAAAGCAGGCCATGTTTTCACAAAGACATGCATCTCACGTGTGCAGTCTGAAATGCCTCTGTGATTGGGGGTGCCAAAGATCTCAATTGGTATAGGGCTCGGTCTGCTGTACATTAAACTCATGATAAGAACCTTAATGGATTGTTAATACCAGGAATGAGATTTTATGGTAATGTACCCAAGTACTCTCATGACAGTTATTAGTTGTGCCTAAACCACTTTAATTCAAGGAAAAAAACCCTTATGAAACTACGCAGTTTGAACAAGACAGTCCAAACTTTATTCAGTCATATCAGTCAACTTCTTAAAACACCAAAACATGCTACTCTGAGTCAACAGCAAATAGTACCATTACAATGATGGAGAGATCTATTCACAAGTCTCTAGTAACTGTCACTTGTTAACTGACACATTGCCAGTGCTTAATTCACCTGCTCTTTCCTAATATACCTGTTCCTCTCTCTGAGCTGCTGGCTTTTACTCCATCTTGACAGATGTCATCATCTTGCTGAAGCCCTCTCCTTCCACAGCAGATAACATGAGCAAATCTCCAGTCATTGGTTTCATTATTAGCAGGCAAATTTTTTTCTGCTCTGGTATCATCACAAAGGATGTGTGCTAACCAGTGCTAACAGGGCTGTGAGCCTTTTGAGTAATGTGTCCCTTGAGAGTTACCATAGCTGTCGCAAAGCTGTTGCTGTAATCCGGCTGGTAATTAAGCCTGAGTCATGTAAAGTTATACCTTTTTTTTTCACACTTTTTGATTATTTCTTGCCAAGTTTTTCATTTAGATGAACCCGGCAAACCCGATTGTAAATCAGTCGTAACACTGAGGCCTAAAACAGCAGGTCACTGCTGACAGGCCAGAACCTCTTAACTCCAAAATCTCTACTTTTGAGGGAATAAAAATAATGCTCTGTTGTTCATTTAATTCTAAAACTGAATGGTGATAGTCAGCATCCTTTTGACACTTTCTGTTGGTTTAAAATTTGTAAAAACCATTGACAAATTAAAGGGTGACCAATTCCACTGATTTACAAAAAACAATCAAAATCATGAAAATTTTAAACATATTAACAGCAGCATTTCATTTGATAACTTTTTAATACATATTTTTTACCTCTTTTAATCATGCTTATTGTAATAAAAGTAACAAGTAGCAGTAGCAGTTGTATATTTAAGTCTATATTAACTTAAACCTTAACAGATTACATGCGCATGGAAAAGAAATTGTCCATGGTTCCTCCTGAAAGCCATGCCAGCTACTTCCCTCACAATGGATTTTATTTACTTTGGGTTTGCCGGAGAGAAAAGCAAGCTGGTGTGTTGTGTGAGCAGATAAATCCTGGGTGGAGGCCGAGAAGCTGACTGATTCCTCCTGTATGCAGCGATGGGTGGCGTCAGCAGGTTTCACACTGCTGGCCTTTGCATGTTTGCAGCTGGCTTGATGCAGCTGTCAGGCCGTGATTGATGAGTATCATCATTTAAAGTGTAAAAGAAAACGTCTCTGTGAAGGGAGACATGATGAACTGCCGCCTGCTGGCGCTCTCTGAGACACGCACAACGCTTCCTCCTCCCCTCTCCCTCTTTTTCTCCCCTTCTGCCTCCCCTCTTTTCTACTTCACTGCTCCCCCTTCCATCCCTCTGTCCTTCTCTTCCTTTACACTTCTTTTTCTTTCCCGCCTTCATTTCTGTGAATCTTTGAACACCTCCTTCGCTGTCTCCTCTTCTCTGTTCCTCCCACTTTTCTCCTCTTGCACTTTCTTCCTGTCTCTTTGCTGCCACCATGATTTTCACCTTTTCCCTTTTATCAAGGTTTATTTACTTCACTTGTGTTGTCACCACTCTGTCTCTATGATTCTCCCTCTATATTTTTTTTATTTGAGCCAATGAAATCATCCAAAACATTCAGTGCTCAGCTCTATACATCCATTCTGCCTCTGATAGTTCTCCGATCATATACATCAGAATTCATACGAACCCTGGTAGGCGATATATTTAGTCCCTGCCTGCTGCATACCTCCACAGCTACCATGACAGTGACATATTAGTTATGCCGTCTTTTGCAATGTGATATCTTTAAATTTGCCACCTTGTTAAGTTTTGATTAATGCGATTCCATTTCAGCAAAGTAATTGGCTTGGCCCTGTTGTGAGCGATACACAGGCGCCGTGCCGGAACAAACGCTGCAACATGGTAATGAGGCAATGAGTTTGTTCTATGGTTGTTGGCAAGTGACAGTTATTAATGATTGTTATGATAAACAGACGAGTGCAGATCGTGCAGGGGAGATGAGTCGGGCCAGACTGACAGTTTAAAAATAACGCGCACTGGAAAGTCCTAACGAAGTAATACAGTGTTAGGAAAACAATCATGCAGGTTGTCAGAGGAAGAGGTGTAATTACAGAGCTACACCGGCCTGCCTGGGAGGAGCTGCCTTCTAATAGAGCCCGAGGAATATGCACTGACAGAGGAGAGAGCAATGATATACAACTTTAATTGGATCATCTTTTTACCCCCCCTCTCTCTTTTCTCAGAATACAAAGGAGGTCTGTGCTCACAGCTGTGTTATGATAGGTTTGGTCTCCTGTGAAGACTGGTGACCCTTTGTAAATGGCTGTACAGCACAGGGAACCACTGTGTTTGTGTGATCTGAACATGGACTGTATTACTGTTGCTCTCCTCGTCTCTGTTTAGTATCAAAGCTGGGGAAATGTGTACACAATGTGTTTAAATGGTGTGAAGTGATGTAAACTAAGAGCCACTTTAGCTTCACTCTCTGTTTCCATGCAGAGGAATAATGTGCGAGAACAAGATCACCTTTTCTTCTTGTTACGCTTTTTTAAAAGTGTTTTTTTCTGGCTGAAATTCAGTATGACAGCTTTTATAGTATCAGGGCTTTCATGAGCACCATCTATGAGCCAAACACATGGGCTTAATACCAGTTGTATACAAGTGGGAAAAGTCCCACCCACTTTTTTAGATCGTTTATTTTGACCCCTTCACTTTTACTGTGTCACAAACTCAGCACATCTCTCCATCCACACTCTGGTCAGAGTGGCGTCGCTCAAATCCGAACCACTTTCTTGTTTCAAGAATGATTAAATCAGTGAATCATTGAAACTCCAAACTGGGTTTTCACTGCAATCCTGTTGTCCATTTGAAAGGGGTCTGGCTGCAGACCATACATCTCTTATGGCCACTCTCACAGACCGTTCATGTTAGACACTGCATATTTCAGAATGGAAGTGCTGCAATTTGCTGGTACACATATATCCAGTTTTAGATTATTGTTTTTATTTTATTCAACTTTGTTCAGAAAGTGTGGCAGTTACATTGATGAAATAACATTGCAAAACTTCATATATGGAAAAGAGAAAAAGGCCAGGGGTCTCATTCAAGATGTAATTATGTATAGATTTGTTTTGAAAGAAGTTACAAGAGCAGTGGATGGCTTTGGCTTCATGAGATTTAGCTAAGTCTAACATTGCTGTTCCAGCTCCATAGTTAATTTTACTACATAAGACAATGTAGCTATGTTAGCTTTAGCTATGTGAGCTTTAGCAAATGTAGCTAAAGCTCACATAGCTACATAGATAACCTATCCACATACAGTAACAATCTTTGCTGCTTTGTGGACTTAGGTTTGGCTATGTTAGCTATGTAGCTACACTAGCTACATAGCTAAGTAGGCTTTATCAATGTCAGCTTTTGCAACATCAGCTTTAGCAAATGTAGCCAGAGCTAACTTAGCTACATATATAATGTAAATATGTTGCTTAGCTTTAGCAACATATGCCATGTATCTTACACAACATGAACTACTGAATAAGGATACCAATGTAGCTTAGTAAGCTCAATGTAACTGAAACTAACACAGCTGCATAGCTATATAACTATGTTAGCTGCTTTGTGAGCTTATATTTAGATATGTTTGCTATGTAGCTACATTAGATACATAGCTCTGTTACCTATAGGTATTTAAGCTTTAGAAAAAAATAGTTAGAGTTCACTTAGCTACTTAAAAATGTATCTACATAGCTGCGTTAGCTGCTTTGTGAGCTTAGCTTTAGCTATGTTAGCCATGTAGCTACAATAGCTACATAGCTCTGTTACCTATAGTTATATAAGCTTTAGAAAATGTAGTGAGAGTTCACTCAGCTACTTAGAAAATATATCTACGTAGCTACATTAGCTGCTTTGTGAGCTTAGCTGTAGCTATGTAGCTCTATCAGCTTCATAGCTCCATTATCTTAAGCTAGGTTAGCTGTAGCAATGTGAGCCCTTGTAAATGTAGTTAGAGCTAACTTAGCTACATAGATAATGTAGATATGTTGGTTATGTAGCTGCCTTGTGAGCTTACACATGGAGAAAAAGCTTTTTACCTGTAGGTAGACTGTTTCCTCAGCTGTTTAAAAAATTTTGTAATCAGGCTTTGCAGGTCAGATCTTCACTTTTTACTTTTTATACCCTTACTGTTACCTTTACCCTTAACCCTTTCCTTAACACTGAAAGAAAGTTTAGTCTTTTTTTGGTTTTGTTTTATTCTAAGGTTTAAGCGTGTTTTTCCATTCTGAAATGGACAGCGTCTCAGATGCACAGTCTGTGGAGGTGGCCATCAAGATGAACGGTCTGAAGCCAGATCGTCTTGATCCATTCTGCTTCTTCACTTAGAGAAAGCCTACATCATTGATATTCATGTCCCAATTTTACTGCTAACTTTAGCCTGTGGAACCTGTCAACTCGATACCAACAATCAGCAGAAAGACCCTGAGCAATGAGCACAGAGTTATGTGGGCCTTTAACAGTCACTACAATGTGACATTTATCAAAATATTGGTAATGAAGTCAGCTGTTGCTTATTGCTGTGCTTTTGTTCACTTTCAAAGTATCTGCAGCCTCATTGTTTTGTTCGCAATACGCCACAGGAGAGTCGAGAGATGATGGAGGCACTTGGGCTCAGCTATTATTGTCAAGGTGAATATCTTTATTACAGAACACTGAGATATTTAGTAATAACGGTAATAATAGTAATGATTAATAATAATCACTCTATCTTTTCCATCATTTTTAACAAAACTTGTCTCAAAATGAAGCATCAAAACATGTTAAAATTCATCTTAATGCAGGAAACAACTCTCAAAGTGTAACTTTAACTCCATTCTGAGTTAAATGGCCTTCACTGTTGGAGTGACTTGACCTGCCATACCATTATATCACATCATATTGTATTCATGTTGCCTGTCAGGGATCACTGCTTGGATTCCTTTGCTCATGTTCCCGGGGGGATTTTCTGAACCATGAGTGTAGTTACAGAGCATTGTAAAAGTATTCTGACCCCCCTTTTTCAGTTTTGTTATGATGCAGCCTGATGCTACAGTACAGGAAAAAAAAATGTTTTATTCTCATTAATCTACAGTCAGTGCCTCAAAATGAGAAAGTGAAAACACAATTTTAGACAGGATTGTTGCAGGCACAGATCTGGGGAAGGCCACAAAAAAATTGTGCTGCATTGAAAGTTCCCAAGAGAACGGTGGCCTCCATAATTTCAAATGGGAGAAGTTTGGCACAACCAGGACTCATCCAAGACCGGGTCGCCTGGCTAAACTGAGCAACTGGGGGAGAAGGGCCTTAGTAAGTGAGGTGACCAAGAAACCCTTGGTCACATACAGTTAGAAATTTTAGCTAAGTAAAGTTTCTTTGCTTTTTTTAGCATCAAATTCATCCTCTTCTTTTGGGGAATCAAGCATTACATAGTTCATGTTTGGTTGATATGTAAGGTTTGTGACTTGGCGTTTTAACTCTGGTAGTTTTCAAAGTATTTAGGGTGGTAAACACAATGCTGCATTTTACTTTAAACCACTCATTTAGATTAAACATGTGAAAAGTAACAGAGTGATTTTTGCAACAATGTGAGCATCATGAATGAAATTACTGAATTTGTTAATGATTAGTTAACTGCTATGGTCTCCATTTCTATAATCAAATTCAAACCGCAAAGTGTTGCTTGAATATTCCTCAGATTGCTGGGAAGTGTTGGATGCTTAAATTACCAGGGAGAGGACCCCCTAAATCTTTAACAGCTTTTTACCTGTTAATTCCAGAAGCAAAGCCACATTTCTTATTTACTTCTCTTTAGTTGCACGTTAAATCATCAAACATCTTCCCCCATATTGTCTGAACTTTTGGTGACACCTAACCTGTAGCAGTGCACAGCGAGGTTGTCATGAAATACTTTGCTCTAGGAATGTGACGATCAGATGACTTTGCCGACCTTTGCGTGAACCTTGTCTGGTGTTGATTTAGTGAGGCACGGAGATCAAAGCGATCCCTCTCAGCTTTTGTCAGTGGGCTGTTGGTGTATTGGCCCCGAGTGTGAACAAAAACCAATCCTACACAACACTGAACTAACTGTGAACTAACAGCATGCTGACTGTACAGAGGTCGCCAGTGGAATCAAGGCTTTATTGAATTTTTTTTCCAACCATCCCAACAGTGTATTATTTTGTCTTTCTTTTTTTGGTGGAGAAAAATGTAGTCCTCTAGAAAAAGAGGCTATTCTTAGTTTTGTGTTTGACTTTCACTGTAATGTTGAACTGTAAAATTGCTTCTTTCTCATGATGTCCCACGAGACGTTACCTAATCTAACCATGTACACTGATGTTTAAGGATGGAAATGGCAGGGTAACTCATGACACAATGGCCCAAGATCATGAAAATATCACAATAGATTTGTACTTTTTGATTAAGTGCAGGACAGCAATGTCATGACACATCACAATACCTGATTACCTAAAGAACACAATGCCTAGAGATGAAGTGATACCTTTCAGAATAATGGACTATGGAAAATTTAGGTCAATTCAATAAAAATATATTTTGTAATGATCTCTTTTTTAACCAGCACACTTTAGAGCCACTCAAGATCAAAGTGATCAAACACATGAATGAAAAATTGTCTGATGAGTCAAAACGTTTAGAAAGTTGTGTGTGGTTTGAGAGCTTTCTAATAATTTTCTTAATAGTATTGTTAATGCATTTTTCTGATGTAGGATTGAGTTTTTTTCGTTTTTATTTCAAACTAGAGTTTAAAAATTACCTTTTCTAAAGCTGTCTTTAAAATACAAATATATGAATTGTTGTAGGAGTGAGTTTACAAGCTTAGATATTGTTTTCAACAGTTACTTATATTTAATAGAAAATAAGGAAAAGGGATATCTTACATTGTTTTTGGTTTGTTTTATGTTAAGTTTTTTATGTTATGTCATGTTATATTATGTAATGCTGTGTTATGCTATGTTATGTTATGCTTTTCAATGCTATGTTATGTTAAATCATGTTATGTTATGTTACGCTATGTTATGCTATGCTATGCTACGTTATGTTATGTTACGTTACGTTACGTTATGTTATGTGATGTTATGCTATGCTATGCTACGTTATGTTATGTTACGTTACGTTACGTTACGTTACGTTATGTTATGTGATGTTATGCTATGCTATGCTACGTTATGTTATGTTACGTTACGTTACGTTACGTTACGTTATGTTATGTGATGTTATGCTATGCTATGCTATGTAATGCTATGTTATGTTATGTTATGCCATGCAATGTAATGCTATGCTTTGTTATGTTATGTTTTGCTATGTTATGCTATGCTATGTAATGCTATGCTGTGTTATGTTATGTTGTACTATGTTATGCTTTGCTGTGCTATGTAATGCTATGCTATGTTATGTTATGCTATGCTATGCTATGTTATGTTATGTAATGTTATGCTATGCTATGTTTTACTATGTTATGTAATGTTATGTTATATTATGCTATGCTATGCTATGCTATGCTTTGCTATGCTATGCTATGTTATGTGATAGTATGTTTTTTATGTTGTTATGTTATTCTATGTTATGTTATGTTATGTATTGTTATGTTATGCTATGCTTTGCTATGCTATGTTATGTAATGCTATGCTATGCTATGCTATGCTATGCTATGCTCTTCTTTGCTATGCTATGCTATGTTATGTTATAGTATGTTTGTTATGTTATGTTATGCTATGTTATTCTATGTTATGTTATGTTACGTTATGCTACGCTTCGCTATGTTATGTCATGTTATGTTATGTTATGTTATGTTATGTATTGTTATGTCATGTTATGTTATGTTTTGTTATGTAGGGAAGGGTAGAGTATCGTATGTATGGTATTGCAGGGTAGGTATTGTAGGGTAGGGTATGGTATGGTAGAGTATTGTTGGGGGGATAGGGTAGGGTAGGTAATGTAGGGAAGGGTACGTAGGATAGCATAGGGTAGGATAGGTAGGGTAATGTAGGGTATGGTCTTGTATGGAAGGGAATGGTAGGGTAGGGTAGGGTCTTGTATGGTAGGATAAGTTTTGTATGGTATGGTAGGTATTGTAGGGTATGGTAGGGTAAGTTTTGTATGGTATGGTAGGTATTGTAGGGTATGGTAGGGTAAGTTTTGTATGGTATGGTAGGTATTGTAGGGTATGGTAGGGTATGGTAGGGTAAGTTTTGTTTAGTAGGGTAGGGTAATGTATGGTATGGAATGGCAGGGAATGGTATGTTAAGGTGTATGGTATGGTATTGCAGTACAATGGAAAAAAGGTAGACAAAGTACCATAGTCATCTATAAATCATTGTAATTAGAGTTTTTTTTTTTTTTTTTATGTAACAACACAACAGAAGTGAGGAACATATTGGCATTCAGAAAACAGGAAGCAGATTTATTTCATGTATTTTCCTGAATATTCCTTGCTGTGCTCTCACATCAGCTCTTTCCCAGACTCATGTGGAAATACCAGAAAGCTGGCAGGAAACATTTCATGAAAGTATTCAGGAGTTTTGTGCAAATGTAGAAACACTGAAGAAATAGTGATGCAGTTAAGTGAATTTAAGGTAAAGTCTGTTTAGAGCTCCACGCTGTGTTTCTGGTAATGGGTGCCAGCAATGTGATAGCACAATCAAGATGATGACATATTTGCTATTGACATATGCTCTCCTGCCTCTTCTGATCTTTCCTCTTACAGAAACTTGTGTAAATTGAATTATCAATTCAGTGTCAGTCTAACCCCAAATTCAGGGCAGCTATGTCTTGGATGTATTCCCCTTTCTGAGCCATGTTGAAACAGTTAGAGGTGCCGGATGGAGTTTTTATGGTGTCAACAGTTGAAGAAGATTGAACTCCTTACCAAACAACTTAATATTTCATGTACCCTCTCCGGTCTATTTTCGGTCCAGCCCTTGAAATTGATTGTGGTAACATTGTCAGAGAAGCGGAGATTCATAGTGATTTTCAAATAAATTGAAAACGTATTGTTGTTCTCTAATGGTTTTAGTTGGCGGTAAGTGGCCTGGTTGGAATTTCAGGGCTCTACCCAATCCATTATCCAAGTTTTCCAACACCCTGTCATTGTTGACAGGTGGATTATAATTTTTCTATAGCAGAACAATTGAAATGACAGCGGTTTCAACAAACTTGGATAGGACAAAGGAGATGCAGGGTTCCAACAGGAAATATGCTGCCAACATTTGTGTGCTCTCTGTGTTAGGAAGTGAAAAGTCCTGCTTTCTATCTTACTCAAGAGTAAGAGTTTTCCAGATTGTCCAAATATGCGCTGAACAGGACTGGCTTTGATGAATGAGCAGTTCAAACTGTTTCTACATGAACAGTCATACTGGAAACCCGCAAACTGTTGACCTAGAAAGTAGGAAAAGAGAACAACTTAGAATGCACTCTGTTTAAAACACAGAATTATTCATATAGTTTGATCTCCTCTGCACTTTCTCTATTATAAACAGCTTTAGCACCAGTTCAGTGTTGTATTAGCTGGCCTCCTATTTCCATGCTGCTTGCTTCTTGGCACTGTCAGGCACATTCTCTTCACGGTCCCATTCTTTTTCTTTTTGAAGGCTGTGATTCCTGGCCATATGGAGCCCATCCCTTTGTCTTGTGTGGTGCTATCACATCGCAGGGCCTTGTGTGTGTTTTTTTTTTTTTTTTTTTTTTTTTCCAAGGCTGGGTTAGCGTGTGGAGCTGCTCGGTGACTGTCAGCCCCGGTAGTCTTCTGTTTGTTGACATGTGAAGCCGGGCAGCATACTGTAGGCCTGATGTTGGAACTCACTTACAATTAAGTTGAGAAGACGCTGACGTGGGGCCTTCTGCCCTGACAAGAATCAGGAGGAGACAGCTGTGTGTTATCCCATAGAGCATAAATCAGTTATTGCTGTGCCTATTTAAGAGGACATTATATTGATGTTGACATCACTTTACAAGAATGCATGGACTTAAAAACATTTTCGTGTATGAGAGCAGAGTACAGATGGATAACAGGAAGTGAAGGATGGAGGCAGAGTGTGGAGAATGCTCGTGTCTCTCCCAGCTGCACACTGTCTTACTGTGCATGGATCAACACTTCCCCTCCTCGGTGTCCCTACTTCCCCAAACTTCTCAACAACTACAGCCCCCAAGCCCCCGTGCCTTCATAATGAGTTTAGTCAGAGTGATTATAGCTGTACTGTTGTACTGTCAGTGATCATTAGACACGAGCTAATGCTAAAGGCCTGTGTCAGCTATTATTTCAATAGCGCTATTAGAATGAGTCCTTGGTGGCCATCACATTCATCAGTCATCATGAATTTATTTGTGTTGTGATAGTAAAGTCAGATAGATATGAGATCATTCTTAAATAAAACCATCATTAATTCTAAAGGGGAACTTATGATATTTTGCTGATAAAGCCATTTTTTTTAAATAGTTTTAGCAGGAATGAAAATATGTTTTATAACTGTGGCTGTGCATCTCTGCAAACATACTCAAACGCCTGCACTTTCTGCCCTGAAGACATACTGTTTGAAACTGTCACATGTCCGGGACGGTACTTAGACGCTTCTGATACCATGGTTCTGAGGTGTTACCGATACCGTTACACCCCTACTAAAGATTCTGCTTGATATTCTGAGTATGAAAGTAGAGGGGAACTGTAACTTTAAAGTGTCTTTCGTTGCTGTTTCTTATTTTTGCACAGCTTACATGTTGCATTAGTTATGTCCCACTTAAAACTCTACATAGTATCTTTATTTTAATTAATGCCATATTACCCGCAGTTTGGTTAGATCTGAAGCACACACTTCATCATGCAGTTTCACTGTGCAGGGGATGTTATGTCAGAATCACAGCATTTGTGGCTATGCTGACTGTGTAACATCTGTTCCAAAAAGAGGTATCAGCAAGGACATTTTGGATTTATTGCCATAGTGTTTTTCTGAGTACAAGCCTAAATCATGAATACATTAAAAGACATTGAATAAAAACTAAAACAGCAAAATTGGTTAAAATTGACTGCAGTTATAAATATATTTAGTAGAATGTCTACAACCAGATATGATTCAACAAACATCCATCTAGTTTCTGTAGTCTTTTTGTGATTTGTTTCATGTCAAGGTAGCAGCAAACCTAAAACCTTTCTTTTCAGTTTGGTTCTTAACTGTTGACTCTATGACTCAACACTGCCCCCATGATTACTGGTGGAACTGCAATGTTTGGTCCATATCTGTAATCTTTAAGAGAGCGTGCAGAAATTAAACTATATACAGAGTACAGAATGAATGTTATAGTAGACAATTATCTTTTAGTCTCTGTCAATATAACTAACACTGGTCTGATAATACTGGCTAAATATTGTTTAGTAGAACATGTACAACCTTCTACTGTGCTGTTTTTCTCATGTTATAACACTGTGAGCAGTGTGGTTGTACTTACACACAGGAAGAGATATCATTCGAGAACTTGTTTTCAGTCATTAAACTAAAACTTACATCTCATGCAACCATGCTGTCAGTGTCCAGTCAGAGAGGATCTCCTAATCAGATGTGAGACGGCAGAAAGAGCCAAAGTTAGCTTTGCTTACTGAAGTGAAGTGACATCTGTCTCCCTAACTGCCCTAACTCATGTGCACTGTGAAGTTAATCCTTCTGAATTAGCCTGTCACATGACAGAGAAGACCACCAGTGTGAGAGGAGACCTGAGTTTGACTTCACATGTTTATTTTTCACAGTTTTAACAAGTCTGAAATAAAACTGATTTCTTATCAAAGTGTAATTAAAGATGAAGGCGCAGTGATCATATCCTGTTTAGGCTGTGCTACATCTGTGCTCCATGCTACCATCCATCATTATATTTGGATGATAATTATGACAGTTTTGCGGTTGCATATTTGCAACCTGATGTGTTACCCATGAGTAAACGCTATATGATACATGAAGGCTGGTGCAATCTGAGTGGGCTTAAAAGCTGGTTACAGGATGTGCTGATGTGTTCTATCTTGGAGAGGACTGTGGTGGGAACATATTGATGTTGATTGATTTTCTGTGGCACTGGGTCATCTTAGGTTGTCTCTTCTTAATTTTCAAATGCTACCCTGAACTGCCACAGCCATGTAATGAAGCCTAATCCTGCATAAATCATGTATGTAGGAACATGTCGGATGTTTAAATGCTCTTCAGAGATTACATGCAGATGTGTAGGCAGACATTAGTCAGGTTTGTCTATGAAAATAAGCATTTTTAGTCCATTTGAGTATGTGTGGGTGAAAATGAATTATACTGCAATAGGAGCTTAAAAAGTCATTCCATTCATACCAAACATGGCCATTTTTTTCAAATACATGGTAACTTAACATGTCTTTAGCTTTGTTTATCTATTCATTTACTTTACTTTTATGCAGTCTCATTCACTTATCCACAAACCCCAATTCCAAAAAATTTGGGTCAATGTGTAAAATGTGAATGAAAACAGAAAACAGCGATTTGCAAATAATTTAACCTATATACAATTGGAAACAGCACAAATGCAACATATATAAAGTTCAAACTAATAAGCTTTATGGAAATATACCCGTATTCTGAATTTGATTCTTGCAACATGTTCCAAAAAAGTTAGGACAGGAGCAAGACGAGACTGGGAAAGTCATATGTGAGTTAAGACTATACCATGCAAAACAAAATCCATGTATCAACATATCTAAGTGCTGCTGACTTTTCTAGGCTTAAGCTCATATGAGATGGACTGACCTAAGTGAAAAAGTGGGCTTTGGTCTGATTAGTCCACATTTCAATGTATTTTTGGACAAAGTTATTAACACAAAGATAAAAAGTCACCCTCTGTGATGGTGTAGGGATGTATTAGTGTTCATGGCATGGGTAACTTACACATCTTTGAGAGCACCATTCATACTGAGAGGTACATACAGGTTTTTGGAGCAACATATGCTTCCATTATGACAATGCCTACCCATGTTACAGCAGCATGACTTCACAGGAAAATAGTGTGAGTATTACACTTGGCTGCATGTGGTCTAGGGCTGTCTCAAACTGAAAATGTACAGTGCATTATGAAGCACAAAATACAACGTAAATTACAGACAGACATTGTCATATACGATAAGAAGAGGTACAGATTATAAAAAGTTAATTTTTGAACCATAAATTATAGCCACTTACTTTCTGCTCCTCTGGAAGCCCTCTGTTCTAATTAAACTATTTGTGTGTTTGTTGCCCTTATGGAGGCTTTTTCTAGCAGATCTAGAACTTGAGTAACTTTTCCAGGCATTTAAAAGGATTAAATCCACACCACTAACTCTGACACTGAATATTTTTTATCCATTTTTGATCAATTTTATTTTTTGTTTCTGCGATAGTGGCAAATAGTTTCTGCCACATTTTCTGTATTGTATCCCACAGTGCATTGTGACTTGGCTATGACAACCAGTGTTCAATCTTGGTTTCATACTTTGCCAATTTGCGCATGTACATCAGAGAGGAGACGGTCAGAATAGCTCATAATGGAGAAAAAGAGAGACAGATAACCTGTGATGTGGCCCTCTGTGTCACTGCAGACAGGAACTTCTTTGATTAATGGCACAAATAAAGCGAACACAAAGAAGTGCAGGGACTTTTTTTGTAAATATGCGAATATTTTGATGACTTTTTGCCACAAATTGATTATTTTTTTTACCTTTTGGTCCCAAGAGATGGAAGAACTCATCTGTAAAAGAAAAGTCAAGTTATATTTACTATGTGTCACGCATAGAAGTCTTTCAGTTTTAATTTCCATTTAATTTTTTCTTTTGTGTGTAAAGTCCCATAACTCCCAGGCTCTGGAACAATCTCCCCCCTGATATGCGTGTTATCTCTGATTTGAGCGTCTTCAAATCAAAACAAGAGAGAATTCCCCTTTCACTATTTAAGCAACTAGTGTCTCCACTCCCCAGCTTACAGTGTGTTGTCAGAAGAAAAGATGATGTAACAAAGTGTTACAGATGCTGCTGTGCCAACTTTTTTGGATCAGATTGGATTTGGATTTATCAGTTTGATCACAGAATGACTTGTCTTTGTGCTGTCTTTGATTTAGATTGGGTTGAAATAAGTTTGCAAATCACTGCATTTTGTTTTCTTTCACAATTTAAACAATGTCCCATTTTTTTGGGGGGGGGGGGGTTGAGTTTTTATTTTTAGTGTTGTTATTTTTGTTATTACCTTGTGTGTTTTTCTTCCTCTTAAATTCATGTAATTATTTAGCCTTAATTTTATGTAATGTAATAATGTCTAAGTTCTATGCTATAAACTGAACAGGGCATTAATACTAAATATGACTTTCTTTTTTTCTATGTCTTCCTGCTGCGTTGGATCCACTGCGTTGCCGTTTTCCTTCAAAATAGGTAAGCTGCTGATTATTTACCTCCATTAAATCAAGTCCTTAGCATGAAGCTGCAAAATTCTATGACACAGTCACTATTAGATATCCCTGCACTCGTGGAAATAGCCATAGCTCAACCATCTGGTTTCCCTGTTTACTGTGCGCAGCATCAGTGTGTGCGTATTAATCATGCTTACACAAGTGTCTTAATTACTCCCAATGTAGCTGCTCCTTCCTAAACCCAGGAGATGACCTTTCTTTCTCTGTTCCTTTACGCCATTAATCATCCATAATCAACACCTTCAGAGTCAAGGAGAGAGCCGCTCAGAGGTGCCCAGCACTGCCCACAGACCTCTGTCACACATGCACTCTCAGATCTTTATTAATGGCCCACACATGTACAACACACAAGTGGAATTAGCTACATAAATACTAACTTCAACGCTGCTATTTTAATGGGTGTGTCTGATTCGCCTATAGGAGACATGTCATGAAAGTATACCCCGATGATGTATTCTTCTTCATGAAGGTCACTTTTCCATTAATATTCAGGAGTCAATTGTCTGTCATTTTGATGCGCTCCTACATCCTGCATGAAACCAGAGGAGCATGCCCACAGGCCTAACAAATGGTATTTCACTTATGAATGCGATACTCTGACATTCATGGCAGACACTGATTCATAGCCGTCACATGGCTGATGTGTCTAAGTGCCCGGGACGCACAAGGAAGTGAAAAAGTGCGGTGTGCAAGGGCTTTTAACATTTCAGATCTTGTTTAGCCCTGCCAATGGCAGATTGACAAGTGGAGTTTCAGCTGTAGCAGGTAACTGACATGCCTGGCTTCTCCCCCCTGCTGACTGAAAGCTTAATATGTCATTTGTCAGTCAAGGATGGGCTTTCATTCAATCATGGCTTGGCATCCACTCAAATGCCAGCCAGGGCTTGGATTTCATGCTGCAGAGAAGTTGCACTTAGCCAGCATGTACAGGCTGTAGAGATGTGCACATTTCAAAAACACAGTTGTTCATTAAGAGCCAATAAAATTATCCGTCAGTTAAATTCCCATCTTTGATTCACACTGTTGCCACAACTAGTCACTGGTTGTCTTATTTAAAAGTGAAGATATTTCTGTAACATCGGCTCATCTTGCATCACTTACATGTAAAAGGACAAAACGCCACTTCAAAGTTCTATAATAGTTTTATGACTGCCCACAAATTGCTATCATAAATTTTTCATTCTTTTTAATTTACTGTCATAAATCACAGCCGCTGTGGGCTCTCGGCTCTAAATGGGATTGCTCCATAGTTTTGGCATGCAGCAATCTGGCTTTGGATCTCTGAAAAACAGACAGCACACGGAAGGTAGTGCATTAATTTAGGGCCATAAATTATGCACTTACTTTTATAATGTCAAACCATAAATAATGTTGATGCATTGGGAACTGCAACACATCACCCATAGAAATTATGCATTTGAGATGAATGGGGACGCTGTGATGGATAATGGTTCTCAACCAATGTGATCTATTTAAGTTAGCTCCCCAGAGGAAATGATGGTGCAGAATTAAGGATATGAGTTCTGGAGCAGCTGTTTGGTAATTCATGAAGCATATTGCCTGACTAAGGTCAGTCTGAATCTTTGTTACTTTTGCCAGACGTTACCTTTCTTCCTCAGTTTCATCATCCTTTAAATCCTGCCAGTGCAGAAACACGTTTTCTTTATTTACAACTCCAACAGACGCATAAACTACATCTCTATCCTACGTCTTCCTCATACTTCTCTGATTCACATGTGCAGCCTGGCCTCGTTGCCAACAGAAATGTTGCCTCTGGTTTATCCAGCCTACTCCCTGGAGTACCAGATGGATGATTAAGTGTGGGACTTTGCTACGGCTTGTGCAAATGCTTAGTACACTGAACTCCTGAATATTGTGTATTATCTGCCATTAGGTGGGGATAATATTAGCCATTCTCCCTGTAATGGCTCAGGAGAAGAATAATTGAACGTGCTCATGGTCTCTGGTTCAGTGAAGTCCTGCGCGAATGGGAATGCATCAACACTCGTCTGGTTTTGATATCATACCTCTCTTCAAGCTAAGCATCATGGGAGTCTTTGCTATTGAGCTGTGAACACATTCAGTCCAGTTGTGTGTTTTTATGATCCTCTGGATGTATTAATTATCTGCAGAGGAGCTTGTTCGGACAGCTCATTCATTTTTGCTTGATTATATTGACAAGTCTTTCTTAAGGAGTCAAGGTAAATGCCATGATCAATACTGCAGTATTGGCATGCATTATCATGATAATCTTGTAAGGGAAAAATGGCAAAAGAGACTAAAGGAGAGCAGGATCATTGTGACTTTGTAAGGTTGAAACATCAGTTTGAAGGCCTAAATGGTTTTTAAAATGCAAACTAAAAACTGCTTTGTTTTCCATCCTGTGACAAAGATCTGCTTTTCTGTTCTTCAAAGTCTTCTTTTGGCTTTAAACATCCCTCTGTTTGAGCTATCAACATTAAACTGGAGATTTTATCTATGTCATTTGATCACTGTTTACATAGGCATGAGATTATCAGCTGTACTCAAGGCATTTAAAACTGTGGATTAATGTTTAAATAAAAGAACGCCTAGTTATGTTTGAGCAGATTGTTGTTGAATGTAGGTTTGGTCCCAGGTGTTAAAGTAGTCCTAGGAACTACACAAGAATGTGAAACACCCTAGATCCAGTAGTATGAACCAGAGGGGACATTTCCTGGTGCATGTCTAAGACGTCCAAGTTTTGTGTTTCCTCAGCATCAGTTTCTTTCAGCCTAACTTAGATGAATATTCTGGCTGCTTTTGGATCTGGATCATTTAGCTCAGCAGCTTATTTGGTACAACAACAAAAGAGAAAAAAGGAAACCATCTCTTAAAGAGTAGCCAGCTCCTGCTGTTCACTTAAGAGTTGCCTCTTAGAACTGGCTAGTTCGCAATTAGCACATCCCTGTTATTCTCAACTTGTTGTCTTCCATTGAGTTGCCATTTCAATCTAGCCACAAGATTTATTAAAACATAGAGTAGTGTGTCCTTTGAAATAACGTTAATGACAAAACAAGGCAGAAAAGTGGTTCAGTGCACTACAGAACCGGTCCGTTTGTCCATTACCATAGCTGTTGCACAGGAAGTAAAGATTCTTTTGACCCACTCTTAAGGGTCTAATAGGTATGCTTGGACAGCACAGTCAGGTTTTTTGGTACTTTTCCCAACTTAAAGAGTGGAAATGCAAACAATTGTGTTACATACCAAACCGAACTGAACCAGACCATTAGCCAAAAATGCATTTTAAATTAGCTTGTAAAGTGATTGTGGGTTGTTACTTTGTTGCTGACCTTCTGGAAGAGTATGCTCATTTATGCACTCAGTACTTGGTCGGAGCTCCTTTTGCACAAATTACTGCATCTATACAACGTAGCACTGAGGCAATCAGTCAATGGTACTGCTAGGGTGTTACGAGGCTCAGGCTGCTCTAATAGCAGCCTTCTGCTCGTCTGTATTGTTGAGTCTGGTGTCTTTCATCTTCCTCTTGACATTTCCTAAGAGATTCTCAGTGAGGTTTGGGTCAGACCATTTAGGTGGCCAATCAAACATGATAATTCACCAGTTTCTGGCAGTTTTCTACATTAAGCTTCTCAGCAGATGGAAACATGAAGTGCTCCAAAATCTCCTGGTAGATGGTTGACAGCGTTGACTCGGGACTTGATAAAGCACAGCAGACCAACACCACCAGATGACATGGCACCCCAAACCAGCACTGACTATTGAAACTGAGAACACTGAATCTCAAGCATCTTGGATTTTGTGCCTCTCTGATCTTCCTCCAAAACCTGGGACCTTGATTTCCAATTAAAACAAAATTTACTGTAATCTGAAAACAGGACTTTGGACCACTGAGCAGTTCCTCTTCTCCTTAGCTCAGGTGAAAAGCTTATAAGGTTGTTTGTTTCAGGATTGGCTCCACACAAGGACCATGACACTTGTAGTCCATGTCCTGGACCCATATGTGTGGTTGCTCTTGATCCACTGACTCCAGCCTCAGTCTGCTCCTTATGGAGCTCCTCTAAATTTTTGAATCTGCTGTGTTTGAAAATCCTATGAAGGCTGAGCTCATCTCTTCTTTACCACACTTTTCCCTTCCAGTCAACTTTCCACGAATATGCTTTGATACAGCCTCTGAGAACAGCCTGGCCTTTCAGCAGTGTCCTTCTGTGGCTAACCCTCCTTGTGGAGGGTGTCTATAATTGTCCTCTGGACATTTGTTTGGTCAGCAGTCTTCTCCATGATTGCAGTTGTGTGAACGGAGCCAGAGTGAGAGAATGAAGGCTCAGGAAACCTTTGCAAATTCAACTTTTCCACAATATTCTAATATTTTAAGATTAAGATTTTTGATTTTCATGAGCTGTAAGCCATAATGATTAAGATTAGAACAATCAAGTTTTAAAATGTTTCACTTTATCTGAAATGAATTAAGAATATATGGAAATTGAATTGTCTGAAGTATGAAGTATGTCAACCTCAGCTACAACATTCAAGCCCCAAAGAAGAAGCTGGTAATAATACCAATCAACATTTTCTAATAATAAAACCTACAAAAAGAAACCCGATGTTTTGCCCTTTGACATCATAGGATGTCAGACAGAGCCACAGATTTAACACAAATGCTGTCTATTCTTTTATTTTTGGGGCTTCTTCAGATCACATGGTCAGGCTATCAAGCAAAGATAGGAATTAATCCCAGCAGGAGGGTTTCTAGCTGGTAAAACAGTAAGTCAGTGTTTATTTTTTCATCACACTGGTATTTGCAGGCTTTCTGGTATCAGTATCAGTATTGTAATACTTCCAGTTCTTTTATGTTTGTTTGACTGAGTTTTCATGGTCACTTAAAACCGCACCATAAGCCCTGAAAAAAATGAGTCTTTTCTTATTTGCTCACAGCCTGCATGTGTGCTGACAAAATCTCTCTTTCTGTATGGAGGGGATAAATCACCCTGATGTTCACATGGTGTTCATGTGTACACTTAAAATAGAGGGAGATGCCACATCAGCTGCACAGTGAAAGTTATGGACCGTGGCAAAGTAATCTAACAGTGCACCATGGGCAAAATCCTGCAGTTCTCAGTGAATTGCTCATTTATGTCTGCCTTATTGATGCTAAATTCCCCTGCACTGACCTCACTGTTGGAGATTTAGAATCTGTGATGGCATTAATGGGAGAAGATGTTTTTTTTTCCTACCTTTTGGAGGACAACACTGAGTTTTTTAAGCCCTCACTGGGATAATAAGCTCTGACGCTGACGGTAAATATCTCTGTGAGTTTTATTACCTTCTGTTTTCAGTCATAAATCCATCCAAAAGAGAAGCATTCCCCAAACTAAGCATGCAGGTAGCTCCGTGTTCGTTTGTGTGCTAGCTTCCCTGTGGAGTGCATTCGAAGGCCTAAAGGGTGACACTCACAGATGTACACTCCTCAATAAACTTTTCATGCTAGAATTAGTACCAGGAGCTCCTGCGCTGCAAGGATCCCACAGTTTTTGGGATATGAAGTGTTGGAAAAGTGTCTTAGAATAGTATATCACTGAGGCTTTATAGCCACTGTGGAAAGTACTTTATTGCAGTAGGCACTGTAAGAGTACAGTATATCCATGTCTCCAGCCCCTTTGCTGCCCTTGCCACAAAGTCAACAGACTGCAGGGCTGTAGTCAGCGTCCCTGCCCCCTTGATTTAAGACTGCACTTACCAGAACCCGGCGAGGCTGTTGGTCCTGTCTTTCTCTGAGAGCTGTCACTCTCGTGTGTAATTTGCCCGGCTGAAGGGGAAAAAAAAAAGGCCAACTCAAACCGTGAATAATGAGCGGTTGTTAGCTTTTGAGACAGAACAAGTAAAGCGAAACACAAAACACTCCAGCGAAAGAACTGTAATTACCCACAAGCCTGTGAGTGCACTCTTAGAGGGATTGTTATTGTGTGTGAATGACCTTTCATGTCTTTGGCATGCTGCTCCGTGGCTCCAAGTTGGACTGTTGCAGTGCCATGTAATGTGGCAGCATAGCACAGGGGGGTAAAGATGTAATTTATGGATTCTTTTGCTTGAGAGGGCTTTCAAAAATAACTTTGTTTTCTTACAACGCAGCAAAAACCGTTCTCTTAAAGTATTGTCAGAAGCGTAATTTTAACAAAGATTTACTACTTCCGTATGCTCTGGCTTGTAATTTGCATTTCAACACCATAAGCTGCTGATCCTGAGTTTAACATTAGCGTGTTTCATAAAAGCCAGCCTTTTAGACCACCCATAGCAAGATGGATTACTGGGAGTTGTCAGTGTCACAAACACCCGGCCCTCCCTCAGCCTGTCCACATCTTCAAAAGTCCTGCTCCGACAACAACAAATGGACGGATTACACAGCGACTATGGCTTGACAGATAACGTTGAGCAAGCAGAACTGCAGTGCGGGAACCTCCTGCTCCTTGCCACGCTGCCACAGAGTGACTTTTTTAAGATTTATTCCATCAGTCAAGTAATTAACATGATTTATAGCGCTTGGATGACTGTTAGTGAGACAACAAAGAGGTCGGGCGGTTCCTCCCCCAAGGAGATGCTATCAGGTGTTTTCTGCTGTGCTTGCAATGCAGTCAGCATGCAGCTGTAAATCCAGCCTCCCTGCATTGAAGAGGGACGACCCCTCCACCTCCCCTCTCTTCTTTTCTTCCCTCTTGTTCTCACCCCGCCTCTTCCTACTCACTCCAGGAGGTCACAAGTTCACAGCTCGGCCTTAACTGTTAAAACCTGGGGGCTGAACTTTTGACCTCACCTAGTGTAAAAGAGTGCACAGTGAATAGTGTTTATAAGGGCTGCCATTCTTTGAGGCCATAGGGGTTTAACAAGGGGGTTAGAGGCGATGCTGTGACCAGGGCAAGGCCCGCTCTTCAGCCGGACACAGAGGCCTTTTAAAAGTAGAGGAAAGACTGCCCCTTAAGGCCGAAGAGGGGTACACCACACACTGGGATGTGAAAAGTTTAGTTGATGTCTCTTTAAAAGCTGGAGTAGCAGGACTTTTAGCTCTGTGAACTTCTCTTGTAAGGGCTCCAAAAGCCTATTGTATCTTGAGGCTGTTTTCACTCAAGTACTCCTTAAAATGTCAGTACAGTGTAAAATTAGAGCTTCAAAAATCAAAGAAGACTGTCCAGGTGGCAGAGTCCCACTCACAGTTTTATGCCTTTATATCAATACTATGTGTATTCAGATATATTTGAAGTACAATCTAAGTGGATAAGCGCAAAAATAGTATTCCATAAACTCCACCAAACTTCCCCAAAGTTTTCAGTGCAAGTTGCATGTATGAGCAAAGACAGGCACATTTTTCACTTTGACTTAACAGAGACTTTTCCTGCCAGTGTTTCTGTACATTTTTCACATGAGTCAACTTGAACTGATGTGAGAAAACAGCAGGAAACTTCACCATAAGTGGGTAAATCTCATGCATGACCATAGATCATACAGCGAACAACCACTGCCATCTCCAAGCATGTAATAAAACATATTCATTGTGTTCTTCTCCACTTCTTTTGTTCATACCATGAGCAAGACATAGTGTTGATATCAACACTATGTGGTCACTCAGACTGAGCTCTAGAGATCCTGTGTGGAGATGGGAAAAAATTTCCAGAATGATCTCTGCAGCCCTCCACTGATCTGAGCATATTGCAGGGTGCCTAGATGTATGCCTCAATGTAAAACCCACGAAAGCCCACTTGGATTTAACATGGAGTATTTTGCAAACTCCAAGTGGACTTTCATGTGTTTTGCACTGAGGAGAAGCTTCTGTCTAGCCACATAAGTCCAGATATGTGAAGGGCTGCAGTGATGGTTGTCCTTCTGATACTTAGTCCCATCTCCACACAGGATCTTAGGAGCTCAGTCAATTTCAAGTGTTGTCGCAAAGGGTCTGAATACTTATGTAGACGTGATATTTCAGTTTTTATTTTCAATGCATTTGCAAAAGTTTCTAAAACTCGGTTTCACTTCATTGTTTTTGGGTACCGAGGGGAGATGAATGAAGAAAAAAATGATTTTTTAAAGTCTAGCATCAGGCTGCAACATAAGAAAATTGAAAAAGTAAAGGGGGTCTAAATACTCTCTAAATGTACTGTATGTGGGTATGGGTTATACCCACTTCTAATTCTGCTCTATTTGGATGCCAAATGCAACAAAAAGTAATCAGAGTACTCTGGTGCAGTCTCTTGGCCAGTATTGATGATAAAATCTGCTCTTTGTTCTGTTAAAAGTTTAGATTTGGGGGGCTTTTTGCCTTTAACTGATAGAACAGCTGAAGACATCCACCAAACATGCGCCAAGACCCAGAATTAATCCTACCACCAGTGCATTGAGAAATCTAATCTATGTTTATGGGAGACTGTCCTACCAATTGGGCTAAACCAGCATCCTAAAGCAGTGGTTTCAGCTGGTGGGTAAGGACTCAAAAATGAAGCTCTTTCCAGTGGGTCGCCAGTGGGTGCCAAAAAAAAAAAAAAATGTGTCAAAAAGTCTTTAAAAGTGTGTGGACATACTATACATCCTTACATTTTTATTACGTTTTCCACTGACAATAAGTAAATGTAGGATATTTTTTCTCAAGGTTTTAACTTATTTATAATCTTTCCTCCAAATATAAAATTTAATAAGGAAATTTCTTGATAAATTACCAAATTTCCATGCTGTCTGAGGAGATTTGAGTAAAATAAAATGTGCACTTCTGACGATGCACTTTGCAAACATGTTTGCTTTGTCCTTTCTGTTCGTTCATTCATGTTTTCTTCCATTTAGGGTCAAAACTGCAACATTTTTTTATCAAAAACACTTGGTTATGATTGAATATTGTCAGAAATCTGGGTCTCAATTGGTAAATAAGGAGGTGGTAGTTGGTCCTGACTCTAGACCAGTTGAGAACCACTGCCCTAACGATTTGTTAATAAGTGACCTAAATATGTAAGATGGTCATCTATGTTGTTTTTGTTTAAAACACAGTATGGTCCTCTGTAGCTGGATTGGCTGCTTTAAAAATGTGGAGGAAAAATTAAGAGTTTATCCACTTTTGCAGGTACTGCTACACCACTGCTTCCATCCTATTTTAGAGGGATAGTTATCCTCTATGACTGTATATGTAAACAGCCAAATCAGGCAGTTATCTTTGTCAGGAGATCAAAAATTTAAAACTGAGGTTAAAAACAGCTTGGGATCAGCTTCTGTATGTGCACCAAGACCGGATCAGTCACACGATATAAGCAAAGGGATTTTACCATTGCTTTAAGACATTCGCTCACCGCAACTACATGCAGGAATTTTTTACCAAGGCAGCAGGAGGGAAAAATTCCAGGTAGGCTGGAATGGAAAAGCTTGTCTTGTGTGTTCACATGTGCGTAAAACTTGAAAATTTCTGCCAATTTCCAGGAATTTTGTGCATGTGTGAAACCCACCAAATATTTGAACATTTGAAGAATGGGGAAATTTGTCTGTTGTTGCATGAAAAAGCCTTGACTTAGATTTAACCACTAGAAATGTTCACCACTGCTTGGTTAGTACTGGGTCTTTGTGGTCTTCAGAGAAAATTACTGCAGTGTGTTACCATCCTTAGTATCACAGATGGATGTATGATAAAACCTGCAGATACAGATGTGTATTATGTAATTTAGAATTTTCCCTAAGATCAGATAAGGGGTTTCATTTGAGGGTTAATCTCGCTATACAGTATGTTGCAAAGCTTTGAGCCTAATTGAAGCCTTAAGGTTTCAGTCGAGACATCTCAAAGGCAGTATAGGTATTGCTTTGAAGCATTAGCATAGTAACTGTGCAAAAACAAACATTCATTTGCAATCTTCCCTCATTCACCTGTCAAGTAAAATCTGCACAACACTCATACCTGCTTTCACAAGAGTGGCACGCCGCCGTGTTGTTGTCGCTCGCAGGCAAAAACAAATCCATAACAAGTGCTCGGCTTAGCCCTGTTTACACACACTCTACTTTTCCTGTAACCTCTATAAAAACACAACACGGTTTCTCTAGGCTGCCTGTTTCCCCGTTAAAACAAGAGGGGGGAAAATTAAATGCCTACAAGCAGATTTTATGATCTGATAAAAGATGGCATTTACTGTTGACTGATTTACTACCTGCCACAGTTTTGTGAGAGTTGTGTAATACAGTTTCAGCTCCACAACAGCACAGTGGGCTTATTTAGAGGCTTTCATCACTGTGAATTTTTGGAAAGCTATCTTCCCCCTAATCCATTAAAGAAGCTGTTTAGGAAAGCCCTAGACTGATTTCAAAATGAGAAGCAAATATAGAGAGGCACTACTTTCTCTTAACTCTTGATTTTGAGGATATCATCTCAACAGGTCCAGTTAGTCCACTCTGGTTGTTTCTAGTCGTTACTGTAGACAGAGTCTTTTTTGTCAGAGAGCACACGAGGCCTGGCACACCGAGGCCTAACTTTTTGTTACTATACTGAGCGACTTGCATGTGGTAAAACAGAGCTTGAGTGATTTATCTCAGCAGTACAAATATTAGTTCAGCTAAGCCAGTGTTGCTTTGCCTCTAATCAGACGGAGCGATCTCCCCTGTAAGTGACAACTCAGAGATCTTGTAGAATGGTGTTTACATTTACTTCTAGGTCCCTAACATATACTCATGTTAACAAAATAAGCCTGGCACACTGGTGAGGAATTTCAGCCTTGCTTGCTACTGCAGCACTGAGTGACAGGATTGTTTGGTAATGAATGATTTATGGCTTCTTGGAGCTTTGTTAATTGCCCATTGTACTCCCGTTCTGTTGATACTTTTCTCTAAATAATATGCTGAAAGCATATTTCCTCTGCCACAGGGTTTTTACGTTGCCTGTTAAGTGGCTTCTTTAATTACAAAAAGATGGCACGCATTGCAAACACCTGGGACCTAAATCTGTAACATTGCCTCTTCAAATTTTACTTGACTTTTACTTAAGTTCTGAGTCAGAACGAATGAAGACAAGCAACAAGGGTCACAGGTTAGATTTGAACCCTTTATTACCTATCATTGCAAATCATATGGATTTTCTAGTCTGTCATCAGGAAAATCTGTCTTGAAAAGCTCCAATCCACAATGTTTGTGTGGAACTGAAAATGGTTCTGACCAATCAGCATCATTTGAAAAGAACAAGGTGGTTGCCATATGTTTGGATTTGTTGTACTGATACTAATAGCAATGGCTGCAGCCAGTGTGGTGTTAACTTGGATATAGCCAAGTACAGAGGCACTTTTATCAGAATTGGACCATGCTTCTGTATGAAAATTGTACGGATGCAGCTGTTGTATAGCGGCAGGTTAATCAGAACTGGACCAAACTTTTTTTTGAAAATAAGATCTAAGAGCCACATTTGGCAGAAAATGTTTTTGCACGTCTCCAAACTGGCTTTTGCAAAAAACTCTCTTTTTTTATTCATTTGTGCCGTAGTTTATAGCCTTTTTAAAAATGTGAACTCCTGCTATTAAAACAAAGTTAAAACAGGCCAGAAATACCAGAAATGTGCAGAAAAAGTGGTGAAAATGGATTTTAAAAGTAGCATAAATGGGTTTTGAGTAACAAAACAGGGTTATAAATGGTAAGAAAAGGCGTAACAAATTGTGAATGCAGTTAAAATTGGCAAAAATATGGTTAATAGTGACGCTAATGAGTCAACAGAGGCAACCATAAGGGGAAAGTGGCAACAACAGGCAGAAAAATGGAAAGGTGGAAACGGTGAAAAGTTGAAAAATTGCTTAAAAGTGGCAAAAATGGTGGGAAATAACAAAATGACCAGAAAAAAGGTGATTTGGGTTAAAATATGGTAGAAATATGTGTGAAAGAGACTAAATTTGGCACAAATTGATGAAAGGTTGGCAACAGTGGGTAGGAAAGTGGTTAAAAGGTGGCACAAATAAATAATTTCAAAATCTGAACTGAATAATTGTTTGACTCACTTTTCAGCTCCAAGATGGAGTAACTGTTAGCCTGGATGCTAGCAACAATGCAACTGATCCAACACTAACACTGATATCATCAAATCCTATCTCGGGAGGGCCCATTTTCTGGGTTTATCAGGGGCCCAGCAAACTCTGTGGGCGGGCCTGAATATGAGGATAACACTTTGATAGTTTAAAATTATCCACTGAGAGAGTAAATTTCTTATGTTAAAAAGGTGTTAATCTAATCTGAGAAGAAAACATTGTAACTCAAAAAGAGTCCTTAATGGCACTTAACTAGTGTTAAGGTACCAGTTCTCCAAAAAGAGTCAGATTGACACTCTGTGGTGTGGACCCATGCTGCACTAGTCAGTATTAACTCTGTTCATTTAAGTAGGCAGGCAAAATCATCATATGTAGCAGGGTTTTCCTTCTCCACTACTATGGTCTTGCATTTTCATTAGTTCTGCTGTAAAACTTTTCAGTGGTCACAGGGAACATGCTTTGTAGCTGCCCCCGTACCTTTTTTGTTTCTTCCGTTCTTGATCTTATTTTCATCAACCTCTTTTCAATAAAAATCCATCGTGTTATATTTCTGTCTGTGTTTTTTAGTTGACTTTGGTCGGTGTCATTTTACGGGTGTTGAAAGGCTGTTATGAATATTCTGAATCTCTGGAGAAAACATTGTAATGTGCTGCAGAGCTGGGCTTTGTTTTGTCCACATAGTTAGCAGTGGACAGCATGCTATCAACAACAGGATCTCTGTCTGTGCAGATCAAAGAGCATGTGTAGCAGGAGGGGGAAACTTCCACCTCATTCTTTCAATCTCAGCCTCACCTCCTCCCATTCCTGCAGCCCCATTGGAGGAAACTAAGGTGAAGGAAGCACTCCATGTCAGTTTAGCATTCTTTGTTGATTCTCCTTTGTGCCTGTTGCTCTCCTCCCTCCCCTCTGTGTCCTTTTGCCGGCCCAGTGAACTCTGCATGCACTTTGACCTCTCAGTAACTACTTCTCAGGCATTTTGGCCCCTTCCTTTTTTTTTACATCTATATGAAACCTGTCCCTCACCTCTTGCCTAACCATGAAGCAGTTGTTTGACCCTTCATCCAACCTCCTCCCTCCTAGGTCATGAGTTTTATAGCGCAGAGCAGAAGGCTAAACTTGGGCAGGGGTCAGGCATAGTTCTTGGTGTCAGGAAATCCTGGCTGTGGCTGTTTTTCACACATGAACTCCTGAAAATTTTAAGAAAACAGCCTGCCAATGAAATCTTACTGTGTTACTGTACTTTGCAAAGTTTCCCCTGTCTGATTGTAGTGGTACAGGAAAAGGGATTCACAATTAGTCGGCTAAACTGTTTGAGTCTGTAGTTTGTACCTGTATTACAAATAGATGAACCTAAATCCTAATTACTTTATATCTGTTAAGGCCCACAGTCTTGGTGAAATGCTCTGTTTAAAGTGTAAAACAGCTGCCTGCCACTAATATAGTCTCTAGATGTGGTTAATGGCTTCCACCATGCTGCCACAATGCTCTTCAACTACATGTAAACAACAGTGAACTGATAGCACTGATAGCATATCGTAGGAACAATGTTTTAACACAGTTTTGATCAAGAAAATGGACATAGAGTTACACATAAACTGATTTAGGCTATGCTCACATATAACAGTAGACACTGAGACGAGCACAGACATGCAAATGTTAACCTGCAAGGAGGATCAAAGGCCAGCATTGCTAGCATTGTTAACTTTAGCCCCATTCTGCAAACCATCTTCATGATTGCCCATGTGATCCCTTTAATAAATATTGCTTGATTTGACAGTTTTCCGGGTGTTTTCTTGCTTTAATCAACAAAACGCAGTTATAATTATGTTTAATTAATGTGCAAGTATTCACAGAGGAACATCATACTACAGAATGATGCTATAGAAATACAAGCTAGCAAAACTGAATGACAAGTTTTTGGGTCTTTTGTCAAAGATTTCTGTAATTGGCTGTATTACTGTAATACACCATAGACTGAATTTTAAGAATGATGCAGCTGTAGCTGCCCAGAATTGAAGCCAATGGATATATACTACACTTCCTTCATACTAACAGGTGGGATATATGGCAAACTAGAACATTAAAAATACATCTCAAATAAAATCTGTAGTGATGGTTGCCATGCTTATTTACACTTAAGTTTCAAGTAAAGATCAAATAGGTTAGTTGATGCAAAAAGAGAATCACTGCAGCGTTTTTCACTGTATTAGCAGAGTAGAGGAGGTAAGGCAAGAGGAAATGTCATTTACACCAATAACATAGTCATAGAACTTCTCGTAAATGTGAGTGTCTTCTCTAAACCAACTAAAAAAATGTGTTTTGCTTTTGTCCGTTCAGACCTGAGGGATCTTTGATTTTGGAAAACCAGTTTTGTTGTGTCAAGATAACCAGATATTCAAGTATTAATATTTACAAAACATTCAAAAAAGTACTTGTTATCAAAGTAAGGCATAGATGGCCTTTCAGTTAGGTCCAAGTTCATGCCATTCCCCATCTTCTTATCCCTGTTTCCGAATCCATCCATTATCCTATCCCTCCAATAAAAATACAAGAAGCCCCAAAATAAAACTTTATAATAGAAAAACTAAAGTTAGATTAGATATATGGACATATGTGTAGGGCTTACATACATCATAGGCTAGTTGCCGCTTTGTTTATCTTCCAGGTAAACATTTGCAACCAAAAAAAGGGAGAAAACCAGGCACTGCAACACACAAAAATGGTACAAATTTGCAAAAACATTTGCAACCCAATGAAAACAGCACATTGACCCAATTTTGGATCAAGTCCCACCAGTTAAGAGCCACTGATAAATGTCCGATCACTAATAGTGATTCTTCCTGAATGTTTCCTGCTGTACTCATATATTAGCTCACCCAACTTAATGTGGAATTTTACAAGGAGGCTGGGTTGCAGTGGTAGCAGGCTGAGCAATTCAACCCTGGCATCCCCGTTTCCCTGCGACACTTTCCCACTCATACTGGGGGATCCCAAGGCCTTCTGAAACCAGACAGGATATATAATTTCTCCAGTGCATTCTGGGCCTTCCACTAGTTCTCCTCCCAGCTGGATGTGCCTAGAAGACCTCCAAAGGGAGGTGCCCAATAGGCATTCTGATCAGATGCTTGAACCTCCTCAACCAGCTCCTTTTGATGCGAAAAGCAGCTTTACTCTTTACTCTATCTGGATGTCTGAATATGTTCCACTTTTCCTTTAAACGATACTTATGACTGTTAACACAAAAGAGCGTGTGTCTTTTGTGTTTTACCATTTTCCTCCATGCTCCCATGGAAACAACGTTTATATTATAAAGAATATATTCACTTAGTCAAAGTAAGAACAGAACAGCACAGTGCTCATTAAAATAGGGGATGCATTTATTTAGTTCTACAGTATAATCCCAAATGCCTTAATACAATATACTTAGAAGAAGAGGAGCATGTTATATATGAGTCCAAAGGTCTGGCAGTCTTGAATAATAGCCTATTTATGGACTATTAACTAGATCTGAACAGACTTAATGTCATTGAAAGTCATTAACATGAGATAGTCTATATTTTGCTTGCTAAGGAAACATATAAACCAATGATGTATTCCTGGGAAATATCAAAACATCTTTATTCAACCCGGAGTACATGGTGAATATAATTTCCCATAATCACACCCCATTACGTTTTGTTTCTCTGCCTGTGCGAGTATTATGTGCACTTATGCATGCCTTTTGGGGCATTCATGCATGTGTGTAGATGCATGCACTGATTTGTGCATATATTTTAACGGGTATGCTATGTGGGTGGGTAGGTGGGGGGGTTGTGCATGTGAGTGTGTCCCTCTGTGTCTGCTGGATTAGCAGTGCTTAAATGACAGTGTTTGATCAATGGTGCCACGCTCTGCCCTTGGTTCGTTTGCTTTTTGCTCATCATTACTAACAGGGGCTGAAATATCTGGGTAACAAAAATTGATATAATGACGGAGTGTGCCTTATTATCTTCAAGCTGCATCAGATTGGCAAACTTCTGAGGGAAAGCAAATGTCGGGGAAATATTACGAGTCATTTATCAAGTCCCCCTCATTAGCATATTGCCTACAGAAGCACTAGCAGAAATCTAAATAAAAGTGGCCAATTGGGAGCTGGTTCCATTTTTCTTTCAGCTGAAAAAGCGTCTTTCTGAGGCCTTTTGCGACCTTGACTGCAGTGTTGCTACCAACTATTGACAGTGCAAATGCTACCGTTTATACTGTAAGCCACTGATCATGATGTCATCACAGGTGACGAGCAGAAATAGGTGGCTAATAGAATGATTCCTCGCACGTCACTCATGCTCCTTCAGCCCTGGACCCCGCTGATGTCCCCGTGTGATCGCTCGAGCACGTTTATGATCAGTCTGGATTGTCCTTAGTAGTACAACAATACTGGCAGAGCTATATTAATTAGGAGGTGACTGCATACTCCATTTTTCCTTGTCACATTGAGCTCGGTCCCAGGTGTACTGTGACAGAGGGAGAGAGGTGGTGGAGTCCAGATGAGGTGCACCCAGCCCTGCATTCTGCACACCGAAATAATGAGTTTCCTTCCCCCTTTAGCCACTGTATGCACCATGATATACAACTCGCAATTAAGCATGGCTTGGTGATCCAGTGATTAATGTCTCTTGCGGCGGCTGTGAAGGGACAGGGACTTAGTGTGAGACTGGGGGACTGGCTGAGACTCCCTGTTTATATTCCTATCATGGTCTCTCTCTCTCCCTCTTAACCAGTCTCCATTACAAGGAAGATGGAGAGCACCATTTGCAATTCAGTAACCTTTATGACAGTGCACTCTTTAATCAGAGGCCCCTATTTCCTCTGTAGAAACACACACACACACACACACTAGCATACACATCAAGAGGGGTGTAGAGATCCATGAAATACCCAGGCTGGGTGAGCTGAGAATGTGACGCACTTGATTTACAGTACCCCACTGCAGTTTCATTTGTTGTTGTTGAAGGCTTTTAATTTTTATGGTGGGACAGTGCTAAGTAAATTGTGTCTTGTTTAAGAGAGAAGGCTTGTTTTGAAAAGGATAATAGAGGGAGGGACCGAGCAACCAGACTATATGTGATTTAATTGGTTTATAAGTCATTCTTGTGCAGTGATTTCCAAGTATAATTGACTACGTCATTGCTACAGTTTAGGCAAATGAATTAGACAAAAAAGGCTAAGAATTTGGATCTTGATGACACAGAGAACTGGGGATAAGCCTATTATGCAACAGTGTTTCTACTCATAGGTTCATACCATACTTAGGCAGCTTCAGCTACTCATAATAGAGACTATGTAGAGGTCATCTTCCTCTGTCAGCCAGTATGACCACATTATGTGAAAAGGAGCTGATTTATTACATTAGTCACACTAAAAATGGACTTTTATGCATGCAAACATGTTGTATTGACACATCTAGATATTTACTCCTGCATGTACGCAACTCAGTCTGACACAGACGTGGCCTGGGTGTCCTGTGCATGGAGGTGGTAAAGGATTAACATTACTTACATTTAAGCACAAATAGCCGTGGTCTTGTTTTAAATTGAGCTAATTTTAAGGATATTTATTTACAATAATAATGATATTTCTCTTTGTTTTTTTGGCAAGTATCCCGCAACTCCTCCTGACCCCCACTTTGGGCACCACTAGCCTTGAGTACGTACAAAATGTACAATGCTGTAAAGTTGTACATATTTACACTGTTCAACAAGTCAACCAGGTTGCCACTTGCTATCTTGTCAATTGTTTGGTATGTGCTATTGTGATTTCATTAATTTGAAGGCCACCAGCAAAGCCCAATATGAAGCCTTTCCCCACTTAGCCAAAAGCAATGTAGTGAGTCAACTAAATATGTTGAAGCATCTTTTTTCAGGCCACAAGGCCAGGGAACTAGCATCCCAACTTAAAGTTATCACATTACAGTGGTTTAGCATTCCCTAGCTCAGGTGAAAGTGATAAAAATATAATAACAAATATATACTCTCTATTGGAGTAGCATACATTCTTTTGCCACATATCATACATTTTTATGCATTGCTTGCCATTTCACCTCACTGTAAGGCTTTTTGAGGAGCTTGGACCTTGCTGTGGGTGACAGTGGTCCTCCCCAGGAACTTTAATTGGATTATCAAATCTATTTGCAGATGTTTTGTTCACCCTTGGTCCTTTCTTTGCTTTCAGAATACATGTCTTAAGTACTGGCAGTAGCTTATTTTAGATGTACTAGTATATATGCTTCCATTTTTAACTAAAGCCAACATAGCTACGCTGAGCTCATTTACAGTTTCAGTGCCTAAATAATGCCTAAATTGATACTTTTGAAATAAGAAAAATGTGTTGAAAGTTGGTGAGAGAATAATAGCTCTCTGATGATTCACAAAAAAATCTTGTAAAGATGCCGGTCGAACATGGGATAAGAAAAGTAGAGAGCGGACCTTTCATTTGGGGTGGCAGGGAGTTGCATTGAGGTGTTGCGGCATCAAAATGAGTTATTGATACCTGTGTAGTAATTCAGGCCGGTAGGTATCAGACATGTTAGTACCGGTACCATGTTGGTACCAGATTTTGATATTCATCCTTATTTGTAAGCTATGTTTAGCTATGTAGCTACAATAGCTGCCTTATGATCTGTTAGCATGTTTAGCAACATGATCTTTGAAAATGTAGCCAAAGCTGATGTAGCTACATAGACAACATAGATACATACCTTACATAGCTTACGAAGCTTATGTAGCTTATGTAGCTGCCATGTGAGCCAGCTTTAGCTATGTTAGTTATGTAGCTCTTTTATTTACATTGCATATTTTGTCATGTGGCGCATCCGCACCTGTAGAAATTTGCCACACAGGACGCCCAGGGCTTTTCTGAAGATTTTACATCACATTTGACACACGGACACTAACCATGTATCAAGTGTGAATCAGGCAGTCCTGTAAGCAGATTGTTTACTCAGCTTTATGCAATGTTTTGTTATCAGGTTTTGCAGGTCAGGTTTTTAAATTTTGGTATTCTCACCGTAACCGTTACCTAACTCTTACCCTAACCCTAAATGGAAGTTTAATGAACTTAATTTTGAAAGTTTTAGTGTGTATTTCCGTTCTGAGATATACAGCATTTCAGCTGAACAGTCTGTGAGAGAGGCTGTCAGAGAGAATGATCTGCAGCCAGACTGCCTTTGATGTCTTTGCTCAAGCAAAGATTTGATACCTGTTGATGTCAGTCACCCTATTGGAAATGTGTTATCAAGCTCTTGGCCAACAGCAGTAAAGAGCTGGAGACAAGGTGAGTTTTAAGCCATCTGATGGAAAACTACAAAGGGCCAGTCCATTTGTTGATATTTGTCATGTCAACCACAGACTTAATTACCAATAATTCTTAATCTTATGGATTCAAAAAAGATGAGGATGGAAAAAATGTGTGCATTGTGTGCTGATATAGAAATGGCCATATTTACTTTTTGAACCAGGCTTTGTGTTAGAATGGGTGTTAATGGACTTACGGGATTAAGGAACTGCAGATTTTTGCGTGGGCCTCATTGCAATGCTAGAGGTTGCTGCTTGAATAGAAGCTAGCTAAAAGAGTGCATGCTGCCACTTACTGTAGTAGAGTAAGACATAGTTCTGTCAATAAATCAATTCTCCCCCAGTGTTTGTGTCCAGGAACAAGGACAGTTGTCCAATCACAACCATAGCTGGACTTAACTATGCATGTTAACATACTGAATGCTTTCTGTTGCTTATTGCTCCTTTCATTGTAAACATTTACTTTTTAATTAAAGTTTCATCTTAAGTATAATGCACAGTAATACTATTAAGAGGTATGTTGAATACTAACAAGATGAGAGGATTATAATGGTATGGTAAGCTACTCCAAACTAAACGGCGAATGCTGTTTGCGGCCACTCTGTGCTCCTGTTTAGTGATGAAGGCGTTTGATTTACTTTATCCTCCAGAGTCCTATTCAAGTGAATGAGCGACACTCATCCAGCAGAGCACAAGGGCAATTCTCTCTCTCTTCCCCCCTCCTTCCACTTTCTCTCCCCCTTTTTACTGGATCATTTCCCTTCACACCCAGAAAGGCTTTGTAGTGGCAGCATCATTCTCCAAGCCCTGCGTTTTTTTTCTCTCTCACCCTTCATTTTTGCCTCCCTCTCTCCCCCTTTCAGTCCAACTTTCATAAGCTCAGTAAAGCATGGCCTTCAATTCCCTTGTTCTAGTGTTTTCACTTAAGATCAGGAGTGATGAGCAAAAGGTTTCTGGCTCAATCCTTGAGCAAAGGCCTGGTGTGACAGGGATTATTATTTATTTGTCATCTTGGATGTAATAAGCTGTAGGTACAGACTGGAGAGCCGGTGATTTATTGCTCTGTCGAGCGCCAGTAGCAGTCCGGCCGCTGGGGCGTGCAGGATGAATACCGGCCTGTCACTCCCGTCCATCCGTCTCCTCGCGCCTGCCGCCCTCACAACACCGCCCCATTTCATGCCAGAATACATAAACAATCTTTCATTACTCCCCAGCCTTTTTTTCATATTTGCTCTTCACAGGACACAAAGTTTGAATTTATTCACTGATTTTCCTTTTTTTCTCCTCTCCATGCATGGTGTGGTGTTTGTCGTCCACACTAATGTGCACTCTAAAAGTTAAGAAACACATGCACATGCAGTTTTTCCCCCTCTGCTCCTGTTTCATTGTCATTTCCGATCCTTTTCGGCCATGACTTCATTTTTCTCAGCAAAACCACTTATGAGAGAAACAGCTGAACACACCCACTTCCACTTCATCTTTTCAGAATGGATTATTCTCAGTCCGGAAGATTCTTGAGCCAGGGGTGATCGGACATGAATATGTTGGTATGCTGTCAGCACCACGTCCTTCCAATGCATTAACGTCAGTCTCCATGCTGCACTAAAGCATGAAATGAGTGATAAAATATCAAATCCTTTCCCTGTCTTCCAGAGCAGAAGACATAATATCGACCCCCGGTCCATTTAGACAGGAATTTAATATTTTTCAGCTAAACCAATCACGCATGGTTAGCGCTCAGTGTAATCCAATCACATTCCATCATAAATGCCCCTCTTGTGAGGCTATTCACAGACCTGATAAACTGTTAGAAATCAAGACGTTGAAAAACATGGCCTTAATAGATTGTCTTGGCTGCCTTAGAGGAGCTCGTCCCACTCCTTTTTGTCGATACACATTTTCATTTCTCCGACTCTGTGCTCTCTCCAGGCGCAGATTGGCTAAAATGGAGCTGACTTTGTAAATAGGGCTCTCATTTATTAGGGCCGTTATCTGCAAGTCGGACTGGGAGAGGTCTCAAAGAGGGTGCTTAGTCCACCTCATACAGACAGAGGAAGAAGGAGGTTAATTATGAGACATTTATTCTGGAGGCCTGATTAATGGTAGGTGCTGTTTTCAGCGGCTGTAAAGCTGTGAGAGTGATGCTTCTGCTTTCTGTGTCCTCTGAAAGACTCTGGACACCGGACGACATTACATTCAGAGACAGTATATTACAGGCACAGTGTCTATGTGTGTGTGTGAGTGGGGCCAACACTATTAACAGTACGGTGAATAGTGAACATTTGTTAGAGGACATAGGTGGTGATGCTTCACACAGGCAGTGAACTGAGAATACTCATTTGGTTCCTGAATAAAGGCCTGACAGCCACCATTTATATCAGGCTCGTTGTATGCTGTCCAGCCGATTAATAACAGTTTATTGCTGTCTAATTAGTGTCGGCTGATTGGAAACTGCATCAGAGGAGAGAGAGGAGGACTGTATGCTTTGTTTAAGTGTGTGCGGCATTAGGAGGCAAATTCACAAAGGCTAATATCAGCAGAATTGGTGGTTTTTGAAAGTGAGTAATGGACCCTGCAGTACAAAGGCTGGGTTTTTGTACAGCCAAATATCAAATACCATATAAATACTTTGCTTTATACTTAAAAACTATGTGATTTTAACAAAGTAGAAGGAGTAATAAAGGGGAATAAAGTCAAGTAAGATTGTGGCTTATTGTGCCATTCAAACTGTCAGATTATTTTTATTGCATTTGACTTAATATTCCTATTGGTCTGGCAGCTAAATATAAATACAAGATGATGTCCAAGACAAGTTCTTTTCATGTATCATGTCACAGGATGTAGTTTCTTATATCACACAACTATATATCACATCCATTGTATTGTATTGTATCATGTTATGGGCTCAGGACCAGCAGTATTAAGCCCCTTTACAGTGGTGAGAAAAACCTTACCTTTAAGGGGAAGGAATTTCATGCAGAACAAGACTCAAGTTAACAGCCATCTGCCAAAGCCGTGTCATCATATTGTGGCATAACGCAACGTAATGTAACGCAACGTAATGTACCGTAACACAACACATCACGTCATAATGCATTGTATTAGTTAATATTAGGGGTGTGACGAGATCAAAACGTCACAAGATGTCTCGTTGAGGTGAAAATCATCTCGCAAGATCAATATTGCCCTGACACCAGGAGCAGCAGCTCACCTGACGGAAAACAATACCTAACTGGAAGTTATAAAAGATCACAAAGACACCCTGGACTTTTTAAAATCGTTGGTTTGTCAGCTAATGAAGAAACTGAGCTGATCCGTGACCCATTCAGATCATTCAAAACAAAAAAGTTTGACTATTCACTGTCCTTTTATTATCTAATGGTTGCCTTCTTCATTGCAACTTTTGCCTTACATCCTGTTCAAAACTTTTAAAAACACAAGAGTGTTGAAGAGCACACTGTTGCTGCATGACTGTTCAAAGGGAGGCGTTATTTTCAGTCACATCTGCTCTCCACAGATGTTAATGCTTAGTGTTTGGGTATTACCTGCCCTAATTGGACTGTGGTATATGTGCTGCATACAATAACAAAGTGTGAAGTTGTGTTAAAAAAGCATTTTTTAATGTGATTAAGCACAAATCCCAAAGATGGCTGTTGTATGATCTGCTCTTTTTGTTTCCTTACAATATTCATCTTTGCAGACCTATCAGTGTAATCTCTACATGCAACATTACTCCCTTATCTCTACATTTCTAATGATCTTACCATAAAGTTGCGTTGTAACTGGCCTTTGATCAGCGCCAGCAACATTACAGCATCATCAGCATCACCAGATTGCGCCTTTGAAGATGAACAGACTCATGTTTGATCATTCCTCATGGTGCTTGGTTTGTGATGATGCTGTTTTCATTAGCAGTAACAACCTGTAAACCAAGATTAAGCCTACATGCTTGTATGAATTAGAACCACACGTACTGACTGTGCTGCCTGATGTGAATCCTAAGTTGTTTGTGCATAAGTATTTTCCTTGCACATTTCTTGGAGATGAAATGGCCAGGACTCCTATTTTAACTCCATACTTGGTAGCTTTTGTAAGATGGTTGGATTGCACCATTTAATATGAAAAACATTGGTTCTTTCTTTGGGATTTTCCTAAACAAGTACAGATAATACAGGGTCCCCCAGTGGGTACTGAGCTGTCTTAAAGCCTTTTATTTTAACATCTTGTTAGAAAAATCCAATTACATCAGGCTGTAGGGATTTTACAATAGCTCATTGGTGTTTTTAGCTTTTTTTTTCATTTTTTATTTGATGTATAAGGTTTTATGCAGATCTTGTCAATATGAATAATGTTTAATGTGCTAAATGTTTTTGTTGTCATTGATATGTGATTATGAGTGCATGTGAGCTGAAATTAGCTTTATTTTTTCAAAAATGTAATAGTACTTTGGAGCAAACAAAATATGAGTCCCAGACAATAAAGTGTATTGTTTTACATCTATCATATCTGACTCATCGTACCTTATTGTGATGTGTCAGTTGAGGTTTTGTCATGTGATATCATGTTGAGTTCTTACATGTTATACCGTACGGTATGGTATGGCAATGCATCATATTGTACCGTATCGTATCTTGTTGAGATCACAGAGTATCATGTTAAGTTATGACATTTTATTTCGGAGTATACTGTACTGTATTGAACCATATTGTGATGTATCGTATAATGTTGTGTCATATCCTATTGTATTCTATCATATCAAGTCCTGACATTTCATATTGGATTGTATCGTACCATATTGGAGTGTATCGTAGTGTATCATATTCTATCAATTGCGCTGTATTGTGTTGTGTTGTGTCTTTTTGTGACGTGTCACTTCAGGATTTTTCACAGGGTGTAATGTTGAGTTCTGACATGTCATATTGTATCGCATTTTACAGTATCGTATCATAGCGGAACATAACATAACATGTTGTATCGTGTCCTCAACAATCCTATTCTTTTATATTGCATTTTGTTGTGATGTGTCACTTCTGGATTTGTCACAGGGTTTCATGTCAAATGCCGACAAGTCATATTTAATTTGCTTTGTATGGTATTGTATCATATCGTACTGTATGCTTTCCTATCTTGTCCTCTGATATTGTACTTTTTGTGTTTGGTCACTTAAGGTTTTTTCACATGGTATCACGCTGAGTTTCAACATGTCATATCGTATTACATCATATCTTGTATAGTATGGTATCGTGTGGTATCATATTGTATTAAATCCTTTCCTATCCTATCCTATCCTATCCTATCCTATCTTGTTGTGATGTGTCAGCTCTGGTTCTGTACCATATCTGTGCTTATCATAGTGTATCATATCATATCATGTTGTATTGTATTGTATTATGTCGTATCGTATCTTGTTGGATGTATCAGTTCTGGTTTCATCAAAGGGTATCATGTTAAGCTATGACATTTTATATCAGATTATATCGTGCCATATTGGAGTATATTATAGATTATCATATCATGTTGTGTTGGGTCGTATCCTGTTGTATCCTATCATATCTTATTGTAATGTTTTAGTTCTGTTTTTATCACAGGGTGTCATATGGAGTTTTGATATTTCATATCAGATTATACGTTATGGTATTGTATTAAACTGTATTGTATCGTAGCCTATGGTATGATGTTTTTCGTAAAATAAAAGTGATATTTCTTAAATTTCGACTAAGTACAATTGTACTTTGAATGTGATTCCATTGTAGGGAGTTTTGGGCATGAGCCTCGCAATTCTCATAAAATCGCACCTTGCCAGACTCCGCTGCAAGGAAGCTGGAAACTCAAAACCTGATGCGTATTGGTATGGTAATGATTACATCTACAGCGGTTGCCTTGATAATTTTGAACAAAGGATGAAGGCAGTGGATGGTAATTCAGAGGCAGAGTCCATATGTATGGCAAAAGCCACGTATAAGGGTATAAGTATGATGTTAAGAAAAGTCTCTGGCCCCGCTTTGGTCCACACATACAGCGCCATGTTGTCTCAGAGTGAACTGGTCATGTGACATCGTAGGTTATGTCATGTGACGTGTAAATGCGGAAAAACTTTTTAGATAGATAGATAGATAGATAGATAGAAAGATAGATAGATCTGTAGTCTCACATCATCCACTCTTAGCCGCTCTTAGCCTAACCTGCAGCCCAGTGCCATCTCTGCCTCCTCCCCACCAGCTGTGCCGTGCTGCTCTGCGTCATCCTCCTTTCAGTCTCCGAACGCCCTTTTCTCCAGGTTTTAGCCATATTTGAGAGGGTTTTTTTTTTTTTTGGTGTGGAAATTCAGGTGTTTCCATCACCATTTTTTTTATTGCGCTATTTAGATTTGATGCATTTTTAAGGGTAATGGAAGCGCAGCTACATTTAGAAATGATGCGTCACTTCTGGAGTTGTCACAGGGTATCATGTTGATGTCATCAGATTATAAAGGCTTATATCATTTCATATCATATATCAAAGCGTGTCATAAGAAATTCCAAAGCCAAGCTCAAATGCTGATTTGTATTTGTTTTTGTCATTTATTTGTTAAATCTCAGTTGTCAAATATGTCTGTCAAGCTTTGAAACAGCTGTGGAACAAGAACCCAGCGTACAGAACCCAGCAATTCCAGTTAATTATACATCAGCAAGAACTGAGGGTCTGCATTGTTAGTTTGCTTCTATCTGAGCAAAAATTTACTAGTTTTATACAATTATAAAGCCCTGTTTTTACCTATTTTGCACTGGATTTCAGTTTTTTAACACCTGAGCATTCTAGGATCAGTTTAGAGTTGTCAATATGTTAAATACTCCGATACTTTTCAAATCCATATGTTTTATAATGATAGAAACTTTGTTGTTTATTGATTCACTGATTTAAAAAAACAGCAGCTTTAAAGAAACTTGAAATATCCAGTCTAACTGGCAACTAAAAGCTGCACAAGAGTGAGAACTATGTTAAGATTGTGCAATTACATTGACAACATTTATATCAGACAATTTGTAGGGATTTTTTTGTAATTCAGAACAAAAAATCAGTGAGTATTTGATGCTTTGGACTGATGAGTATGTTGATAAAGTATCAAAATATGTATCATATCAATTAATTTTTTTCTTTGTTTCAAAGTTGAGGCGAAAATTTGTCAGGACAATATATGTATTATATGCTATAAAGCTTCATATATGCCATATATAAAGAGGGTTGTAGAGCAGGTAACAAATTTTTGAAGAAACGTAATTAGGCTGTCAGGTTATATATACATGGCTTGACTTATTTTAATAAAGGCAAGCTTAAGGGTGTGTACTTAAAACTAAGATCAAAGGCTAAAAACAAGATCAGAGTGTGCTTATGTCTTGCACATTAAAATATAACAAGTTGCATGTGCTATTTTCTGTTGAGCTTTTGCGCAATCACTAATGGAATGTAGACCTCTTCTCATTTGTGTCTCAGTTAGACTGAGTGGTCTGGTCAGCGAGGCCCCATGACTCTGCTCGGCCTCCAAACCACCACTGACATGTAGCTGATCAAGGCTTAATTAAGGAGACGTTTTCTCCCTGTGATTTCTATCGATGCATGGTGAAGAAAAACACTCAAAGGGAGCTACTTTCCTTCTAGACTGCAGGAAAATTGAGTTTACATTCCTTTCAACTCAAGTTGCTAGAGGTTTCTCCTCAACTATATCTCTGCAAAGACTTATTTTGACAATTTTCTCAATTTCCTGCCTCTGCTTCTTTGTTTTCTAGTTTTTCCCCTGCTGTTTTTTATCCTTCTGCACTTCTTCTTCCTCCTGCTACCTGTCCTCACCTCCGTCACCCATTCAGCTCCTGCCACCTTCCACCTCCTCTCTGCCAGCTGCCTGTCCCGGCTGTCTGAGCTGAGGTGAGTGGTCTAGGTAGGGTTGGGCGCGGCATTAGTGTTTCTGCTTGCCTGTGCAATAGAAGGCGACGCACGTCAGGGCCCTCTGTCAGCAGATCAGCGCCGATGCAGATGGGAGGTGAAAAGCTCCCCGGTGACGAGGCTTGGAGGCAGTGTGGCCGCCCTCCTCCTCCTCTGTCCCCCCCTCTGAATCTGTCTCTTGCTTTATTGCGAGCACCTCTCTTTCGCACTCTCTCTCTCTCCACCTTCTCTCTCTCCTTTGTTATTGCAGCAGCCAGGATGGAGTGGGCTCTGACAAAGTGCTGGGATTGATAGATGGACAGAGCTGCAGACTGGATGAGAGAATGGATGAGGGCAGAGGAGGGAGTTTAACACAGGCAAACACAGAGAGACAGAGAGGAACGACCTGCTCGGCTATGCAGCCACTCACGGCCCCACAGCAATTTAGCCCTCCACTAACCTAGTGCCAGTGGACTCTCAGCCTCGCTACCTGTTTGGTCACAGTGCATATGAACAAGTCTGACAGCATGTGGAGGCTAGAGTGGCCACAGAGAACAATAAACCTGCCTGTGTTTACTCAAAAAGACTGCAGACTCATCTTATAAACACATTATTGTGATTTTCACAGCTAAGATATGACAAAAACTGGATTTATTTGACCCATTTTTTCCCAGAAAACACCAATATTTATGGTGTGGTGCTCACTCTTGAATAACAAAATGTTCAAACTTGAATGCCTCTTCATCCTTGTGTACCCAAAGACCCAAATCTCCTTGCAGTAGTGTGTATAAATGTTGTGTGGGAGGTTTCAGCATTTTTCACAGCCCTTGCATACCTAACCAGCCCTAGAGGAGAAAGATGGGAGGGAGAGCTTCCAGTAACTGTGTTCTTATTACAAAAGCCTTCCTCTGCATCTTGGGTGGGGTAACCTGCGTCTCCGTATGCGTGTGCGTCCTCTCATTACGCCCCTACCTGCTCTGCATTACTTGTCAGTGGTGTTGGAGCACCCTGCTCAGATTAAGACTAATGTCGATGGCCCCAGGAACTGCGATTAGAATCACACTCATTACTCAGGGCCCCGGTGACGGAAGCAATTTAAAGCCCCCGTCTTTACAGTACAAGAGGCAGGGCAAGCCCCCACTGTCAGAGGAGGGGAGACACTACCCTCTGCACTCACATCAGCACACAGCAATACCAGCACTCTGCTGCCACTCCTGTCCTCCAAGGACACTTGAAGGCCAGGCTGGGGATGATTTGATTGACTGACTCACTTTACTCATGGCTTTGAATTTGTTTAACGAAAGTGAATTGGGCAGCTAGCTCTGTTTGCATGGAGAAGGGATGTTCCTAGTCAGTACTGAAAAGCTTTAATCGAAGGGAAAGGCTTCAGTGAGAATTTTAAATAGGAGGCGTATTAAAATACCAGATAAAAAACACTTTTGATAGAATTTATTGAAATGTTGTTAGATCAATTCCTAGATTTGCACAACACCATCAGCATATCAGTATCAGCAGATATAAACATCCAAAATGCTTATAGTCGATGTATCAACATTTAGCATTGTACATCATTTATCAAGCTTAAATACTGGCAAAATGTACCATTGTACCATCAGGTATAGGCAATTGCCTTTGGTACCACACACTCCAGCGAGCTCACCATTAGCCTTGATTATTTTAAATGAAGCCTCAAACATACAACAACTACCAGACTGTACTTTCCTGCTCCCCTCTCAGCTCCGCTTGACTTAGCCTCTCATGGAATAGGAGCTTCTTGGTGGTCTAGTAATACAAAAATGTAGCTATATCAGAACTGTGTCAGCTAAAATGAGTTTGGAAATGTCATAATATCAGATATTAGTAAAAAATCCACTCTTGTGCATCCCGAATGATGGATCAGAAATTAAGAAATAAAAGACGTGTCATTTGCTTAGTAGATTAAAATATTAGATCCATATCAATATTAATAGCCCAGGCTTTTATTTACATCAGTCTATGAAATTAATCTGCTGTTATTTGGGGTATGTATCAGTAAAGGATGGGACTTTATTATTATTCAACTCTACTGCATATGGGCCCTTAATAAAGACCTGCCTTATTTGTCAAAACATCCAGCAACACCAGGCTATAAAACGGGGTGGTCTTTTATTTAAAGATCCAAAGGGATGTTACTGTTCATGTATTGCAAATTGGTTTTCTGGCTAGCTGACTAGTCTCAAGTTTAAAAAAACTGTTTTCATTGCTTCACACTTATGCTAATTCCTGAAAATTTAGTGAAGTTTTCAAGGGGAGTTGCGTGTGGGAAGGGGAACAGCTGAATTTTCCACCATGACTCTATCTGCAGTTGAATGAGGACACAGCAGGAAATATGCAGGAATATCCACTTGGAGTTGGCGAGCCAGCCAGGGGGATGCCCGTTTTACAACAAATACAACAAATGCAACCATTGCAACCACTGTGCGTGTAAGGAGGTCATTTATTTTGCTGATTGAACTGCAATACTAATTTTTCATGCAACTGCTGCACAAACATAATTGTATGATCAAACTGTGTGCTATTTGTTGATATTGTCAATTTTCATTTTACAGGAAGCATTGATAAAAAGAAAAAACTGTTATTATAGTGTTGTTTTAAGCAGTGGTTCTCCATTGGTCAAGCCTGAGGACCTACCAGTAACTCCTCAGTAAAAATTGCGACCCATATTTTTGATATTTTCCGACAATCAGATTTATATAATAAAAAAATAGTGCAGTTGCGACCTAAGACAATACAAGAGTGATAGATTAAAGACACAGACAACACAAGCCTGTTTTAAAAGAGTTTCATAGACCTTCAGCACATTTTTTCAAGGCACAGTTTTGGGGGGATCCAGATCCAACAGGTGAAAACCTTTAGTATAGAGGACTGTTGCTTTGTCTACCACTTCTTTGTAATTCATTCAACATCAGTTCCTTCCTTCTGAGACTACCTCCCAATCTTACAATGATAGTCCACCACTGTGAGGTGCCTATATGTACAACCAATCCCCTCAAGATTTCAGGGGCAGTCAAAAATTACTTCGCAGGACATATTTTCAGGAGCAAACGCACAAAGACAGCTTAAGCTTTTGTTTGTTGGTGCTTGTTGCTAACATTAGCAGCTGTAGTTACACAAGTTTTATGTCCTTCTTGTAGGTCAACAAGCCAAATGCTTGTGCTGGTTACTCATTCCTGTAGTTCAGTGGTTCCCAATCTCTGTTGCAAGCCCCCCTTTAGCAGGCAGAAACATGTTTAGCCCCCCCAACCCTTACATCCAGAGTTAACTTTGGCAGCTGCTTCCATATTAAGTCTCAGTTTCAGTCTTTTGACAAAAATGTATTTAGTTTTAGTCAAATTTTTGTCCTTTTTTCCCTTCATAGTTCTAGTCTTCTAGGAAACGAAAACTCATAAACATTTTAATCCAGTTTTAGTAAATAAAAAGCCAAAGTTAACCTGTGCTAATGCCCCAGAGAGTATCAGACAGCTCCAGTTCAGCTTAAATATAACCTTTGACCAGTGTTATGAGCTTGAATTGGTGGAAATATTGATGATTAATAAAATGGACTGACCTCCTGCCATGCTTTGTAGAGCTCTGTGGCGAATGAGTTTTGCAAATCATGCACATCCTTGTCTAGAATGCCTAAAAGTCTTACATCAGTCACCCTGTTTTCACTTTGTGTTGTACAGGAGAGTTTGTAATGTGTAGTATGCAGAAGTGTCTGTGTGAGGTGCTTTCACACTACCACAGATCTTGACCAAGATCAAACAGTCAATACGTGTCACTCACGTTTCATTGAGACTGATTGAGTGTGCATAGTGTATGTGTGTCAGTGTGCTATACTGCCTTATTGTGTTTCTGGTTGTATGGAGGCTATACATGTGTGGGTGTGTCTGTGCAAGTCTGTACATGCTTGCCTTTGTTCCTGTGCTAATTCTGTTGTGTGTTTGTGTTTGTGTGTAGATGCTGTTGTGTATGTGCGATTATGTGTTTGTGACTCACCTTCACAGCGAGGTTACAGCTGCTTTGAGTTCCTCTGTGACAGCCGACCAGAAGAAATGCCACTCAGGGCCAGAGCTAGGTTGGCCTGTCACTCAATAATGACTGATAGGCCCATCAATTAGCACCTGTCACCATGGCAACTCTATCATTGTAATGACAGCGCTGCTCAGACTGGAGGAGAGAAGGGAGAGTTTTATCCTTGCTCCTGTCAGGGTGGAGGAAATCTATCTTTAAGGAGTATGAGGATTAAGTTGGGTAGTTTTGAGGGGGATCTGGATTCTTTCATTACTTTTATAAATAGTGTGATAATTGTTGATGGTCATTGGTTGTTTTTACAGGCTAGAAGATGTACAAATGTTTTCTGGGACCAGACAAATGTATATAGGAATGAAGTGGGAACATGATGATACACACACAGATCATTTTCTTTTGTATTTTGGAGGCTTACCAATGAAATATTTTCTAACAATCTTATTCTTTTTAGTTTACTTGTTGGTATGATGGCCCATAACCAAGGAAATGCACAAGATGTTTTATGGAAATCTTCAAGGTACAGAAAATTAAATCTACAATAAAGTAAATATTGAGGCCATTTTAGGTATTTTTTATTGTGTATAATCAAGATTAATAAATAAAAAACTGATATCCTCAATATCTCCTGAGATACACAGTGAGTGTCCACTTTAAAATTGTCCATATGCAGTATATTCAGTATATCCACCACAGAGAGGACGGTCTACACTTTGTAAAGTGTCTTGAGATAACTGAATTGGTGCTACATAAGCACAGATTGAATTGAAACTGAAATACTTTGCATGCACACTTTAAAACATTTATGTTTATGATTGATTATGGACACTGGCATTATCATAAGTTATGATTACTGTTATGAAGCATGATAAAGAACCGTGAGTGCTTATATGGATATACAGCATTATCGGTGTGTTATCATGCATTAGAGATAGGCTTCCAATAAAGAGCATTATTTACTGATATGCCTTAATTGTGGTGCACAACATGTACTTAAGGTGGCAAAAGTAAAATTGCATGATAAATAAATGAAATAAGATTTTAGCCCTAACTCTATTAGTATGAGAAACGGCAGGGAGCAACACAGTGGCAGCAGGAAAACAGGAAGTGATTCCATCCCTCACTGTGTCAGTGACACCCAGGCTTAAGCACTGGTTGGCTGGTACTCATGTGACATCAAGCCAATCAGATTGTGTTGTATGCATAGTATGGTGAGAATGTAGAGTGAAAATAAAGCCGGATGGGAAGACACACATTGCAGTGCAGCCAGTAGTAAACTTTTTGGTTTATTATTTTCATCAATTACCAGCACAATAAATGCTGGTACTGATAATCGGCCAAATGTAATTGGTCAACCCCTAAATATTACAGATAAGTCTTCTCCAGATCTTTGCCACAGACGTTTTATATATCACTAACAACTTAGTATTTGAGGAAGAATATTAAGCAGATGATGAGGACACAGAATTGCCTTATCGAGAAATTTAAAAACTACTAAAAGGTGCTAATGCTCCATCAGTGCATCTACACTTTGAGCATTTGTGCCCTTCTTCAGTGTATTCCTCTCAAACAAAGGTGATAAATTGCTCATTCCATGCTGCTATTTATAATATGCATATAAGGTTATGCTTTTTCATCAATCTGTCTTGCAATCTTCTTTCAATTACCCCCCATTTTCATTGTTATACCTAATTAGCTAAAGATAGCTGCTGCCACATCAAAGTCGACCTTTTAGAGCTGCATTTGTTCACAGTTGTGTGTCTTTTAGAGGTACTGCAACATTTATGCCAGCATTTTTAATGAGGAATTGTTCAAGCTTCTGTTTTTTAATGTAACTGAATTAAAGACGTATAGATATAATTTACTGTACCTAACTTTTATTTTGTAAACAATATTGAAATGACTGTTGTACACCGTCACACAACCATTTCGTGCCTGCTATAGTATAGATGAAGAGTTTTCCATGACAAAGCGTATTGAACACCAATGATACCTCTCTACTCTCTCCCTGTTTGAATGGAGGATGGCATTGACTGATTGATATTGTAATCTGGCTGTGAAGTAATGTTTTACAGCATGTGTAAAGGCAGATCTGTATGGCCCCCCCTGCTGAGCACCTTTCTTCTTTATGGATCTGCCAAACACAGAGGACTGGTTAAATGCTGTCAATCATTGATTTCTTCCCTCTGACAGCAGAGTGATGGCTGCCGTGATTGAAGGAGTCAGGGTTTTGTCTTTCTCTCCCTTGCTGCGAGGATTCAAGTGAGAAATCCTCACACCTTCTAAGCCAGCCCATCACTTCCCTCCTCCTCTTTCGCCTATACTTTCCCACTCCCCCCTTTCTCTCTCCCTCTCTTTTAACAAATGGCATCAACAGGCCATGAAATAATCAATGCTGATGATCCATCTTGGAGCCTGTCGATATGTTAATGAGCACGCCTCATCGTTATTGCTGCCGGGTCATAAATCACTGCCTCTTACCAGAATGCACAGCAGCTGGTGCAGCAAACCCCAGGCCAGGAATAAAACACTGTCTTTTAACGATTAATGTCCAAACATTCTGCTGCCCTGTGCCTTGATTGTTTTCAGATGCCAAAAAAGTAGGACGGATTGTAAATCAATAAAACAATAAGACAAAGTGTTTTAATAAAAGGAGAGGTTGCGAGTAAATCATTGCAGTGCTCCATTTAGCACTGCTTCCTGGCTAAGGAATAATTGGATACCTGGTACCCAGAAGTCATTTTTAAGGTTATAAATGCCTGTGTCAGCTAGTAGTGAGAAGCAGGCTAGCTCGCAGCCCTACATTTTTCAAATCAGCTTTTTTTAAGGGACCCAAGCAAAGCAAAGGGTGGGTTTACTGGCTATTTGTTTCACCATGAGAAATGAAAAGATAAGGTGTTTGCATAGAGTACTCAGTAAATCATGATGATGAGGTGGTGGGAAGAGAAGCTTTATTATTCCCTTATTTCCTTAGCTTGAAATCTCATATTCTGTCCAATATATTGAACATAACCCCCACATATAAGCTCTGAGTATATATGCAGCAAGTCATTTTAGCATTTTTGTAAGCAGTCCTAAAAAACCTTTACATTCTACCATCAACTTTATTTTCATGCAAGTTTGCTTACAATGCTCAGATAGTAGCTGTTCTTTTAAAAGCCAGTGATAGTTACAGTGACATTAAATACTTACTTCATGACTCTTTCTAGAAACTGAAGCTTTTTACACACATGCACTCCTGAAAGTTTCTAGATGGCTGGTCGAAGTCTTCTAAATCTGCCTGTTCATATATGCCCCTACAGCAGGAGACTTTCTTGTTGGATTTTAGGGGGGATAAGACATCATGAATATTGTAGATGAGGCTGACCAGCAGGGCCAGAGTGGGACTCACTTTCAGTTTCATGGCTCAGACCAGCCCACTCTAGTTCACAACCTTTTAGCAGAGTTATTTAAATATATTATAATATGTTTCTACAATGAAGAATTCTAAAACGCACTAAAGGTCACTTTTTTCAATTTGATCACATGCATTGGAACAACAGCTCACTGGTGCCTTGTGTTTAAAGTCTAAAAAGCTGTCTTATAATTATGACTACACATGGGGCTGTTGTTATTTTCTATACAAAGACAAATTTGACAGAGTTGAAAGTTTTTCTGCAGTTTTACATGTCAAGAAGTCAAACTGATTTTTATAGACTTGCTTTTATGTGACGTCATCTTCTTACTTCTTATTCCTTTAATCGTCTCTCTAACTTTTTATCTCCACTTTCATTGTCACTATTACTACAATTATTGCTATTATCATTATTGTTGTTACAATTATTAGTATTACTGCTACTGGTCTTTAGCATGTTTTAATACATTTTACTTTTCCTATTTGTTTTATGGTCTCTTACTCTTCTTATTATTTTGATTTTCAATTAACCATGATCTTTAATTTTATTTAGGCTAATTTTATTGGTTTTTGATTTTACCCTCTTGATGCTTGCATCACTTTAGTGTTTTCCATCCTTATACTTATTGTTTTACATTTATTTTTCCTTTTTAATTTTACTTTCGTTTTTCTTTTTTCATTGTTATTGCTTCTCTTTTAATTGCTTTTAAAAAAAAAAAAAAAAACTTCGGTCCCCTTGGCCTCAGGTTTTGTTGCTGGGTTCTTGTTTTGGCCAGGTACTTGTGGGTTTTTATGATGTCTTAGGTTGTCTTAGTTCTGGTGATGTCTCATGTTGTCTGGGGAATGATGTTGTTTGGGTTTAGTATGTATGAATGTAGGTTGGGTTTTTATCTTGTTTAGGTTCTTTTACTTTGAGTGTTTTCATGATGTAGTTTTGCTGTCTTAGTCTCTGATTTGGGTTCTGCTGCTTTATTTGTCTCCATGTCAAAGCACTTTGTAGACCCTTGTTTTTAAAAATATAAATATACAAAGTTTACAAATAAAGTTATTATTATTTTTATTATTAAGACAAATTTGACTTTTCTGAGTTTAAACTGAAAGGTGCACACTGAACCAGGTAGTCTTCTTCTATCATGTTCAGTATACCATCCACTGGTTACTGTGGTTGCCCCTCACAGGCGGGATTTCTCTAACTGAGTGAGTAACTTCACCAAAAGTGTCTAATGCCTAAAGGCATTCTGGAAAAACCCTGCATGTTAAGTGATGATTGTCAAATAATTTGAGTACAATTACAAAAATAATTGAGTACTGTTAACTTAAAACTAAAAATAAGTTTTATCAACTCAGAAAAATAGAGATGAAAAAGTTATTTCAGACTGTTAACACAACTCAATTCTTTTTAACAACTTTCAGCTTTTTGGTCTTAGTGTGGTTAAAAAAAAGTTCTAAACACTTAGTTTATTTTAAACAAGTAAAGTTAATTAAATCGAGGTCTTTAGTGTCTATCAGGTTACAAAAAAACTGAGATAGTTTATCTTAGTGTTTCTGAGTAAAATTCATGTTAGTTTTACGGAACAGATTGTAAACGTTATATTCTAAACACTGACTGAGTCTTACCTGCCCTCTCTCATGGCTGTTCTTGGCGGTGGTGGCATCTCCTCACTCTCAATGCAGACTGGATGAAGGGTTACAGCAGCTGCAGGGGGGTTCATGGCAATGTTACACATTCAGTTTTAGCTTTAAAAGAGATGCTTGTTGCATAGAACTCATCCCTATTGTTGCCTATTTAGTCGATTTAAAACTGCACAATTCATATAATTCATTTGTGTACTAAGTTGCTGGACTGCATGTTTTATGTTGTATTTTGTGTTGCATATGCGGCACTACTACCTGTGTCTGCTCCATCTGGTCCATTCACATCAAGCTGGGTTCTTTAAAAAAAAAGAAAAAGTAAGTCAGCTGCATTTAGCATTTGTCAGGGTGGAGGGATAACCAATTTTTAAGGAACTTAAGTAATTACAGAGACAAATAAGCTTATGTTTCCAATCAAGCGTTTGCTGTCACTGCACATACCCTGGGCCTGCTGACCAGTCTGCCATAGCGGTGGGTGGTAAACATGTATCAATATTGTTACTGGGAAAGTTTCTGACCAAATGGAGTTTTGCAACACCGTCATCACCAGTTTAATTGATCTGTTGTCTGTTGTGTTGTGCACAAGCAGGGCAAAGCCAATGCCTTTGGAATTTGGCGTCCCACAGGAAAGAGTATTGGGCCCAATGGATTTACTGTTGTCATCCAAATGTTTGTCTGGTCATCGCTTTAATGCACATATTTCATTATTAACTGGTATCACAGAGATAAATGGGCCCTTTGAAAACTGTACAGTGACGACAACATTGAGTTGTGCAACAAGATAGAAAGGTTTTTCCTCCGTGCCTTTATTTAAAGGTAATACATGCTTTAGTATTCAACTTATGTACTTTTTACAGCAAATATCTTAACAAGTATGTTTCACACAGTTTTTTTTTAATTTGGTTTCTTCTGATGGTTTTACATATAAGCTTTTCCCTGTAATGTTTGCAGGCTCTGTCTGCTCAAATCAGAGTGTATCACTAGAACAAAACCCTGTTTGGTTTTAATATCAGTCTTAACTGTAGTATCAGCTTCGTGACCTTGTGCTCAGTGATTCAGCCAGGCTTGTAGATTGCAGTATAACCTCTATGAACGTCTCTGCCGGACCTCTCAGAGCTGAACAGTTTTATGTTGTAGCCCTTGGACTCCCTGCAGATGATGAATCATAAACCAGACGTTTATAGCAGTGTTAGCTAGTGGGATACATCTACATGAGTGCTTTTTCAGACGTGCCCTCACAATGTCAATGTTAGAAGTGTGCTATAGTAGCATTTGATGAAACCTTGTCATTAAAACTGAGTGTAGCACAAACAATGGCTGCCACATCCTCTTTGTAGCACAGTGGCTGTCAATATTTGTCTGTGTGGAAGTATCTGAATAAGTTGGATGCCATTGTGGTGACAATAAAGCAGTGTTTTTGTTTGTATTTCTGCTAGAACCTCTCTATTTTATATTTCCCTGAATTGCTGTGTGATACAGAAGGAAAATAGGGCCATATTTTCTCTTTCTGTTATTATTTTGCCTCACTGATACTCCAGAAAACAACAGTAGGCAGGGATCCTCCCTTTGGTCTACAGAACCAGATAGCATGAGCAAGTATTGGACACCCCAATTTATTTACAGGAACTGAATTTACTTCAGACTCTGACAGCTTGAATTCCTTTGGCCTCTGTAGGGCCTAAATCACGCTCGGGACATAGTGCAGCTCTGCATTTTTCCTGCCTCAGTGCTAAGTATTATAATGATGAATCTGCTACTCTGGCTTATGCCAGCTCTAGGCGGACATAACAGCAGTTGTTTAAGTTTTCCAAAATAAATAGAGAGTATTTCAATGGAGACAGATAGCAGAGAGGAGCCTGGGAAATGGCATAGTTTGACTTGTGGAAGTTGCTTTTCTAAATTGTTTTTGTTACCAAGATAAGGAACATTAACTCCAGATGTCAGGGAGAGTAAATAATATATCAGTCGGCTGCAATAAATGCCATGTGCCGAAGAACCAAATGGAGATTTTTATTTCTTATAACTGTCATCTATCAGTAGCTGCATTCTTCCACCAATCTTCATCTTCCATATCTACATATATGTACCCAACCATCCATATCAAATATTCTCTGTGTTCCCCCTTTGGATTTCAGATCACATCTGTGTCTTACCATGTCAGAACAGATGGGCCCTCTGCATCTGGTTATTAGTGTGAATTTATTGCCTTACAACTTACAGTTTCATTAGATGGGGTTGCCATTTAACATAAGTTAAATGGAGTAGGTTCACATTCCTTTCCTTATAGCAATCTGTACTCACAGCAGACTGTTTTAGCTGAGGGTGGGGATCTTTCCAAATCTAATGGTTTAAATTGATTTCCACTCTGGGGCTCATGATTCCCAATTGACAACATATTTTGTTTTGTTTTGCGTATTTTTAATAAAGAGGTGCTTATTTCAGGATATATCTCCAGCCTGCTATGCCCTACAATCAGTATCTAGTTAATCAAGAGGGGTCTAGTTGCAGACCGTACATCTCTGGCAGCCGCTCCCGGAGAAATTAAAAACATTCTTACAAGCAAGCGTAGCTTATGCAGCTCTGTCAGCTGCATAAGCTACATAGATCACTTGGCTATGTAGCTATAAGACTAAAGCTAAGCTCACAAAGCAACTATGTAAGATATGAGGCTACGTTAGCTTTATCTACATTAGCTAAAGCTTACGTTGCTAAAGCTATTTTAGCCACATTGGCTTATGTAGTAACATTTTTATGTAGCTAGCAAAGCTGTGTTAGCTTTCGCTAAAGCTCAAAACGCTAAAGCAAACCATCATTTGTGTAACCATTTCTAAAACCAGTCTATGCAGAATCTAATCTTGGATTAGACCTCTGATCTTTTTTCTGTTTTATTTACGAAAATATAGCCTTGATTATGAATAAGGTTGAATTAAAAAGACATATATACACGTTTTACCGGCATATCATTGCACTTCCCTTCTCGGATGAACAGTCTGTGAGAGACCGTCAGAGATGAACAGTACACACTGACTGTTTTAAACTATCCATGGCTCAACAGTTCAGTTGCTTGTTTTCAGTCACATGAACCCTGATCACAGGTGAAAGTCAGATGGGAGTCAGGGAGTGAAGAACACTAACTAGGAATCAAGGGAAATGGAGGAAAGGTAGTTTGTTACTGCTGTAGGTGGGCCTGCACGCTTCATATATAATAAGAAAATCTGTACATGCTTTAAGTCCATTTCTACCTCTTTGCAAAAAATAAATAAATAAAATAAAATAAAAAAAAGGTTTTCTGACAGGTTAACCGATTTGCCTGGTGTGGAGTCAAATGATATCATAAGTGACAGAAGACCTCTTACTACATGTCCAGCCTGTTGATGGGAGTCTTGCACTTAGCTTAGAGGCTAACTGCACCCCTTTAACAACTTTTCTCCCTCTCTTTGGCATAGGCATGCTTTTGAGAAATGGTGATAAACCATAAAGCAACTAAACCTTTTGGGGTAAGGGACTGACTTGTGATGTGTCATTCACAAATGATCCGGTTCTTAGTGCTGGCTCTGTCATGTGAATGAAGTGACTTTTTTTTTCACTGTTTAAGAGCCAGTTTTCTTTTTCTTCATTTTTGTCATAATTTACTTAAAACTGGTACCAACTGAAGAGCCATTTGGGAGTCAAAAGACCAACTGTTATGGCTGAGCTAAGCATAATGATCAAGATCTCTAAGAAGAAGACAGATTTCCATTTCAACAAGTCAGGCTGAACAGACATGGACTGTGGAACCACAAGCAAGATCAAGGTCTACCATGCCAAACCATGACTAGCTGTACTAAACTAAGCCAGACTTTGACTGACACCACTCCTACTGATTTCTTACTTTTGAATTGGTGCTATACGAATAAAGATTGATTGATTGATTGCTTGACTGACAAAGGCTTTTAATACATGTCTTCCACTGTTTTTTCATGAGCTTTATAAACTTTTTTTGTCTGAATGTCATTACTTTTTGGACTCAAAAGTAGCTCAAGATTATTTTTTTCCTCAATTTAAACAGTTGGCACTGATGTAAATGGTGCAAAACTTTAAATATTTTGATTTTTTTTCTTTATGCAAAAATTACTTCCTGCCCCCCATCTGGACATCTGGAGTTTATAGCTGTGACATGACATCATTGGAAACATCATATAAAATGTGTTCAAGATAATACAGTTTTCATATATCTGTCTGGTGTATTTTTATCAGCTAATGACAATGACAGAGAGCAGGAGTTCTGAAACTTTTAAGCCTGTGGCACCCAAAATACCAGGGCCTAAGGTTGAAGACCCCTACCATTATAAGGAGTTTGTCTATGCATTACTTATAGTAAAGCCTAAATCTCACTATTAACTGTTGTTTAATTTCATATTAAACTAATTTTAAGATTTTTTTTTACAGTAATGGACAAAGGTGCCACTTTACATCATTCAACATTTTTCTTGGTTTCTTCAGAGAGCTTCTGACTTCACCTAAATGCCCCCCCCCCCTCCCAAAAAAAAAAGATGTTGACTACTTTTTTTTCTTGTGAAAATGCAGACCACTCTGACCAAATCACAAAGTTTTACAGCAATCCTAAGAACTGAATTATAATTCAAAAGTTAAATTCCTCAAAATTCCTATACTTCCTTTGTACAGATCTGAGACATTTCACTATCAACACCCACAACTTCATTCCATCCCCTGTGGAAAAACTGGTTACCACACCAGTTTCCACTGGGGTCATCAGCCTAATAACTCCCTTTTTGAGAATGCTGATCATTTGGGCCGTATGATATTAATGAGAGCATGTGCTTATTAGGGTTCCTGGGAATAGTAGTTGATAGGAACAATCTGGAAGGAGTGAAAAATCATTTAACATGCTCAGCAGGAGTGCAGGATTGGCCCATTGCAGTGTGTTGCGATTAATTCTTATTGCATAGCAAAGCAGCTTGTAGGTGTAGGAGTGAGGAGGTTTATTGTGGAATTAGTGTGATTTTGCAGCATTTGTTGTGGTGTTACACTAAATGCTAATTAGGCTCTACAACCGTAATTAGAACCTTTTGCTAGACAGACCAATTTAACCAGTCCCACAGTAAGGGAAGATTAACACACACATGCACACACTCACACTAGTATTCACATGTGACATCACACGTGCATGCACAAACATCTCACTTTATAATTACTCTCTTGCTACCTATCAGACAAGACAAATGTGGGGGTGCAGGGGGCTATAATACCTTTATCATTCCTTTGTTCTTGTGAGCTTTAAGTAAATGTGTGTGGTCTTTCATGTTTTTAAAAGTGTGTTAATCGAGGTAGGAGTGATCATAGCGCTGGCACATGTATGCAAACATGCACGCAAAGCTTGTGAATGAACATTTCCTTTTCGTTGCATGTATCTGTGCTCATCACTGCGATTGTGTGTCATAAATGGAAGCTCAGGGTGCAGCATGCACATCAGTCTGCAGCCTCGCCTGCCAGTCAGGCCTGCATGCTGCCAAGGCGTCAGTGGCATGGCATCCTACTTTGGCTGGCGGCTATGGGCAGCGTTCTCGCTTCTCACAGCAGGCATACTTCTCAATCAAACTCTGACACTCTGTTGGACAACATTAAAACACATAGCAAAGCAAATCAGACTTCAGTGAGTTGTTCCTGTGTCTGCTCAGACTTAAGATGCCTTGAATTGAAGTACCTCGTTTTGTGTGAGTCAAAGATTTGTTTTTTCTAATGTCAAAAGGCCACCAAATTGATGAAAACCAAAGGGAAGAGTCTTTTTGTCTCATTATACTCTATTATAAATAAAGTTCTGGGTGATTTTCTAAATTTACTTTTTGTCCAAACTACTCAGTTTACAGTGGACTGCTTTTAGATGATCAGTCCTCATGATTTATTACTGCAGTTTATTTAAAATGCTTCTTTAAACACATCCCAACTGTTTGCTGGTTTTAGCAATGACAAAAAATTACTTAAAACTAACCATGATCTGGATATGGAAACCAACTAGCAATTTTGGATGTCACTTACTTTGGAGACAAGTCAGAAACACAACGGTAATATTAAAATTTGTTTTTTAATTGTTTACTTTTGTGTCAAATCTGTGCTTTAGCATACCCTGTAGGTCTGCATAGCCCTGACCCTGCCCAGAAACCTGAACATGCACGACATGCACATCTTCAAAAATGTAACTACGTGTCAAAATGATGCAGACTGCAAGCCTTGTGATTGGTTTATTAGTAAGCACTAGGTGACAACCAGGGCATAAATGTGGAATTTAGTGTGAGATAAATGGCTTTAGACTAGGGCTAAGCAATTTAGGAAAATTAATCTAATTGTGATTTTTTTTTCCACAATATTGTGTTAACACTTTAATATGCAATTATTTTTAAGTTCTTTATCTCATGTATTTATCAACAAACAAGCTAGAAATCATTCTTTATTGTAACAAACACAATATTTGGAACATTAAATGATGGCTGAACAGTTTTGACAAAAAAATCCAGTTGGGGTTATTTTGACACATTGCAAATTGACATGAATTGTTGTATTGAAGGAAATAATGTCTCTCGTTTTTAATAAGATAAATATATACAAAAATGAGGACAGAGGGGTTGTTTTGCAAACTAGTAAATAAAAATGAGGCTTGAATGTTTGTCCTAATTGTAGAGTATTAAATCTGTGCCTCAAAAAATGTATTAGCTTAAACTGGAATTTGGAAACACATTTCAGGTCAAAGAAATGTTGCACCTCCTGCAATTTAAAAATGTCAGTAGGACATATTGTGATTTTATCTCAATTTTGATTAATTTTCCAGCCCTACTTTAGACCACAAACTGATTGGTAAGATGTACTTGACATCTGAAAATATAAAATAACATTTCCATACACATCTCTCAGTGGCTAAAAAAGTGTAAAGATCATCTTGGACTTTTTTAAAAGTAGAGATGCAAGATATTAGATCTTTGCTCATATCTCATACATAGCTGATTTCAATTTTGATACCTTAATATAAATGCGGTCAAACCTAAGACTTCCACTTTTAGAAAGTTTAAGGAATGATGGTGAACAAAGAAAAGGACTTCAGCTGATGTAGTTCTTTTGGTCTAGCCTCAAACTCCATGAACTTATTCATACATATGGCTGATATTTACAGCTGATATATCAGCTAAGAGGCTAGCTGAGAGTCCTGTGCTACAAAACAACTCTTTTATGTGAGCCACAGTAGCTAGCTCCTGTTTGAGTGCCAGTTTCTTTTCTTCCATCCTTTGTCGTTATTCAGTCCACATTTAAAAAGCCAAACAACCAAATGAAGAGCCATCTGGGAGCTGAACAACCAGCTCTACTGAGCTGAGCCTCTGATCTGGATCTCTTAGATCCTAGGAGTGAAATGTTAGCATATATTGTTGTTATCAAAACACCTACAACTATTCATTAAGTGTGGTGTCATAATTTTTGTGAATATCTACATATGTAATGTAGACACGCTCAGATCAGACACAGCCCCTCCTGAGATCTTTGGTGCCCCAGGTTAGGAACCAATGACTTAGTATATAAATAAAAAGTGTCTATAGATCTAACATCCATGAGAGTGTAATCACAGTAAACACTGATGCCTCTCTTTGATGATGCTGATTGATTGATGCAGTCATGTAAATCTGCTCTGGTGACTCATCACTCTCATTGTTCTTTAAGCCAACACTGACTCTCCTTGGGCCTGGAGCAAACAAAAGAGAGGGTAGGGGGTTAACCTTAGATGCAGGAAAATATATGTAAATACATTTATTATTTATATAAGCACCAGGAACTGCTATTGTTGTCTCTGAACGCATTGAGCTTTTGGCTATGGCCCTGGGGCCTTTTGTGGAACACTTTATCATGTTTTTAGTCCTTATGAATAATTAAAAACTTAAATTACTTGCCATGTACAAAATTCATATGCTGGGGGTTGTTGGGGGGGAAGATACATGAAAATTAATTTTCTTTTCTCTGAGAGTGTGACGGGAAATCAATTAATCTTGATGTATTATTTCATGCAGGGCAGGGTAGCAGCAGCAGCAGAGAGAGTGGCTACAGCTGTTCTCATTGGAGAGGCCATATATTATACTTGGCGGCTTTGACAGCTTCTGAAGGAAAGGGCTGAAGGATATCAGGCAGGTGAAGCAACTGTAAAAAAAATATTAGGGAGTACAAACTGTTTCCAGGAAGTGTTATAATCTCCACAGCAACAGGAAAACAGACTCAATGTCCTCTCTGATGTGTCTTTTTATTCCCTAAAACTGCTGTCACTCCGAGCTGACATTATTAATGATCCTCCCTTTAAAAACAACATGTTCATTTGATTAACAAGTCATATGTTTTCATACCTCTGTCTGCTGTTCATGTGTGTTCTCTTGCCTTTTTGTGCGGGTAAGGGGAATTGAGATTTACCACCCGTCAGATAAATGTGTCCAGGTAATATAACACTAGGGATAGAGTGACAGAGCTATTTACTGCCTGCTTTAAAGTTTTATAACTTGTCACAGTTTGCAACTTGTTGTCTGCAGCCTCCCCAATTTCTCGCCACAGTGTCTGTAAATAGAAAATCTCACTCAGAAATGATCACGCTATCAAAAGAAGGAGAAAAAACAGAAAGCAGTGTCATATGAACACTGTTAAGAGAGGAATAATGCACTAAAGCTCATACAGTTTAATGTAAATTGGACATATTTTGTGACCTGTGCTGGAATGTCTCTAACAAGGTGTTCGGGAACAGCCCTCCAATCATGCCGCCTTACCTCGGGGACATTTAATCATAATTTTCTTGGAACTTTTCTCCAAAGTGCTGTGCAAACTGTGAGAAGTCAGTCATTGTCACCTGCTCACTGAAAGATTGATCACCAGCCTGCCAGCTGTGACTGCTGATGAGTGACAAGTGAAATGTGTCATGTCGCTTCCCAGCGATGTGTTTGTCAAGAAAGTGTTTGTGACCAAACAGTCACTTTCTAGCTGTGCTGTCATGGAAGAACAGGGAAAAAAGAGTGTGGAGGAGAGAGCTGTTTGATTACCAGGTTGTTTCAGGTTCTAAAATGTCTTCAGTGTAGATTTACAAACAGAAAATAGTCATTGAAATAAACCCTACTGGATTGTACAGGAAACAGATGCTGTTAAGCTGACATTTTTAGGTAAACATCAAGTTTAGATTAAAGGGCCTTATTTTAGCTCGAAATTGAGCAATTCATCCTTAGGGATGGGAATTGTTAATTTTTATTGATATTGATACCATTATCAATACTCCTTATTGATCCGAGTCCTTATTGATACCATTATCGATACTTTTCTATAGTTTGGTGGAAAGACAAAATGACGGCAAATGTTTAAGCTACAAGTGGTCTGAGTGGTGCTTGAGTCAGAAAGCTATGATTCAGTTTGTCACATCTATTTTATTTCCCTCAAATATAAACACATTCTTCATCTAAAACTAAATGTTCCCATTTTTATTGCATTTGAACACATCATAACATTTACTATACAATCATCTGATTTACTGAGGTTACCTGAACGTATCATATTTCCCATCTCTTAGCTCGTTAAATTCACTAATTAACTCTAATTCTGCCGATCCCACCACAGATTTCTACACAGGGAGACATCCTCATAGTAAAGACATGCATACTGATGAACAATATCCACTATGCATCCTTTAGAAGCATCTACAGCCACTCATAGTCAAGAGAACTCATACCTCAGTGGATAACTTCACTCATGGTGCAAATGTGTGTCACACCAAAAACAGCACTCCACTTTTCACTGTGTCTGACAGCTGTTCATGGATCTGATGTGGAATCATTCTCTCTTTATGTGCTACTGTGTAGTCATCAGAGGTGGAAAAGTACTAGAGAATTATCCTCAAGTAAAATTACAGTTACTCTGGTTAAATATTACCTAAGTAGGAGTAAAAGTAGTGATTTCAAAATCAGTGCCCAGAAACACTACTCAGTTACAGTAACTAGAGCGTTTGTATGTAGTTACTTTCAGCCCCTGGTGATCAAATGTGACTACAGAAGATGTGGCACCAATACCTGTGCACTCCCCTGCATGATACGCACACACCCTTAAGGAAAATCACACATCTTAAAATGGCACACGCTCACCAAGGAGAGCGCATCCCGGAAGAAGCTCAGTCAGTCCAAGCGTCCATCTCTTCAACCAGCCTTTGGCAGCTCGAGTGAAATCTGGTCAAAATTCTGTGCCTTCACTCTCCATAACCTGGATTAATAGCTCACCAAAACTAATAATGTAGTATGGAGCCAATTACAAATTACAATGACAGTGGTTCTTTTTTTTTTTTTCTTTTTTTTTTATTTCATTGCTTCTTTGTACTTCTTTGTGTATGTTTTTTTTTTTTTCTGAGCTCTAAGAATTGATGTTTTTCATCAGAATCAGATATGCTATATTAATCCCTGAGAGAAATTTGGGTGCAACATTCTTGTCTGCACTGTATACAAGCATAATCATAAAATATACAAGCATGAAGATACAACATATAAGGAATGAATATGAAAAAATGTCAGTTGTATATGCATTAGATGAAGCACAGCATAGAAAAAGGAAATAAAAATAATGTAGAAAAAAATATATAAAAATAACCTCAATTGCAGAGCATACAAGTGAGAATATAGCCATATGGACTTGCATGCATATGAATACATTCAGACATTTGTAGCCAGACTATGACTCTGAATAATATGTACAACAAAAAATACGTACCGACTGACAAACCACGTTTCAGACGGTGTAATATACACACATTGCCGCCTTCATATTAGACCATACAAACAAATCAGAGTCTGTCCAGTGAATTGATTTATTTCCAAAACTCTAAAAACTTGATGTATCATTTAATTGATATGGTGAGAAAAGGACAGTGTGATACTGACTGGCATAACATTATTTATTTCTTTGAGTCCTTTTTAACATATAAAATACAATTAAAATGGTAGAATGATGATAAATAAGCATTACATCAATGCCATTTGAGCATTAAAACAACACAAGAAACAAAACAGGACCACACAGGTGTAGGCTGAAGTCATAGCTTTGTATCCCTACCCTTCTATTCAGCCCCATTTAAATACAGATCAGTACATAAAGTAGTAGGAGCTAAGTGTATGTGTCTTATGTTTCAAATATATTAGCTTTTGATAGGACACCCTCTGCCATGCCTTCTGCCTCCCTCTCATCTTTACCCATCCTTACCCACTTCAGTGACATTGGGTTGTAGTTTAGATCCTTCTCTAAGAAAACTGTATAATGACATTTAGTTTAAAAAAAAAAAAGCTGGCATTATGTCTCCATTTTCTCTTTCACATGCCCATACTCTGCTCTGCCATAAATCCCATTCCATTTATGAACAGATTTCCCTGGTCAACAAGACTGGTAATCAACAATCAGTAAACATCTGTTACTATCTATTAATAACCCAGCGTTACAGATTTACGTCTGGCCCGACGGCTGGTGAAAATGTATTCCTGCCGCTGACGAGGGGCAGCTTGGAACGGACGGCCAATGCCATTTGTAAATGTGAGACAAATTAGAGAGCGCGAGACAACTAAATTAAAAAGCCAAATGACCGAGGCCAGATGGAGCTCAATATAACAAATGGAACAAGTTGTGGAGGTGCCAGTTGTACAGACGCTGAGGGACACTGAGGGGGAATTGATTCAGGAGAGCCATTGGGCGAGCAGATGAAAAGGTTATATTAACACTTACAGGAGGCAGAAAGTAGGCCTCTGTGCCCTCCAGCTTTATGTCGCAGTCATTCACACATATGGACGCTGCTGTCCACATCATCTTTTAAACGGTGCTGTGTGAATGTCAGAGTGAGAAATAAACACAGCTAAGGTTGCTCTCAGTGGCTCTGACACAGGGCATATTGTCAGCACATGGCTGGAATCCCACTATCATAAGACATGCCTTTTTCAGACGGTGTTTAACGCTGGTTGATGTTTTTATTCATCATTATAGAGCAATGCTATATGACCATGGCCTACTAATAGCTTTCCCATTGTTCGCCTGCAAAAATAGCACAACAAAATCTCAGGTTGACTAATTATTGTAGAATCTGGTTTAAAAGTTACACTTGAAATACATTTTTTATCACCAAGAAGCTGGCAGCATCCTTGGCTTGTGTGACCAATATAACAGATTAAATGCTGAACAGTCAGAACAAGTGCACCCATCACAATCATACATTGCATGTGATCTGAGACTATAAAAACATGCTAGGATACATAGGGGTGCAGACCAGGCTGGTCGCACTACTTTTTAACAGCTTTTCTCTGTCAAGTCATAATCATCATTGAAAGAAAACACTGGTATACTATCAAGTAAATAAATTTTTTTGAGCATGGCTTTGAAAATTACTCCTCAAATAATGACAACAAATGACTGGTAAAGGTTGGCAGCACTACTCATGGGCTTTGGTTCTGTACTTCACAACTATCACCATAGGCTGAGAGCTCAACTGTCAAACCATTAGCTAGCAGGAGTGAAAACATACACAGCTGTACAGGAACTGCATGTTGTGGAATCACAGAAATTCTACTGAAATGAATTTTTCATATCATGGAGGCTGGTGATACACCAATTGTGACAGCACTATTTGACAGGGCTGTATGATTTTGGGAAAAAATAGCTAATTCAAATCTCAATATTGCAATCGCAATTTGCATCTGCAATTTGAAGACTGCCGTAATCAATATTGTGATGTAATCTAAATTTTGATTAATTGCCTGGCCAAAGTACTTAGTGTATACTCATAAATCACTGCCAGTACTGCATTAGACATCATGTTACAGCATGATGTTAGCCTCTCATATGAACAGGTTAGCAAGTTGAAGTGATGTCTGCAGTTTTTGTGATATTTTAGCATAATTGAGATCAACAACAGAGCCCCCGGCAAACAATGCGCTGCTTAATTCTCAAGTGGAGGGTTGACGTCCATATAATGTGAATAAAACAGACTTCTTATCATTTCACTACCTTTCTTAGCCTTTTTGCCACTTTTTACCCATTATTGCCACTTTCTGCCCTTTTTTGCCTCTATTTAAGCCATTTTTGCAGGTTTTGAACCAATGTTTGTTACATCAAACACATTTTGCCCCACTTAACACATTTATGCCACTGTTAACCCCTTTTCAACACTTTTTGCCAGTTTTGCCCATATTTTGTATCTATTAACAATTTTTTTCCCATCTACACCCATTTCTGCCTCTAATAACCAGTTTTGCCATTTTATACCCATTTTCTGTGTCCTTTTACCATTTTTTCCACTTTTTATTCCCATTTCACCTCCTTTTCTACCCAATTTTTTGACTTTTAAGCCATCTTGCCATTTATTAAACCCTTTCCACCACTTTGTCTGCCCCTTTTTGCTACTGTTAACTCATCTTTGACAATTCTATTTGCTGTGGCTCTTTTAACCCATTCTTGCCACTACTGACTCATTTTAATTCTGTTTTAAGAAAAGGGCTTTACAGTTTGAAGAAGGTAATCCTACGGTATGAATAAATAAAAAAGTGTAGTTTTGACAAGAGTGGTTATTAGTCAGGTAAAAAATAAAATACGGTTAGCACAATTTTAAGTTTACAATGTACAATTTTGCCTACAAAATGGAAATAGATTATGATTTTCTAATATTCAAATAGTCATGAGAAAAAAAAAGTGGATTAATTCCATGTAAAGATGCATGTTAATTCCATTATTTCCCAGGTTTATAGTTGTAATGTGGTACTTTAGCATTGCTAACTGTAGAGAAGCTAACTGGCCATCTTTTAGCATAAAGATAATATTTCTTTAACATTGTCTAGTAAAATAGATAATTGTTATAAGTGCTCATCTGTTTGCCTTTAAAAAAAAAAAAAAAAAACATTTCTGTTATGTATCTGCATCAGGCTAAACTAAGATGTACTGCATATCCCAGTTTATCCTTGAGAAAATGAGTCATTAACAATGATTCTAAATATATTCAACTATTACCTGTGGCTTTAAATACTGGTAGCTATAAAAGCCACAATATCAATTAGTCGACCTGTCATACGATACTTTCTTGAATAGAAATGCAATGTATTATCTTAATGTAGTGTAATGTACAGAGACTGGCAACACTGCTTCATTGTAGATGTCTGGTGATGCATCACACCTGAAGCCCTGCAGGTTGAGACTCATGAGCACATTTGTTTCTCACAAATGGGAAAGTAACTTGGGGTGAGGAGCACATTTGTTTGGGTTAAAGACTGCATGTTAATGAAATAGATCATGAACGTTGCCATTATAATAATGGATTACAGCACTTTCCTTGTGGTGTAATATTTTATTTATGACCTCTTTTTTTTTAAGATTACTTAGAAGAATTGCACACAGTGTTCTGCTCTATGGCTCTTTTCCAAACACAAAACAAGCAGTATTTACTGAGCGCATTTCTCCTTGTGGCATGTGAAGATCAGGGAGTTTGAGTGGGAGATTAGCTTTGGGTTAATGAAGTCTGGAGTCAGAAGAAGGATGGTTATTGCTCTGTAATGTAGAGTCTTTTAATTTCCACTGTGGCAGTCAGGCCTAATGTGTTATTTTACATTCTGTTTTAGATTGCACAAAGTGGTCACTGCTATTTGTCTTACTCATTTAAATCACCATTATTCAGATGTATTAGGAGATGATGCATTAGGCTGCACTCGATGCTGCTCGCCTTCCTGGTTACTGAATGATAAAATATTCCCTCAGCCGGGACAGTAAAACAGCAGTAATATTCTCCTGAAAGCCTATCGCAGTCTTTCTCTTCCTCCATGACATACATAAGCTGTTAACACATAATGTGCCACCATTTGTTTCTTTAATCTCTGCCTTTTATCCTTTTTTCTGCTCTTGAGGCATCATTATGGGAATCTCTGTTTTCATCACTCACTCTGAATCCTATTTTTTGTTTTTCTGTAGGAGATCTCCCCCCTCCGTGCACTTACTTACAGTGGCCCTCGCCTTACCTCTTTCTTCTGATAAAGGAAGCAGGAACTGGCAGGGGCTATTTGTTATGGGGATGAGACAGGGGTGACACACAGTAGATTATAAAATGCAGAGACGTGCAGAGGTCAGATAAACAATTTGCCACCAAACTTGGCTACCCATGATGCTCTCTGCTCCCCTTTTGCTCAATATCAGAAGAAGAGGAAAAGGAAGGTAGGAAGGATCATGTGAGTGAGGAAGAGGGGGGGTTAGAGGAGCACAAAGGAACAGTGAGTGAGCCCCCCTGGCTGATAGCAGTCAGGTTTGCATTTCTCTCTCTCTCCCTCTCTCTCTCTCTCTCTCTCTCTCTCTCTCTCTGTCTCTGGGTTAATTCACAGGATGAAAAGCTGCTCTGTGTGATGTGTCATATATCAAAGACAGGGCATCAGTAATCTTTGCTCAAGGGCACAGATAACAGACAGATAGACATGTGAATGAGATGAAAAAAAAAGCAACTCATCCTTTTCTGCTACCACCACGGAGGAGATAAAACAAGATTTATGACTCATCTCAGACCACATACCGGCAGCGTGGACCATTTTTCACATGCTCCAAAAATTGGTACTGGAAAGCAATCTGCTTGTCAGTGTGTCCATCAGGTGCTTCAGGAGGAAATTGGGTCCTTCGGGCTTTTTGCTCTGCAGTCAGCTATTTTCTTTATAGCAGTTTTGTTTTTAATGGTATCCATAAATATATGTAGGGTTATAAGTACCTTTATCACCCAAGGAGCTTTTCCACATGATGCAGCCTGTCGTGCCCTGCTGGTTGTTTGTGAACCCAGAGTTTCCTCTGTGTGGACACTGCAGTCCAAAAATGGCTGCACAGTTGTTCTAATGGACGGTAATGTGATGGTGACAGCTCCCTTGTTGACTCTGACTGACAGTGACGATTCTGACATTCACTTCTGTCCAGACAATCACAGAGTCATATCAGGGAACATTTAAAAAGCTTCACTGGAAGAGAGCTAAAGATACTGTTCAATGCTCTGCAAACTATTACAGGTTAATGTGCTGCAGTGTTTTCTAGCCAAATGCTCCTGACGTAAAAAAAGATATTTTCTAGACTTTTGATTCGATAATTGTAGACTGATCCAAGTTGTGAAGGTAGTTCTGAAACTTCCTTTCAGGGCACATTAGTATCACTACGTTGCTTTACAAGGAGGCCAGCCCACAGAATTGGACCCTTCCCAGTGGTGATTAATTGATCAAATTAATGCATGTGTTTTGGATCAGTAGCTCTGGTGCTAGCGCCCTGGCTAACAGTTACCTCATTTAGGAGCTGAAAGTGTGTCAGGCTATAATTGGGTTCTGATGTTCAGGTTATTTATTCATGCCACTTTTTAACCCCATTTCCATCATTTTTTAACCACATTTGTTTCCACATTACACACATTTTTGCCCCTTATTGCCACTTTAAACCCATTTTAGCATTCATATTCACTTGTGATCCATTTTGCCCCTTTTAAACAGCTTTTCACATATTTCGCCCATTTTGCCGTGTTTGTTCTCTCTTAACCCATGTTTGCTGCTTTTTCCATTTTTGCTTAATTTGACATATTTTTTGCCACTTTAACCAATTTTTTCCCATTTTTGCAATTTAATAATTTCTACTTTAAAGTTATTTCAGGTTTAACTGCTTTTAACTTCTTTCTAACCCATATTTCTTACTTTATTTCTTTTTGGCTATTTAAACATTATCAGCCATTTTTTTTTTTTACAATTTTTTGACAATTTTTGCTACTCATAACCATTTTTTGCCACTTTTAGCTCATTTTTCCCTTTAGACCACCGATGTTTACCACTTTCATCCATTTTTTTTGCCACTTTATCCAATATTTTCCACCTATAACCCATTTTTGCCATTTTTAACAATTTTTACCACCCATTTTTGCCACTCTGTTCAGTTTTTCCACTTATAAACCATATTTACCATTTTCCTTTTCATCCACTCTTTACCATTTTACCACCCATTTCTGCCATTTTTAACCCATTTTTACCATTATTATCTCAGGAAATGTCAGAAATGGCATGAGAAAGAACTGATTAGATTTTGGGAGTGATCCGGATCACCGTCTGGATCCAGGAATTTTTTAAAGGACTCTTTATTGGGAGATAGGGCTAATGATGGAGGTCTGTGCTCGTCGAGTGCTTTTCTAGTTCTGTAATGGTTATTTTTCCTTTAAAGTTGTTCCAGTACTTTTTTTATTCTTTGCACAGATAATAATTACTAAAGAGGTCATTTTACATGGATATGAATATGGTGTGCCTTGAGATTTTTGCTCAATCTCAAGTATGAAACCACTGGCCTGGTATTGTCAACAAGTAACAAAGAAAATACAGAATAGCTTTGATATACCATGGTTAGAATGCCCCTTGCTAAATTAACATGCAAACATACAACTAGAGTTATCATTTGGTGCCAGTTTTATGTCATGATTTCAAAGAACATTTACAGTTTCAGTAGAAATCTGTATATAATGGTATACCATGTGTTGTTCTGTGTTTCAATTACGGGTTGCTTTGCAGCAACAGTCAAAAAACTCGTCTAAGATTCTAGTGCCTCATACGTTGAGACTGATTTATTGTGATAAGAGCTCATTATGATATAGAGGGTAGTTTTAACTGCAGTTCAACAGGTGGTTGTAAGTTATGACTGCTACATTCAGCAGATAGCCTTCTACTGAGCTGTGTGATTTTTCAAGTGCTGGCTGCCATGTTGGAATGGGGCATTTGAGTGGTCCTGCTGTGCATGGAGTGTTGATAGCACTGGGAGCTGCATGACTCTGTCTGTAATGGATCAGGTTGCACTTGGGGAAACATTTGAAGTCTCCTCTGGGTTTTCACAGAGCACAAGTTTTTCCGGGACAGCAGGATCAGCTTAGAGCAACAGGCTTGTTGACTTTGATATCCTATCTGATAGCAGCACTTCCACAAGTTTACACCCCATGCAAGCGGGCCTGACATTAGAATATCCTCATTTGTGCTAGCAAGGGGATTTGGCCCACCACAGGGGGTTTTAGGTTCGTGTTCCTTCCTGTCGTAGAAGAGCAAGGGTTTTCATCATTTGGCTGGTGTTCATCTTGCACCAGAGCAGCCTGTGAGAATGAAAAGCAGGCCAAGGAGAGGGGAGGGCATAGATACCTGCCCAGCACAGCAGGCAGATGTTCTACGAGGGTCACTGGGAGTTGCAGCACAGGGAAGTTGACAGACTGATGTAAAACATACACTTGTTTTGCACATTGTCACGTCTGCCTTTTGTCTACAGTTGCCCCTTGAGCTCTGTCCTACCTGCTGTTCCTGTCTAGACGACTTGCCAACTGTGACATCTGTTCTAAGATAAAAGCATAGGCAAAATCTGAATGTCAATATCCTCGCCACGGACAGACAAAATGAACAAACGGAAGAGTGTGTGTCACCGTGCAGCAATCATCCTTCAAATGAAAGGTTACCACACGGCATTGTGTGCTGGAGAAATGACCATTTTTAATCAGACAGCAGGGGACACATCTGTCAGGAGCTCAGTAAAGCTGCAGTTAAAAGCCGAGGAGAGCAGAGACTGATCAGTACAAATCATTTCCCCTTTTCCCCCACTGACAAAACAGGCCTAAATGTGAAAAGGCCACCAGGGAATTAAATATGACTTTCTAATTCTACACTTAGGATTCTCCAGTGATTAACTGAGGACAGCGACTAAAGGCTGATAGATGATAATATTAGGGACTTATGCTTGGAAGAGAAAGAGGAACTCAGGTCAAGGTTGGATGAATATTTTATAAATACACGTCTTCTTGTGCTGTTGTTTCTTTCTGTGTTTTAGTTTTCATTGTGCACTAATTGAGATCATGCTTCTGTTGACTAGGGGTGAAACTAAATAATGTGATATATTGAAATAATATTTTTAATTGAGCAAAACAATCATTGTATTGCTGGTACCAAATATTGACATTTTAATTTAAAACTACAGCTCTCTGAAAAGATTTTCCCCCAATTTTACCTAACCATACCAAAAGCCAGCTTTTTCCTAAACAGGCAATTTGAGGGCTGAATTTTCAAACAAATGAAAGAAATCTGTATAATGATCTAATTTTTTTTCTTTCGGATTTACATAATATTTAGGCTCTAACAGTAAGATTAGTCCCTGTATTGCAGCCGTCCACAAGGGGGTGATTGAGATATTTTAGCTGGATATTTCTGTGGCTGTTATGTTTCTATCACCAAGGTTGATGCTTATATGCTGTGAAAGACTAAGTGAGAGACCCAAGCAGGAAAATTACTCTACCAAAGTGCCTGAAGCAAAAAGTTACTAAAGAAAACAGCAGTTTTATCAAGATGGACCAATAAATAAATGTTTCACATACATTAAATTTCCTAAAAAATGGCTGAAAAGTGGGTTAAATATAAGGCTATTCCTGATTAAACTGTTTCAATATCAATTGTTTTTGAAGTCGTTTTGATAGCTGTAGGGAGCTCATTAGAAAAAAAACCCACAATGCCACAACGTTTTATTTTCCTCTGCACATCTTTTATATTTGATTATGTCCTGGGGGCCGCATGAGAAGATCCAGGGGGGCCTGATGTGGCCCCCGGGCCGCCAGTTGATGATCACTGTCATAGTGTATTATATTATATCACATTCATTCTCTATCATATTGCATCATAATGTACCTTACTAATAACACCATATCATTTTCATTCTGTCTGTATTGAATCATAGGGTAAAATTTATTGTATCGTGTCATATCATATAGAATCATGGTATCATACTGTACACCACGGACCGTGACGTCAACTCATATCACACCATATCTATCACACATCACTGTATTGTCTGCTATCGTATCGTATGGAATCATGTCGTATCATATTGCCTTCTCTCCTCTCATATTGTTACATCTCTTTTTATCCCATACAGTCATATTGATTCGTATCACATCGTAATATAATGTCTCATATCTTATCATAATGTACTGAGCAAAACCGAACCATATCAAACTCTTATCATATGGTGAGTATCAACTCCACCCCCTGGTGTGACTGAAAGAATAAGGTGTGATAATCACACTTTTGTCTTCTGAAAATTCATATCAAAGTAACATTACAGACACATTAATCCTAGTATAATGTGATCAGACTTGCTTTGCTATGCATGAGCTATCATATACTGATCATAATCTTCAGAATCTGTTCAGAGTGCATAGAACACGCCAGACTAAGCAAGATCAGTTGCATTTTCTATGAAGCCTCTATAATGCATTATAACTACTTCTGCCAAAAAGGAAAAAAAAATCATGTTTAGGACTTGAATTTCTGGAGTCAATTATGAATAATCACATCCTTTTTAAAATTCCACCATTGTGCATTCATAGCAATTGACTTCCTGTTTGGACACAGACCTACTTTTATAGGTAGTTGACGATTTCAACATGAACTTAACCGTGGAAAAAGGAACCTGCTATGGATCCAAAAGGAAATAAGAGGACAGTAAAAACTAAATGTTTTCATCTAACTTTTTCCTTGTCCACTGAGCTGCCTGTGAGTTGAGACATTAAGGAGCAGTGGACTTATTTTATATCACTGTGGCTGCAGGGAGCTGCTGCAGTAAATTAACCAAAGTGTGTTGAAAGGGACAATATAGAATAAGATTAAGCCAATTAAAAAGAAATGAGTGCACTAATTGTGGACATTTATACATTACAATTTATAAAACTAATCCTGACAGCCCTAACTTTAACACATTATAAGTAGATCTTTAATGCTGAATCACACACCTATAATGCTGTGTCATAACTACTCTGGGTTATTTATACAGTTTCATAATAGTAATCATAACTGGTTATAAGTCAAGTTATTAGAATAGATTATAAACACACTTTCAAGACATTTTAGTGTGCATGTATTTGTAAGTATTTATAATTATTTAGGATTCTTTATAACAATGGTTATGCTACAGTATAAGGCATTTTATAATATATAATTATAATAATTATAATTATATGGTTGAAAGTCATTACAACATTTGTGCTGGCCTGTTGATCTGTAGACCATCAGTAGCCATTATTAAGATAGAAATTATAAAGTTGTAACTGGTGCTTAAAGCATCAGAAAGCAACATACAAAGATACAAAATCAGCTAGATAGCTTTGATGCCATTTTTATCTGCACACATGAAGTATTTATTTCCATATTTTTATGTTTAGAACAAAAAACAACTTCTACCAGTGTTAACATCCCATTTACTGCTAATAATTGACTGGATGGAGTCATGTGAATGTGTGGAACATAATCTTATTCTTTTTCCCTTTACAATGGCTACTTATGACCAGCTTGGAATGGATTACATCTGCTTGTAACAGGAATTTTGTGACTAACGCAGAGCTTCTAATCACCTCTTACAGTGACTTACAATCACATTATATTAGTGAGATTATAATTAGTTATGATAACAGTTGTGGTGCTTTATAATAACCATGAGTAGTTTGAACATTACAGGTGCATTATAATGCATTATAAGTATATTTATAATGCATTACAATACTTTATAGAGGTAGGCTTCTTATAAAGTGTTACCATAAGGTCTACCATCAACAACTGCCCCATAAATGGGTAAACTACTATCATCTCAACATTTCCTGTGTTGTCCGTGTTTTGTCTGATCAGTACTCCTGTGAAAGTGTAAGTTAAGACCTTGGGGTTTGCCCTATCCAGGGGCCTTAGCCTTAAGATTACATCTACAGAGGGGTTGAAAATGTTCAGAGCTGGAAAAGTAATTGCAAAGCTAAGGTTAGTAATTTTGTGGTATTAAATTGCCTGTCAGAGCTAAATGAAGTAGGGCTTCTGCACTGCCAAAAGCCATACGTGCCTATGCGGAGAGTGGTGTAGCTTTACCCAGAGAAGGTAGTATTTTCCTCCACCACATCATTTTATCATTCAGCTGAGTTCATGGTGTTGTTTTAAGAGATTTAAGTCTCATTACCCCAACCTAGGCCCTTTGTGATTTATACGGTTATTACAGCACTCTCTCTCACAATAGAAATGATGCATGAATCACATTTGTACTGTAAGATAAATGTTTCTCCAAGGGAAAGAGAGACATTGTAGCTAGTTAAAGGGACCCTCATTAAGCTCTCGTTATTGGATAAGTGGCTCTCATTTTCTCTGTGAGATTCCAGGCCTGACTAACTGGTCTTTATACCTCTCTGAAGATTACAGTGTTGCGTTGCTGCAGCGTTAATTTGTTCGTTTTGACGTGACCAGCAGTTTCACGTTTACTGTCAGTGTCCAAATTCGTGTCAGTGACCTTCAATTCCTGCTGAGTCCAACACCTGCTGACCCTAGCCCTAAACTTGTCAGGGATGGAGATAAATATGGGCAGCGTCTGCCCAGCCCAGTGTTCAGAGCTGTTTTACATCTTCTTTATACTCCGGCTGTAATATCGCTGACCTTTTCTGTTTTTGGCTTTCCTACAGCCGTTAGGAGAGAAATGATGGGGAGTTGAATGAGCTACAAAAGAGTATTGACAGTCCTAGAGCTGTAGCTAACCATTTATTGATAACCAATTCATTAGTCAATTATTGTCTGGATTAATGGTTTCTAGGTCATATGAAATCCCATATATCAGCAGAACTTTTTTATTCTGATTTCTTCAAAGTCAATTTGGCACCATTAGATAATCTTATTGTCCAACCACAGTCAGATCTATCTCAATTAATCTCATATAACAAGCAGCCATGAACCTGTCATTCAAGCTAATAAAATCAGTCACTTTTTTATGAAAAAATAAGGGAAAAAATATATTCTTTTTATAGAAGGTGATTCATTTTCTGTCAATTGACTTGGTGAATCATTTTCCTGTGTAATAGATTAGGACCACTTCAACCCTTTTTTCCATTGTATAGACCTTCATAATGTGTTAATCTTCAAGCATACTAAATGACAATACTCTGTACATCACTTCATGATCCACAACTCTCAATCCTTGGGGGTCTGGTTTCAGGTTCAGCTGGAATTGAATGAGAGTCGGTTACAGCACTAGCAGGTTGCAGTTGTAAGCATCTAGCGGTGAGGAAATACGGCTACAGACTGCACCAGTTTGCTAAGCTAAATAGAAAAATACTTATTCTGTCGCACTGAAAAGTTTTGCATAAATGCTAAGAACAGGCTCATAGATACACTTTGGATATTTTCATAAATAATCAGATAAAGATGAGTATCATTAACCCGACACGCCAGATGGATTTGTTTCACACATCCATCTGGAATAGCTTCAATAGGAAACGTTTGAGAAAAGGCAGAGGCTTTGAAAAAAACTCAGGGTGTGATTGGGTGAACGTTCTGTCTGTCACATGAGGTGCAATGTGTAATATTGGGGAATATTGGCAACAGCTAACAGATTTGAGGTTGTGATGCTCATTTTTGTTGCTAACCAGTGAAATAAAAAACGTGTTTCTGTTATTTGATTCCTTCTGTTGTATTGTAGGAACATGCAAGATGCAAAAATCCAAAATGGTGGACTCAATGGAGTCCCTATGTATGGATTAAAGGTTTACTGTGGATTAATAAAAAGTAAAACTATTTTTATATTTTCAGGTGATTAAACAATAACTTAAATGTGCCTGATTAAATATTATTTTTCACTTTGCCAGGTTTGTTCTGTACGGAAGAGTATTAGGGCCACTGAAAAAAAAAAATTGAGACGATTTTTTTTTTCACTTGAGAGAAAAAAGTCAGAATTCTGAGATTAAAGTCAGAATTCTGAGATTAAAGTCAGAATTCTGGGTTTAATCTCAGAATTCTGAAAAAAAAAAATTTGAGACTTTTTTTTTCATTTGAAGAATAAAGTCAGAATTCTGAGATTAAAGTCAGAATTCTGACTTTATTCTTCAAATGAAAAAAAAAGTCTCAAATTTTTTTTTTTCAGAATTCTGAGATTAAACCCAGAATTCTGACTTTAATCTCAGAATTCTGACTTTTTTCTCACAAGTGAAAAAAAAAATTTCGTCTCAAAATTCTTTTTTTCAGTGGCCCCAATAATCTTCCGTAGTTCTGCTAAATGCAAATAGGCTCATCTGAAACACTGGTGGACAACAAAATGAGGAAAAAACAAGTGTTTACATCAGTGACTGTTGAAATTGTTTTTTTATGTTTGTATAATCTGCATCACAATCTTTTGTTTGAATAATAGCCATTTCTGAAAGTTTTTATAGATTATTTTTCCTTCTGAATGTATTCACACTCCAAATTTTACTTGAATGTCTTTTCCATTTGAGAAAATTCCAGGTTAAACTGATTTAACTTTATGTTATATAATTTAAGTCTGAGAGATCTTTGAATCTTCTAATGTAGGGCCCTATGAAATCTGTTTTTTTATTCCAAATAGCCTTATTTTGCACACATGTATTTATTTGTTCGTGTACTTATATATTTATTCCTACATTTGAATCTTAAACTTGGTTTTTACCCTGGCTTATTTGAGATCTATTGACTTGCTGAGTTTTTAATGTGATCTTAATGGATGGTACTTCACCGTCTTTTATGCCTATTTCTGCTTTATTGATGGAACCTTGAGCACTTAAATGTTTTACCTTTGTTTCTGGTATGTTGTTTCACTTTTCAGGGGATGGGTGGGGGTGGGGGGTGGGTTGTTAGGGCTTAGGAGGTTTTAAATAACCTTCATTTTTCCTGTTTGTTTCTCGTTGCTTCTGTCCTGTGATCTGCGTTTTGAAATGGATGTTGTAATCTCACTGACTGCAAAACAAATCTACCTACGGGTACAAATGAAGTAACCTGAACCTGAACCTGAAATAATTTTTTCCCCTTAAAATTTAATTTACTTTTTCTTGTACCTTTTTTGAAAGTCTGTTTTTTCTCTTCTTTACCTTCATACTTTTTTACCATGAGAGAAAATTTGCCATTTATTCTGATGAATAAAATTCCAAAAATTAAATAGAAATAACCTGAAACACAAAGTGATGTAAACTTGATAAGGACGCAGAAGTTAAACAGTACAACACAAAACTGTTTCCTAAACTTGTCTCTACCCTTATTCTACACAAACATTTCATGCAGTGTTGTTCTGCACTGTTGAGCTCCTAACTACATTTGTCTCCACCTCATCTCTCTTTTTCATCTTAGCTGTCTATCTCTACCAGCCCTGTCTGTTAGATGCAGACACGTCTTGGCTCATTAACCAAACAACAGAACCTACAACATTGATGAAGGAGAACATGCATTATTTTATAAATGAACGTTTAATCAGAAGTTAGTGTAGAGGCTGAGCGTTCTATCATTTCATTGGCTGTAACCAGCAACAGTTCGTGCGTAATTAGTGTGTGGTAACATAAAGCACAAAGAGAGGGAGGGTATGAAACGGACGTGAAAATGCTTATTGATACTTGGAAGCAACCTTGTTTAGCACACAGGCCTTCATAAAAATCTCTAGTCGGACATGAGTCTGAGGGATGAGTGGGTGAGGTACTAATTGTCTTTTGGCACATGCTACAATAAGTTGTGTTGTACAGCCCTGTGTTGAGTTACGATGTGTTTTTGTTGACGTTTCAGGTGGTTGCTTTATCATGCTTGTAATGTTTTGGAGGGAGGCAGGTTAGTGTTTGTGAGGGGTCGTGCCACACATTAATAACCTTGCTGGAAATATTATCCCTAGATGCTTCCCTTTCTCAGGAAAACAGCAGTTAAGTCAAATTAACTCAATTTCTGTGCTATTCCACATTTAACAGTAGAGTCCAATTTGATTGGCTTATTCTGCTTCTCCGTGGGTGATTCCATGAAATCAGAAATCAGAGAGCCCCACTAATGTGAAATGCACCTATAGTATACTAAGACACCAGTCTATGAAAATATTTCATCCTTTTTTGTTATCATTCGTCTTGCCTGACCTTATACAAACTATTTTATTGAGAGTAACAATAAAGCTTTAGGAACACTGACTGTGTAAGCTAATGCAACAATAGTAATAAGCTAGGATTAAATTTAAAAGAAGATGGGTTGGGAGGATGGCTTTGAACTCTTAAATTTCCTCCCCTGCTGTCTGAAAGCTATCATTTTCTCAACTTCATAGCTGAAATTGTCATTGATTTGCAGGATGACAGATGCTAAGAGCCTCTCTATCGATGCAACCATTGACAGTTTCAGTAAATTCCCCGTCTAATTATCATTCCTGGCCAAACGATACACCTTTGTATTCAGTGAGAGGATGTCGATGCTACTGGGCGCATTGTTCTAGGAAGACTTATTGAGCTGGTTGTCACTGCACGGTGATTCAGAACATAACAAAAGACACTCTTTGTGCGTCATAATTAGACCTGGTGAATACGACTCCCATGCTGTTGAAGACATCACTAAAAAGAGGATCCACATTGTGCACGGTGTTGCTGTCAGATTTAGTTTTCCATCTTCAAATAAACACCCCAACATCCTGTGTCTTCTTCTTTTACATCCCTTTAACTGCTCCATACTTTTTTGTCCATTTTGCTTTTGAAGTTTTAGCTGCAGAGCTAATTTTCATCACAGGTTATCCTTAAATATCCATAAAAGCAATGAAAATGCATGAACGATAAAACAGATATTTTCAGGCAGTTGATGGCTTCGTTTCCCCAACATTATTTGTTTTAATATCCATTATAACTAAAGTAACATAAAAACTGAACTCTTATACATTTGCATAACTTCCTTTTTGCCAATCTATACTGTGATGTTTACAATGTGGGTTTTTCCAGTTGAGGATATCGCCTTCAATTGCTAAAATAAACTGTAGCAGGTGAACCCTGTTGACCACCGAGCTGCTGACAGGCTCTTTGCTGGAATGACATCTGAACCTGCCAGGGGCATGAACCTGCCAGGGCCTCCAGCAGGTGTCAGAACCTGACACCTCCTGAAGGCACTGGGAGCAAAGTGGTGGGTGGCGATGATGCTGGTTAAGGGATGGGGGGGCTTTTGGGCTTTATGTTTTAGGAATCGTAACATGATGCTGGAGTCCCCTGCCTTTTCCCACAGTGGCCCTGAACCACCACTCAGCGGCTCCACTGGCTAACTAACGGCTCACTTGACCGTGGTTACAGGAAGCTCTTTGTTGGGGAGGACAGAATTCAGAGGGGGGAAGTGGTGTAATCCTGGCTCTGTCCTGGATCAGTCAGTTTGGATTTCACACAGGAACCACAATCGGGCCCAGTGCAGCCAAGGGCCCCTGGGCACCATGTCCCTAAGGAAACAGGCAAACACCTTTTCCTCTCAGCAGGATTATAAACGTATAACCAACCACTTTACAAAATAAGACAATGATGACACTAGTTTAGCAGAAGTTGAAATTAAAGGTTAGAGTGTAATACCCCTTTAAAGCGCCTGTGGGGGTATATTTGACAGATATGGAAGAAACAAACATAATGCATGCTCATGACCTACAAAAGCAAAGCAGATCATTGCATATGGAGTATTTTAATGTAGTTTTTAAATTCCTGCAAATGCTGTCATGGGGAAGGTGTCAGAGGAGGCAATTAACAGCAGCATGCCAGGGGCGCAGAGAGCCTAGCAGTTAGGTCATACCCCATGTAGCTGGTCTTCAATGCAGGAAGTGTAGGTTTGAATCAGACCTGTGGCTACTCCTACAGTTCATCGCCCTAGATTCTCTTCATTATTCACTGTCCTGTCCTCTCCAAATAACAGATAATAAATCGAAAAAGAATCACTGTTAGCCAAAATAAGATGCTTTTTCAATTTTTGACAGCCACAATTCACGGTTCTTGATTTGTTTGACTTTTAAAGAAAGCAGGATGAGATTTTTTATTAACAAAACTCACTACTTATTCATATAAAGAACAGTTAATTCACAGACCACTTTGTCCAAAGAGATCTTCCAGTCAACTCAAGCTAGAGTTCCTCACTGGAGCATTGAATTGCGATTTTTGTTGGCATCTTTGCCACAAAAGTGTTTATTTTCTAAGTCTTCTCATTTCTCTTTGCCTGATGAGGTAAGGAAATTTGATTTTCTTTGCCTTTTAAAACTGCATGTTTATTTCCCTCCTGAACAGATGCATAAAAAGTTGATATATGTATATAGAATTTTTGATTTGGTTTACCTTTGATTCTAACTCTAACAGCTGTCCCATTAAATCCCAAAATATTTTATCTTCAATAGATTTCCTGTAGAGGTAAGAATCAATGTTAATATTTGCAGCCCCCCTCCCTCCCAGCACCACCCAAAAATCTCATCAGTTGATTTAAGCAAGCTGACACTGTAGATATTCACTTTGCAGAAACACAGAAGTAAAACTCCAGCAAAACTCATTCAACATGAATTCATTTTCCTCACATCATGTAAGAGCAGGCGTATGAAACTTCCGCACTCAGATTAACTGTTGCAAAATTTGTGTTGGAAAATGGGCTTTTAGGAATTATTTTTGATTTACTAGAGAAATTCTGCAAACACAGGTATTGTAAAAATGTCAAGAACAGCACATATTAGTGCTGCAAGATTTTGTAGTGATGTGCGTTTGCAATCATACCAGACAGAATCTTGATTTGGGGTTACAATATAGGACATAGATGGTATCATGAATCTACTTATCTGGTTATCAAGGACAATGCAGAGAATAATGCTGGCTAGTTTTGAAGCTCTTTCTCAAGGACTCAAGCCATACAAACATTAAGTAGCTTAAGAAATAGAAAACCTGAAGTTTTGACAGTACTTGTTTAAAAAAATCTTAACATTTGCCTGTGCTTTGGTAAAAATATAAAATAGATCAAGCACCAGAAGAGGTGTCTGACCCTGTATAAACCACCATTAAACAGCCTTTCTCAGAATGCTTTGTTTTGATGTGCGTCTCTTTAAAAGCAAATAAGCACTGTGCAGAACTTTCAGGGGCCAGAAATTGCGGCTTAAGTAGGGCATAGATGTGGCGTTTAAGCCAGAAACTCTGGTCATGCTCCGGATGTCTTTGCATATTACCAAGGGCATGGGAGGATGATTTGTTGAAAAAATAGTAGCGCCCACACATTGAGGGCGGTGGATGTGGTGAGTAAGCATGGCCTAGAGCAGTGGTTCTGGGCATAAGTCTAGGTGTGCCGTGGGAATTTGTACAACCAAATGTCTATACCTACACAACAACCAAAGGAACTGTAACATGTGTTAAAGAGGCTATTTTTGCATGGATATGAATATTGTGTGCCTTGAGATTTTGGCTTGATCATAGGTGTGCCTTGGGCAATAACAGTGTGAAAACCAGTGGCCTACAGTAACATCCAGGCAGGTCGTGTGGTTGCCACAAACCCCTGGTAGTGCTGTGGATGTCCCAAGGGCCCGAAAAACATCGGCCGTGAAAAGGGGTGAAAAGACTTGGACAAAAGAGATGCCGTCGAGCTTGACCTTGGCCATCTTCCTTCCCCTCTCCAGCTCCGGCTTAAGGCATGTTGGACCACGTTAGCTCCTGTTTATGCACGACTTTAATTTCACGCTTGCTGCAGTTAAATGAGCATTTTTTTCACAATCTGATTGAATTTATTCTGATTGGAGATTTAAACCTCTCTATTCAAATGGATGCTAAATGATGTGATCAAATTCAGATATGCATGCTCATGCATCATATAATTGATCTGAATAAAGATGCTCTGGCATGTGCAGTATCTGCTCACCGGTCAAATCTACTGTAAATTTGCTGTAGAAGAAAAATTTCTTCTTCACCTTTGTTGCAAATAACCACTAGCAGTCACTTTTTTGTTTCAACTCCTGCTAGTGCAAAATGTCTGTACTTTATGTTATCTAATCAACAGATGGCATGTTTTCAAAACTCAGCCAGAACATGAAGATCCCTAATGGTCTGGCTCATTTTCCATTCTACGGATACCCAAATATATGTGCAAAATTAAAAAAAAAAAAACGGTTTTCTTAATAAGTCCCTTTTAGTATCTTTTCATTCATCCCACTTTGTATTGCCATTGCAAGAATGAAAATGTTATTGCATATCATGTTTTTCCCCTAGTATGCAGGCTAAACTCATGTAAACCAGACATAAACCATTGTTTTTATTGCTTTTATTGCCATCATACAAAGCAGCATTCAGGTGTCAAACATGGGAGGGGTTAGAAGGGTGTGAGAGCTTGTGCTAATCAAAAAGTCAATAAAGATAAATCCTGTTAATATGTGTGCATTTGCTATCAGATGTCCTTTGTTTAAACCCCAGAGCACCTTGCAGAATTCATCATGTTATCCAGATGACTACAGTTACAGAATAACATTATTCAGTCCAGCTTTGCTTAAATTAGCAGCTGTTTGAAGACAATCTGGCATTTTTTGGTGTCTCAGACAAATATGCAAATGTATATGGGTTATGAGGTTCCCATCAGAAAGAATGGGACAAATGTGAAGACAGCACCCCAGTGCAAACTAATAATATCACCAAGATACTTAACCGCTGTGCAGTATCATCCTTTATTATCTCACTATGTCACAAGTGGGCATAACCCATCAGAAAGAAATATAGATGCACAGCACATCGGACAGCATTTGCCAGTGTTTTCCATCGTCCATATGCAGCATGACAGTTTACCCTGGTGAGGAAAACAAAGTTTAACCTCCTCTTGTGGAACTATTTCTTCAAGAAGTCTTAAATCCTCTCATCAGAGTCTGACAAAATGTGGACTGTCTCGATTGTTTTCTTTAATCTCCCAAATGATTTCCTCCCTCAGATTATCCCTGAGGAGAGCTATCTGAGCTCAAACTGTGCAGTTTTATCATCGGTACAGTAGGTAGCGTGAAAATGGCCAACAAAGTCATGTCCAATGTGAGTCATGTTGTCTTTTATTCAATTAGACAAACTCTAGCCCACTCAAATGACATTGAAATAAATTGATGTAATGACAAGAATTCATGCCTTGCAACAGTGAGAAGTGAAAATCCTCCCCTGCAATTTCAGGCTTTGCACTTGGCATGGCATGTAATGTGATCTCAGCTGAGATTGAGCAAAAAAAAAATCTCTTTCTCCTTCTGTTTTACATACAAGTGTTGGATTGTGTTAAGCATTTGTAGTTATTTCAGGAGACACAGAGAGAGAGCTACAGGGGTTACTGGTTCATTCTCCACCTATGCTATGGAGAGCAGATAATTGCTCCATGGCCAGAAGGCTTTGATTGGCTGGCTAGTTAGTGATCAGAGCAGCGAGTTTGTCTGGCTCTCTGTGGACGCCAGGAACCCTGTAACATATGGCAGAAAGAAGTGGGCGGAAGGTTTTTTTTTAAGTCGTTCTCATCCTCATTTTCTGCATGACCTCTTCCGTGGGTTACAGTGTCATGTAATGTCATACAATTTTAAGTTAGCCATGGGTATTTCTGGCCCTTGTGAGGATTGGAATTGCAAGTATAGATTTGACCACAAGCGTGCACCAAATGTCAGGCAAAACTGCTTCAGATAGATTCAAGTTCTGAAAAACTTAACAACATGAAGATTCTTCAAACAGCATATTATTTGCTTCAAGGTATTACCCGGGCTTTTCTCAGAAGAAAGTTTTCAGAGATCACTTGTTTGGACTGTTTTAAAAGTCAGACGCTCCAAAGGCTGGAATAAATAATTAGTTTCTCAAAACTTCCTTTCAATCTGCCTGTATCCACACATGAGCAATACAATGAGGAGAGTGTGCCCAATTCAAATGGTTCTACTGACTGTTTCTCAGCCATGACAGAGTAAATGAAATGTTTATATACAGTATATTCAGAGGAAATGCACCTAACATTCACCACTTAACAATGGTAGCAAAAGGGGAGAATAAATGTGACTAGTTATTGAGTTAAAGGTTTTATATGTAAACTTAGCACAAAAATTAAGGAAATTTGTGTTTGCTTGATTATTTCTTAGTTGTAATAATGCTTCTTAGTAATAAATCCACTGTTGGAAAACCTGTTTATTTCCCTTTTAAATGGTACATGTATTTGTGGAATGAGCAGCAGAGCTGAGCATGTGGGTTGTGCCCATGAAAAATCTTCACTGCCAATGCCAAACAGCTTATTTTGCCATTGACTATTGTTGTGAGCTTCTGGTACCCCAAGGTACTGACAATCAGCTGCCTGATTGGCACCTGTTACGTTCAGCTGTGAGTCCAGATTGTGCTAAGTTTAGAATTTCCAAACCAAAATATTTCGACTGATTAAAAACATGTCACCTCTTAGATTATATAATGTACACCTATTCATCTCAGACATGTCAAACTTTTTTCAAAGCCAGAGAAATGTGTAACTTTTGTTGTAACATTGCCATTAATTGTCACGACTGCCATGACTAAACTGCTTGTACCACATGTACACACTTTACTTGGAATATCATTTTTCAGTACTCTATGGAAGCCTGTCAGGGTCAATTGCCGTCTGTGCATTGGGTTGTTAAAGGTGTTCAGCAGTGTCTGCCACCCTCTACAGAGTTCCAGCTCTTTGACAGAAAGAAAACCCTTCCAAAAACCCCAGGGGGTCTTCAGCGTTTAGTGAGCTTGAATCTGCAAAGACGACCTCTTTAACATTACACACACACTCCACATTGTTAAAACAGTATCATGTTGTTGTGCACCCCCTTTGTCCCCTCTCTTTGCCCTGTCTGTAAAGAAATCTGGGTTGATGTTTGCGATGGCAGGGATCCCTCTTGACAAACAATGTCGAGATTGAAAAGGGGATTCTTCCTCCTTTCACTCCGAGGCCTTCTAGTCCGCTGCAAGTTTACATGACCCTTCAACTCCTCTCTACACAAGCTGCTGAGTTTTGTTCCACCGCTTCTGTTCAGGGGATATAAGGCGGCATTGTTGCCCCGGTCACAGCCGAGGGATGCTAAGTTTAGGAGTTTACGTAAGAAGGCCTTTCTATGTGGCTCTGCCTGCAGGTCTTTTGACAGATCATGTCAAAGACAGCAGGCCGCAACAACAACACTTTATGTGGCAGCATGGAGGAGTATATTTTTGTCTGCCATTTGAACCAACACAAAATACCTACTTGTGAAAGATGCTCTTGATGTCTGGCTTGTCTTAAACAAACAAACAAAAAAAATCTACTTTTTTTCCCTAACTTCTTTTAGAATGTTTGTAGGTAATTTATATCTCTCTAAATTGTCAACCCACCCTGTCCTGTCTGTCAATTTTGCGCTAGAGTGATGTTGAGTTGTTTACTCAAGCAAATCAACTCACTTTTCACTCTCACTTAAACTGAATGAGCTCTCTGCATCTACAATATTTCACTTAGCCTGTTTGGCAATGTTGGATGTGTCCATCACTGCAGTTTTTGTTCAAGGAAGACAAGACAATGGATTTATTAGGGAGACAGATGAACTTCTTTTCAAATCACATCATTCTGTCGAGTGTCTAAAACCTAGACAGTTGACGTGCATATGACAGCTGTCACGCTCATCACAGTCTCGTCACAAACAAGCAGGAGCATGTAGGCTGTTGTCACTGAAAAAACTCACAGTGCAACATAGCTTTCAGTAAAATGCAGCCTGCCATCAGGGCTCTGTGTAGGATCATGAAACGCTTGGCATTTTGACTTGTGCCTTGTGATTTATCTTGCCTTGAGACATAATTTGGTCTGTGCCCGCAGCGAAATATATACTCAGATAAATGCTGTGGTTTCAAGTTGAAATAAACAAATCCCTAATGCCCTATCAATGTCCTTCCTGTTGGAAACAGAATAACTCCTTTCACTTACCAAAAGGAATATATATCATCAGATAAATGCTCCCCAGAAATAGGAAACCAGGGACAAGCTTAACCACTTCTAAGCCTTGCTTCCCTGTAGACTTGTGTTTATGATAAAGGGTAATGAATGGAAAGTGGGTTTTATCAGTGAAAGATGGAGGAGTGGTTAACTTGAGTGATGCTTTTTGTCCCACACGGCACAATCAAGGCCTATTTTTGAAGTGAAGTCCCTCTGGTCTTTCTGGACCGTTTTGTGGATATTGGCTGTGGGATTTTTCAGGCCCTGCTGTACAGTACAGTATGAAGGGCAGTCCAGTTATCTGAGGATACAGCAAAATTGCTTGTCATGCAAAACACAAAACAGCCAGATTTTACGCCATTTAAGGAAGACAAATTGTGCTTCAGTTGGTTGTCTTGTTTTGTAATATGCTTGGATAATGAGCCACTGGGTTTGGTTGGAAAAAAACAGACATTGCTGTACACTATAAAAAACAACCTATAGCATCTACTTAACAAAGTTGAGGTAACAATTTGCACTCCAAAAATACTCATGACTTTATAAGTCATAAGTACAGTAATATATAGTTATAATTACTCTTTATTTGAGCATTTGAGTATCATCTCATGTGATGCATTTTTACCCACTGACTTTATACAATAACATTTTGGACATTTTTCCCAGTGTAACACAGACAGACTAGTGAAATCTGAACAAGTAAGAACTCCTCAGTTAAGTGCAGGTCAAATCCACCTCCACAGCCAGAAGATCACCAACTGAGTAGGTAACTTCGCTCATGGTGCAAAACTGTCTGACCACAAAAGCACCTCTAACATCCTGTGAAAAAGAGTCTTAACAGTGATTACTTTTGGTATATTCAGGACTTTTAGTCCAAACGCACAATGCCCAAGGGCATGCTGGGAAAACTCTGGCTAAGTTTTTCAAGTTTTTTTACTGGGTTCAATGCTCTATGCCCAAACCAGCACAGTGGGATGATGCGATCTAATGCAGTGAAGTTTAGCCCAGGGAAAAGCTTAACCAGTGCAGGCACATTGATGTTAACCTGAAGTTACGTAGGACCAAAGGCTTACTTAAGTTTAGTCAACAATGCTGATTTTAAGTTACCATTGAACTGACATATACAAAATTTGTCAGCAGGTTCAACCCTACAGGGAACCAGAGCCTCTTTTAGGACACTGCTGCCTGTGATTGACCGTTTTTAACACCAAAGTAGCCATGCATATCAGGTCTTCATCCAAATGTGGCTAATTCTGGCTCCTAAAAGCAAAGATGGTGGCAGCCATGATGCCAAACTCTTGGCCTTCAAAACTGTTTTCTACCAATGAATGAAAGACTCTAAGCTGGCTTATGGGTTTTATATGATTAAATTCTGATGTCCAGCTGGCTTTATTCCTAATTTAGAATAAAAGAAGGCCAAAATGAGGATATCTCTTTTGTGAGTTGTCTTTCTATTAAGGCCATAGCTTCTGGTTTTAAGGGTAGAGTTTAGAGGGCGTTTTGTTCCATATAGGGTATTTGTGCCACAGTTTTGTCTAATCAGATTTTTCTGTCTGCCTGATTTGGTCTCTGTCTTGTCTACTCGCTTGTCTTTTTCTCTTAAGCCGGCCTCAGTTCCCTTGCTCCTGATCAGACCTGGCATTGAGTTGATTCAAATAAGGCTGCTCAGTGGGCATGGACACTCCCTCTGTTTAGATCAGATCACCATCAGGAGAAGGTTTTTCCTAACAGGCTGACAAATTAATATGCAAGCTCAACCGCCTCCGCAATGATTTCTTCCACATAAGCATCAGTGAAAACATTTGGTCTTCCACAGTAAAGAGAGTGCACTCTAATACTGAGAATTAGTGAGTTAAACAACTCTCATCTGTTTTAATCTGCACTCCTAATGGAGAAAACAAATAATAAAAGGTTACTGCTGATCAATAGCCTGCACAAACACCAGCCATCTGTCTGAGAGATTAATAAATTATGGTTTCATTCAAAGAGAAGGGATAGACTTTCCAGTTTTGGTGATTTATTTTTCTCTCCATTATTAACACCTTGTGTTGTGCCTGCACAGGACTGTTTTTTCATCAAGCCCTAATTGACTGTAGGATTTTGCTGAAGTGTATTATCAATCTCTATCTGTTATGTGTGGAAGGACATTGATCAATGGAAATAGCTTTCCTTTGTTGACTGAATTGGACATCGGTGCTGGCTACTGCTCGGGCCATGTAATGGAGCTTATGAGAACCAAGCAAGCCGATCAATAAAGCATTGAAATAAGAAGATGAAATTCCTTTTTTCTCAATGATTACAGGCTCAATGACCGAATTTGTTACATTTCAAAAACTTTTTATTTTCCTTTTGGTGCAGAACTGATTTACTGAAAAAAGCCAAACAACCATCTCAAAGATTTTCCTCTCCCTTCTCAGCCTCAAGCCCATTAAAATTCCTCTGAAGTTTTTTACATATCACTACATCAAGTGCACATAAATTATGAATGTCTCGTATAGCAGTCTTGCACTTGTAGCCCCCGGGTTCCCTTGAAACTGATTTGGTGTCTATGAACTTTGTTGTTACAAGGCCCAGAGAAAATTGGACTAATATGCTCTCCCTGTGATTCATCATTCACAGCTCATAATGCAGAACATGCTATAATAAACATCTCCACCTTCATGTATTACTTTGAGATTGTGTTTGTTTCACCATTAATGAATTTACTGTCATAAAGTCGCTTTGAATATTTATGCAGGGGAATGACTTTGGCATAATAGGGCTACACATTTGGATACCCGGCAGGGATGACATATGCTTCGTTCAGACATCACAAGCAAGCCGGGGTTTTCTTCAACTTGTAGAAGGCTTTGGAGGTCAGCTGAGTGCACATGTTCTGCTTCTCTTTTTTGCAGCAGTAATCATTTTCAGCATTATTACTTTAAGTAGAGCAGGACCTCTAATTGGCCCTGATGTATTTGGGGAATCACACCAAGCAGTGTCTGCCATTTTAGTTATCATAGTGTGGAAAGAGGAATGCAGTTTAACTTCTATTTAAAGTTTCCGCACTTTAAACTTGCTGTTCAAGCTTGACTAGAAGGGGAAAATAAAAAAAGGATTCAATCTCTTTGATGTTTTGCCCTTTTAATGATTTTATAAATCAATCATGGTCAATACAATTGGCTTTTTGACAAAAAAAAGATTTAAAAAAAAATTTTAATGTCACAGTGAAAACAGATTTCTACAAAATAATGTCAATTAGATAAAGATATGTAAAATAAGTGACTGCATAAATATTCACCCCCTTCAAATCAGCATTTTGTAGAAGCACCTTTGGCTGCAATCACGGCACTGACTCTGTGGATAGTTCTCAATCAGGATTGTGCATCTGCAATTTTCCTCATTCTTCTTTGCAAAACTGCTTAAGCTATGTCAGGTTGCATGGAGATATGGCATGAACAGCCCTTTACAATTGTCTTGCTGAAAAATAAATGTTCTCCCAAACCATGGTTGTCCTGCAGACTGAATCATATTGTCCTCCAGAATTTTCATGAATTTTGCCACAGTCATTTTTACCCTCTTTTTTACAAGCCTTCCAGGGCAGGCTGTAGAGAAGCATCCCCACAGCATGATGCTGCAACCACCATGTTTCACAGTGGGGATGGTGTGTTTATGGTGATGTGCAGTGTTTGGTGTCTACCAAACATAGCCTCTTGTCTGATGGCCAGAAAGCACCATTTTGGTCTCATCAGACCAATGAACCTTCTCCCAATTGACCATGTAATCACCCACATATCTTTTGGTGAACTCTAGTTGAGATTTAATGAGTTTTTCTTCAACAGTGACTTTCTCTTTGCCTCTCTCCCATAAAACTTTGACTGGTGAAGAACCCAGGCAACAGTTGTTAATGCAGAGTCTCTCCCATCTCAGCTGCTGAAGCTTGTAACTTTTTCAGAGTAGTCATAGGTGTCTCGGTGGCCTCTCTTACTAGTCTCCTTGAACGGTCATTCAGTTTGTGAGGATGGTCTGATCTAGGCAGTTGTCATATTCCTTCATTTCTTGATGATGGATTAAACTGAACTCAGGGGAGTGTTCAGTGTCGTGGATTTTTTTTTTTTTTGTATCCATCCCCTGATTTGTACTTTTCAGTAATTCTCTGAGTTGTCTGGAGTGTTTCTTTGTCTCCATGGTGTAATGGTAGCCAGCAATACTGACTGACCAGTGACTTGACCTTTCAGAAAAAGGCTTCTTTATACCACAATCACTATAGAATTGGGTTTGGGATGGGGGAGTATTGCACTGAGGGAGTTAAACTATGGTTTGAGGAATTGTACTCCCCCTTCATAAGTTGCAACAAATACAACAATCAACACAGATTACATACCTGTTAGCAAAAGGTAGTTAGACCTGTGATATCACCCCAGTCTTTCTGATTGGTTGCTTGCAGCTCACAAGTGAATTTTGCTATGTGCTTACCTAGTTTCCTATATGGAAGGTCTGATGTCAGAACTTGAATATTGGAAACTAGATAGAGTATTTAAATGACCAACATAAATTCAAATGACCAACATAACCCTAAGATTATACAAAAGGCCTCTCCTATAACATATATTTCTTTGTAGCTTTTTAAATATCTTTTACAGGGAAGGATGCTTAAAAACAGATATCCAAACCTGAATGTAGTCTCCTTCCTTCTGGCCAACATTCAGCTATTCCTGGAGGAAATATTTCTTCAGGTTGGTGTCCAAATTTAGCACTTATTGCAGAGGACCCAAATCATCTAATCAAAATAAAACAAAGAGTTCCTTGAGAAAAAAAGGCCTGGTAGTCTGTCATTGTGCTTATTCCCACGCTTTGACCAGGCAAATGACCTTTGTAACTTTTAAACCAACTTTTGCTTAACCCACTCGAAATGTTGCATTTACAAATTTGACATCAGTTTACATACCCCTGTAAAATATAACTGTGAGAGTCGTATCCTAGAGTGTCTGTTGAAAGCAACCGACAATTAGTAGCTCGTCTGCATTTACTGCACATTTGTCAAGAGTTTTAGCCTTGGGCTCGGCATCACGCTGCGTCTGTTTTGGCTTCCAGGATATGATTTATCCCCATCAGTCCAGCTGAGGTTCTCCAGCTGTTAGTGTGACGGATACTTTTACACTGAATATTCTTTTCATGAGCATCCATCTTGGCTTCTGCAGGACCATTTGGCTTATCTTGATCCCCGAAACATTCAGGCAGAGATGCCTGTGTTTGTAAAGCTCAGTGCTGGGTAAATTCAAACTTAGCTAAGCTTTAACATATTTTTAATGTAGGGATGATATTGCGCCAGCTGAGATGGTTCCAACACAGGCTTAAATTGGAACTTAATTCTTCGACCTAGCTCCTTGTATGTGTAAAGTCCTCCGTAAAATACAGTTGTCATGGTGTGTTGTTGGGGATGGTGGGATGACTTGGAGGATGTCGAGGACAGAAGGGTTGAACCAGCTGTTTTTGGTGTTGATTTATCCCTAAAAAATGTACTCAAGCTAATAAAACAGGCCCACAAAACATGAAACATGAGGCCAACAAAATAACAGAAAACAAACATGTATTGGCCTCTGGACAGTTTTTATGTTGTAGCCCTCAGTGTCTGTCAAATGCTGAAACTGCAATGTAGCAACCAACTACCCTCACTCTGTAGTCCAAAATGTAAACAAGGTAGATAATTCATCAATCTCACACCCGGTGAATGAATAGTAACTCATAGGAGTGTGATTTGGTAGTAATTTGATCAGGAAAGTTGAGATAAAGTTCTACTGACTGTGACAGGAAAAACTTTTAAAGGACAAGAGCGATATGTAACCACAGTTAGCACAAGGCTGGGGATGTGAACCTGCACTAAGGAGCAAATGCTTGCAGTACTAGCACTGCTAGCTGTATTCTGCCGTTTTTATACTCAAACTGAAAAAGTACAGTGCCCATAAAAATATTCACCCCCTTGAATGTTTTACCCTTCATTAATTTTATGAATCAATCATGGTCAATATAATTTGGCTTTTCTGACATAAAAATGTTTTATTAAAACCTCTTTAATGTGAAAGTGAAAACAGATTTCTACAGAGTAATGTCAGTGAAATAAAAATATGTAATGTAAAAACAAAAAAAGTGAGTGTGTGAGTGCATCGAGGCAGATTTACCCATGTGCCATATTTCTTCCATTTATTGATGTTGGATTTAGCTGAACACCAGGGGATGTTTAGTGCCCTGGATTTTTTGGTATCCATCCTTTGACTTTTACTTTTCAATAACCATTTTATCTGAGTTGTCTGGAGTAATCCTTTGTCTCCATGGTGTAATTGTTGCCAGGAATACTGATTGATCAGTGAGTGGACCCTTCTAGACACAGGTGTCTTTATACTACAATCTCTTCAGACACATTCACTACACTCAGCTGATCCCCATTTCGCTAATTGTCAGACTATTAGCATAAATTGCCTTGAGCTCTGTTGAATTATGTCAGTTGCTTTAGAGGGGTGAATGTTTGCAGTCACTCTTTCTAGCTTACATATTTTTGTCCAGTTGACATCACTTTGTAGAAATCTGTTTTCACTTTGACATTAAAGAGGGTTTCTTTTGTCAAAAAACCGCCAAATTATATTGAACATTCTTGATGTATAAAATCAGTAACAGGGTAAAACATCCATGGGAGTGATTTTTTCTATAGGCACTGTATTCATGCTAATGGATTTAAACCCCACTATTATCACAGCAGCTGCTGTGATCATTCTCTGTTTACAATGTTCTCACAACATTAACTACACAGCATATTCATCGCCATACAGAAGCTTAATTTTGACTGTTTTCTAAGTGTTTTCTTACCTTTGTTGTTTATGGTGATTCTGCTTTTACATTCCTGTTGAAATAACTTGAAAATTGGTAGTAAGAGACATCCCAATCTAATGCAACACCACTTTGTTTGTGATGATTACAGGGTAATTATTCTAACGCTACAGGATTGTTTAAAGGCGTATTTGTTGTATCATTTAGGCAGTAGAGAAACTTTACTTTTGGATAAAATACTTTAAAGCCCCCAAAAGAGCTTTAACCCTCTGCTTTGATAATCAATGTTAGAATAAATGCATGCTTAAAAATCACTGCAGACAATAAACATTAAACTCAGAGGCAAGCATGAAACTTTTCAAATCCAGTACTCTGTTTTGAATGTTTAAAACATTGTGTGGGCTGTTAATGTGTTTAATGTGTGACCTGTGTTGTGCAACCTTCACTTTATCAGTTTTAGTCGCTTTCATTTATTTTGTTAGCACATTAGCTACTCTAGCATTGTTTTCTCTTCCATAACAAACCAGTCCAAGGACTTCTGACTGTGTTTTCACTCATGACCTTATTTCTAACTTATTTACTACCCTCGTATGTCCCTGGAGTTTCACTAAACTTAGATTCCCAGGCTTCGGGAGAAGCAGGCGGCGTGTCCTGGTGCCTGACTCACGTCTGTTCTAACCATCCCCCCTCTTCTAAACTTGTAACCAGCTGCACATCAAAAGGAATATGATTTATTAGGGGTGCAGCTCCCCAGGACTTTGAAACGACCATCGACTTGTTTATCCAAGTTAACATTCTTGGCCATATCCATATATTTTCTGTTTGCCCTTTCATGTGGTCCTGCAGGGATACATCAGCTGGCTGCTGGGGTTAGAGTCCACCTACAGTCAAAGTGTGCTGGCTGCTAATGTCACTCATGAAGGTCGTCAGTTCAGGCCATAGCAGTGACATGTAACTGTTACTTGAAGGCATTACATAATTGATGTATTTTCATGGTGCTGCGGTTAGTTGATGGCACACGGGTGGTGATTCTGTTAAGAGCAGGCATCATTGACTCTTTTCCCTTGAAGCTGGCCATCTTTTAGCCCTCCGAATCCCTCGACCCTCTTTTTTTTTTCTCCTCGCCTCTCACTGTATCTCCCAAATGGAAAACATGTGGCAGGGCTTGTCATTTGTTAACGTATGGTAGAAAGAGTGAAACAGGCCAGGGGATGGCTCATCAGGAACACTCATTCAGGATGATGAATGTAGCCAAATACACATTTGTCCGTAAAACTTGCAGTGTGGATCAGCATCATTAGGCATGAGGAATAGGTGGAGCCCGCTGAGAAGTGAATGCAGCAAACAGATGTTGCAGATTTTCACCAGCATCTTTCATCCAGAGTACCGTCATTAATAAAGTTGAAGGTGATCCTTGTGTTTTCATCTAATAAGACTAAATAAAGTATGGTGGCTTTCTCAGGAAATTGCTGAATAAACCGAATATCGCCATGGCTTCTTAAACAAGGACCCAAGGTGCTCAGTTTATTTTTTTAAATAAGTCTCGGCTACATAGGGCAGTAGTAAGGAAGTTGAGAGTTACATAAGAGCACATTTAAAGGTAAAATTCTTATTATTGTAAGATTGCAATTTGTATTTTTAAACTGATTTCGCTATTTGATTTGGACACTTTCTGCTGAATTCCTAAAGCATTGGTGCCTATCTTTTGATGCAGGCTAGTCCAGTTTTACTGTGCATTATCTGAATTTTTCCAGTTTGCAATGGAAACATAATTTTTTGTGACATTTCTTCTGCTATAATTTTTTTCCTAAAAAAAATATTTTTCAGACATTTTATGCCTTTATTTATAGAAGAGGACAGTGGATACAGTCAGAAATGTATGAAAGGGGTCAGAGACTTGTGAGAAAGGATCCACAAGCTGGACTAAAACCTAGGCCGCCTGCTTACATGGGGCGCACCTTAACCATTAGGCAGTCTGCATCTCCTGTTTTCTTTTAAAACGTTTTTATTTGTAAAAGTGTATTATTATGACCATATTTTATACATTAACATGATTACATAATATTACTGAAACAAAAATTTATTGTGTAACGCCATAACTTATCTTAGTAGGACATAAGAATTGTCATATCAGCACTTGACAACATGACAAGTTTTACTTTATATCAGTATAGTTTATTGTGTTATAAGATAGAAATAGATGATGATATTAGTTGATCATTTAATTAAGATCTTCAAGAATAATTTAATCCCCACCTATAAGGCTGCACCTTGACTCGCACCAACGCTGAGAATCTCAAACTTGTGTTGTGATAAAAGCTGACATCTGTGCTTTACGTTGTAACCCTCTGTGTCAGTCTTTAGCTAACCTCTGTGTTTTTCTGTGAGATGCTGAATGGCTGCGGCCGATGCTGTGGGTATGTCAGGTGACTGAGCCCCATGTTCAAGCAGCTTGGCCCTGTTGTAAAGGGCCTCCATCTTAGTCAGCCTTGTCTCATCTTATAAACAGGTCCAGACAGAGGAGCTTTACCGTGAATAATGCCTCCGGTCCGTAGAATCCCAACACCTATAAATCTTAATAGAGGTTCCCAGATTCCAACGGGCGGCCACATCTCTTTCCCACCTGGCCCCGGCTCCATCCCACCTCCCATGCGGTGACTCCAATTTTCTCTCCCCGAAGTAAACCCACAGTGACTTGAATTTGCCCATGCCATGATTTACCTACAAACAGGATTACATGCATATAGCTCATGCAGATCAATAAAAAATGTCAGGAATGCTTAGCCTCCTGTGGTTTGCTAAACACAATTCATCACTCTGGGAATATGGAGAAGGGAATGGGCTAACAAATGGAGTCTGATCATTTGCATTGGACCTGTTGTCAAATACTTGAGGAGTGCATTTTTCATTTTGTGTACAGTAAATTGCACTTGGTTGTGCGTCTGTTTCAAAGGGACTAGTGAAGTCCCTTCTTACTGCCTTTCATGTGGAAACAGGCTTTTAGTGAGTGCTGTGGGATATTAGCTGCGATTTTGCATAGGAATGCAATAATGAGAGATTTTGAAGGTACAATAATATTCTGAGGAATAAAAATGATGTATGCATGAAATCATTTAACCTTCTTTTAAAGAGTTTAAATTTAAAAAATCAATGTTTTTAAGCAAATCTTTCCAGCCAATCATAATCCAGCGATGGCCATGAGTTTTACTTACTAGGAAGTTGCTGTGGTGCTGAGAAGTAGCAACGTATCGCCTCTTCAAGCCAAAACATGGTGCTTGATTTTAAACACCTGAGGCAACGGATATGACTGAAATGCCTGAATTCACTAATAAACGGTGGGGCAAATTACTCACAAGGCTTTAAAGCGCAGTTAATAATCAGTCAATCTTCACTTGTATAGCACCAATTCATCATGAATGTTACCTCAAGACACTCTTTCAAGAGGGCAGGCACTGACTGCACTCTTGGTTATATTATTTACAAAGACTCAACATTGATCTACTCTAAACTCAGTGATAAGCAACATTTAGCAAAGTTACAGTGGCAATAAAAAACACTTTTCACCAGACAGAAACTTTGAAAAGAACCAGCCTCATGCTGAGCAGCCATCTGTCAAAGTGTTGATGAGGGGATAGAGGGCGATGCAAAAAGAAAGAAAAAAACATACAGCACAAGTAAAATAAATGTCATGTAATGCCATTAATAACACGCTGTCTAAGCAAGATGAAAGATAATGGACTGTCACTGAAGAATCAAGTTTAAGCATTAGCAGCTAAGATGTTATGGCCATTGAGAGGACTAATGTTGGTGATTATAGCAGTTGAAATTGAGCAGTCACTTTAACATTTACAGTAATCAGAATCAGGCCTGCCCATAGAATTGACCGTGCCCCTTGAAAACTCAGTGAATGGACCCTCCCCAGTTGTGATTTATTGATTATATCAAAGCAAGTGTGTTGGATCAGTAGCATTGGTGCTAGCATCCTGGCTAACAGTTTATTTTTTGGAGTTCAAAAGTGTGTCAAGCTATTATTGGGTTCTGATGTTCTGATTTATTTGTTTCACTTTTACTTCCTTTTCATCACTGTTTTCATCCACTTTGCCACATTTGTTTCCACATTAAAAGCCTTTTTGCCACATTTTAACTAGGGACACACGATATTATCAGCCAGATATCGTTATCAACAGATATCAGCAAGAAGAAAAAGCCAAATATCGGTATCGGCAGATATCAAAACTTTTGCCGATATTTACATTGGATATTTTGGCCGTGCATATCAGCATATATCAACTGTAAAATTTGGCCATATATCCTAACAAGTTAGTGGAGTTTTAGGCTAGACCGACAGACTTATGTAAGTTGAGATCTTTTTCTTTATTCATCCTCATTATTTAAACTTTAAAATGTGCTTTAAGATGAAAATAAGGAGAAGTTTTCTTTTTTCATCCTCAAACCTAAAATTGTGTTCAAAGGACTGAATTTTTAGTTATGTAAAACATATTTAAAAATTGGTATTGATATCGGTATAATATAATAATACTAAAATGGATCTGTAAATATCGGCTTATCGGATATCGGCAAAAATCCAACATTGTGCATCCCTAATTTTAACTGCTTGTCATCATTTCTTCTGCCCATTTTTGCCACTTTTTTCTTTTCTTAACCCATACTTTCTGCCTCTTTTTATCCTCTTTTAACCATTTTTCCCCTTTTAAACTATTTTTACAACTTTTAAATTGCTCTACCGTTTTTCCCACCCATTTTTGCCACTCTTAGACAATTCTTTGCCTCATACAGCCCATTTTTTCCACTTTTTAACCACCATTCACCATTTTTACTGCCCTATTTTTTTCACTTTTTTTCCTTTCTTAACCCGTATTTTCTGCTTTATCCCTTTTGTCAACTTTTAATTGATTTTTGCCATTGTTTAATCTCTTCACTAGTTATTTCTGCCAATCTTTGCCATTTGAATCCATTTTTGCCATATATAATCCATTTTTGCCACTTTTTAACTGCTTTTCACCATTTTTACCACCCATTTTTCCCATCTTAGCCAATTTTTTGCCTCTTTTAGCCAATCTTTGCCACTTTCAACCCATTTTTACCACTCTTTCAGCACTTTTCACCACTTCCTTTTACCATTTTTTTGACACTTTTAACCTTTTTCTGCCCATTTTTGCCTTTATTCTGCAGTTATTAAATTATGTTTCCCTTAAAGTTGTTTGAGTTCCGTTTATTTTATTCTCTGGTATCCTGGCATTTGTGCACATCATAGCTCAGCTATGAAGTGTGACATTACTTTAGAAATGGTTTAGTTCTGTGTGCCCATCCACACTGTTAACATTACAAATGAAATGGTAATTCTGTTTCAACAAAATGGGTTTATATTTGAAAAATCCTATATTTTCTTACAGCATAAATTGATCAAATTAATTTTTGTTGCCTTGAGGAGAGTGGTTATTAATCAGGTCAAATACAAATATAGTTCTCATTAACTTTACAATGGACTATGATTTTCCTGACTTCAATGCCCCCCACCCCCCACCCCCCACCCCCACCCACTTGGCAGGACCCCAGAAAGCTTTCCCCTTTATCCCCCCTTCTGGGCAGTTTTGATCATAATAGATATAAGGCTGATATTCATAGTTGTAGCAGTTTGAGTCAGGTTGGTGGAACTAGTTATTGCTTCATCTTTTATTTCAAAACCATATCATGTACCAGATTGTTGTAGAATTATGTATAAGAGAATTTAATATTTTTATAATACAAAAAATATTCAAAAGTTTAAACATGTATACCTTGGAGTTTACAAATGATCCTGATGTTCTGTGGTAATGGAGTTCCTAAAACATCCCAATAAAAACATAAAGAAATCATGGAGTTAAAATATTCTCTGTGTGTAGCTGCTTGACCCTCAAGCTTGAGCTGCATCAGTCAATCTGATATGAATTACATGTTGCATTTTTCATGCTCGCCAACTGAATTATATTAACCAGCTTTGAAGTGAAGGAAAATATACTTATAAATCAACCGATCTCATGTATATCAAGTTTCGCAGTCAGCAGACAGTAATCAAGAATGCAGCGCATCATCCCAGCCCAGATTGGGCGTGTGTTGGCATGATGAGCACAGATATTGACACTTTGAGAGACGTCTTGCTTTGATATGTCCATCTGTGCCTTTGGGCTGAGTCTGGTCAACATGATGCCCACTGATTCCACCAAATTGAGCCTGCTTTATATTCATCATTCATAAATTGGGAATCTGTCACCTTTGAAGTGCAATTACACTGCATGCTGAGGAGGTGGATTTTGTGAATTTACTATTTCACTTCTCCACCCCAATTTACTTAATAGTGTGGACAAGTCAAGCCTAATGGATAAGCAACAGATTGACCTGCTATTTTACATGGGCAAAGGTTGGCTCTGTGTTTTTGCCAGCTAAGTTTTATTTAATACCATGCAATTAAAGCCTCTTTTGAAAATCTTTTTTGTACCTTAATGCATTTCATGATCACAGACAGTCAATTACTGAAGTCAATAACCCTGTGCTTTTAAAGGCTGATATTCTGCACACATGTGCTGTGCTGATATCTAATCTTTTTTTCTTATGCATCATCAGTATTGCTTGGTTTTTGCATCTAGATGTCATAAAACAAGTTGCTTTGGCATTGTCCCTGCAAACTTTTCGACTATTTCCACCTACTCATGAACACATTCATACACAGAGCAACCATCACTGTCTGTAGAACCACTGTGTTGTACTGCAGCAAGTGCTTCCACAACTACCACTCAAGTGTAGTTCAAAGATAAATTAGCACCTTCTAAATAATGCAGTGAACCCTAATTCTCTTTGATTAGTGGCAACTTAGATGATAGCGACCCATTGAAATTGATCATCAGCATAAATAATGACTGAATGAACTGATAAAATGCAAAGTTGCCGGCCATCATAAATCAAATGCAAACCACTTGGTGAGGAAGTCATTGGAATTAGAAGTCCATGCTCCTATTAATTATGTTGCCTTGCCAAGGCGACAGTGTTATAAATCAGTTGTGAAAGGTACTCCAGTCGGCTGGCCTGCCCAGCAAGGCCTGCTGCCTGCAAATGGCTCTGTATACCCGCTTAATTGTTTCTTAAACAAGCCACCTCTAGAGGCTGAGGCTGATGGACACAGTCAAAGAACAGGATGGGAAATGTGGAACAAGGTTGTGCTTTATAGTGAGCAGTTACATGAGCGTCAACAAGGCTGAGTCCGTGACAAGAGCTATTTTGGTTTATTATTGATGTAAATGTCAGATATGTTGATGGCAGTTCTTTCAAATGGTTCATCAAGTTTCTTTTATAAAGTTGAGCCAAAGTTTTTTCAAAAGTCTGTCCAGAAGCCAGGAATGTTCAGTGTTTGATGCTTTAATCAAAGCCATACTGTATCATATTGTATTGTTTCATGTCATACCATGTCACATTGTATCATATTGAACTGTATGTTGTCATCAGTAATATATTAGTCCATATAGCCTTATAAGTGTTGTAGTGTTGTAGTACTCGAGAACGGCCTTGGTCTTGAGACCAGTCTTAAAGGGGACATATTAGAACCTGACACGCCAGATGGAGTGTGATTGGATGAACGTTCTGTCTATCACATCTCTACGGGCCAATAAGAGCAACAAAACACGTGACATAGCTGCTATCGAGCTGCACGTGCACAGCTACTGAGGAATAATGCGAAACATGGTGACTACAGACATGTAAGTACTCGACTTTTGTCGTTTTTGAAAAGAAAACAACTCACTGCTGTTCTTTGTTCTTCTTTTAATGAAGAAATGTCAGGTTCTGATAAAACTGGCGCTTTAGCAGCATCCACGCTAATCTCTTCCTCAATAACTGCACCAGCTCTTGTTGCTGCTTGTTTACGTCACGACTCTGCTGCGCCTGAAAGTACTGCCCCTCATCGCTGATTGGTCCTGTCACTTTCTAACCGGGCCCAAACGGTTCGGATAGGAGCTTTGCAAGATGGATTCACCAGTGAAAAACGAGGAAACGGTGTATCCATCTGCTTTGCAAGGTTAGACATATTATGCAAAAATCACTTTTTCAGGCTTTTCTAACACAAACATGTGCCCCTGGCCCGTCCACAATCCCCTCAAGTACCAGAAAAATCCATTCCCTCTCCCTCTCCATTTCTCCACCTTTCAGAATATATGTGCTGAAACAAGCTGTTTTCAGATTTTATATCTAGTGACCTCACAAGGGGCTTAAGTACCCGCCCCCAGGTTTGGTTTGCCCTCACTCACTTGGAGGAAAGTCCCGCCCCCTCTTCTGATCCTCTCAGCTACCAGCTGAGATGCTGGATAGCTGAGTGGGTTACCCTGCTGACTATGGCCTGGGAGGTTGATGGTTCAAATCCCAGTCAAGTCCTAAACTTTGGATAAAAGTGTCTGTAACATCAGGACTGCTGCATCCATTTCCTGAGAGGGGTGTGGTCAGGGGTGGAGTTAGACAGCTAATTACCATTTAAAGCCACAGACACAGAATGGCTTGTTCTGAGAAGGGCTGTAACAGAGGGGGTTTTAGACATGCAAAAATCCAATACTGGAGTGTTTTTTCAACAATAAACTTCACAGGCATGTTTTGGGACCTCTGAGAACAATATAAACTTGTCTTAAAAGGTAGAATATGTCCCCTTTGAGAGTACATTTTGAATGGGTTCATCTCACCTCGAGAGCATATTTACTCGGTCTTTTCTCGGTCTTGATCTGGCCAGACTCATCAAAAACCAGTCGAGACCAGCACTGATCTACTATTCTTCGACTTCATTAATGTGACAATAAGGAGCACCACTTGCTAAAACAACAAATAGTTACACCTACAAAAATTTGGACATCAGTCCATCTTATTTCTAGTCAGAAATACCTCTGAACACTTAATTTAGGCCTCATTTACTTGACAAATCTAGATAAACATCTCATTTGTTTTTATCTGTTAAAAATAAACTAAAATTAAAGCCCATATTATATGGCATCCTATTGGTATCATATGAAATCTTCTTTTTTGGTATCTTATAAGGAATAGAATTGTATCATATCATGTCACATCATATTGTATCATATTTCATTGTGTCTTATTTCATCATGTGGTATCATATCATGTTGTTTTTCTTTGTATCATGTCATACTGTGTTGTATCAAATCATATTGAATTGTATCTTATCATATCAAATTGTATCTGATGGTATTTTTTCATATTGTACCTTTTAAGATATTGTGTTATTTCATTGTGACTGTATCCTCTAGAATCCTATCATATTGTATGTAGTGTACCATATTGTATGGTGTCCTGTATAGTTCAGTATTGTCAGAATGGTATGGAAACTTTGTGTCCTATTGTTTCATATCATATAATGATTTGAATTGCATCCTATCATAACTTATAGTATCTAATGGTGTATCATATTGTATAATATCTTATTGTGTTGTTTTGTATTGTATCATATACTTACACATCATTTCATAACATATTGCATTGCATCGTGTTGTTTGTATAGTATCATATCAGCAGTGTTGTTGGTATAATATAGTATGGTACTGTCTTGCAGCCAAAGCTCCAGCACTCTTTAATGTCTAACAACACATCAGTGTATTTCATATTGGAAACATGTCCAAATTTTTCCAAAAATTCAGTTCAATGCAAAATTATTGTGTGAAGCTCAAATAATGATAATAATAATGAATCTAGTAGTGCAAATTTACATTCACCCAGGTCATGGTTATCATGCCAATAACTCTCAGATGACCACCCAGATCCTTAGCATACTAACGGTCACAGAGGATATATCTAGCCCTGGCCCCAGTCACTCTTAGAACTTCAGAAGCCTTTTGCAGGAGTGGTGAAACATTTTCAAGAACCTTATCCAAGTTTAGTTGCCTCTTTGGACCAAGGTTTGGATAATATGTGTTTATTAAACTTTTTTTTAGAACCCAAGAAGATTTTGGAGGAGAGATGAAACATCATCAAGGATTTGACCCATAGTTGCTCTCTGATCAATCCTCGAATTACCACAAAGTGGATGACTGAGAACATTTACATATATTGTATGAATTCTAAATGTTGTATATATTAGCACTATACTGGATATATTATGTGAAAGTCATACAAATTTGAGTGGAAAATAATTCCAACTTCTTTTTAACTGAACACAAGTATTTTTGAAGTCTTAGTTATTTTTTTATCTGTAATAAATATTGCGTTTTTGGCATGACTCACCAAACTTTAGAAAAGAAAATAACAGTCAATAAAAATAAAACCAAACAGCTATTTATCTGGGTCTGATATGGTTGTGTACTCTGTGTAAACTCTAAAATATTCAGGGAGAATTACAAGTACTGCAACTGAATTAGTGTCCCATCAGTTGAGTATGTTGTTCTGTTTGTTTTTTCCTCTTTACCTAACTGATGCCATCTGTTTTTTGACAAGTTTACCACTTTTTGACCAGCCATGCCTTCAAAAATATTTTTTGAGTATTTTTAGAGTTGTTAATCTATAGAATAGAAACAGAGACAGGATTTTGTGTGTTTGTGTGCGTGCATCATCCTCTTTATAAAGGCTCCATGATCCCACCATCAATCACTTACTCCTTATTAGGTTGTCTATAACTGACTGGACTTATTTTGCTGGGGATGCTATTAGAATAATTGCATTCCTATGCAGTTGGCTGTTCTACTAGATTTATTTCTTTTTACAACACCGAGCTCTTATGAGGTCAAACAACAAGTTGTGATGCTGCCTATAAACACCTGTGTGGAGTCGGCAGTAATGTAATGAAACAGTGCTACAATAGGAAAGACTTCACAGTGTTTCTACCTGGGCTGGAACATAAAGTCAATACAACATTATATTGTTGATCTGACTAATGTGATACAGTTACCCAATCTCTGGTGCCAAAAAAGAAACTATGATAAAAGATGATGAAAAGATTTTTGTGAAAATGTGCCTCACCATATCAGTACAGCATTACCACTGTGGTGCTTCATACAATAATGAGGATAACATGGATGGAAATCATATCCTAACATGTCATAACACATAACTTATTTTGTCGTATCATCAGTATGGCGTATATTAATCATTTGTAGTTGTTTTACTGTGATGTATTATATCCTAACATATCTTCTTGTATTGTATCATATTGTGACATATTGTATTGTATTGTATTGTATGGCATTGTACATGAACCCTCAAAACAATAAACTCCTCAAGGTGCACCAAAAAAAAAAAAAAAAAAAAACTAACTGGAATAAGAGGTGTCAGCACTCAAAAATGTCCTTTTAGGTAGTTTTTATTCAGGGCACAACGGACGCATTTCGACTCGTGGTCTTCTTCAGGGCTGAAGAGGACCACAAGTCAAAACGGTACTGTATGGTATAGTGTGGGATGGGATGGGATGGTGCTGTATGATACTGTATACGATATGACATGGTGTGGCATTGCATTGTATCATTTGTTATCCTTTCACTCCCACTCTGTGTTTCCAGCAGTGATAGGTAGAGTACACAGTTATAGCACTCAAGTAAAAGTACTTTTACTTAACAATGATAATTACTCAAGTAGACGTAAAAGTACTCAAAAATAAATACTTGCGTAAGAGAATAAAAGTACCTTATTGAAAGATTACTCAGATAGTGAGTAACTTTATTTTGTGCAATTTATTGAAACGTATTGCATTACAGCATATTATTCAGGGGTAGTAATGTAATTTGCAAATTGTCATAAGTAAAGTAGCATAACTTGCCAAAAGTGAAAGAAATAAAAAACTGAACCTAATACATAAAGCAGCAGTCAAGTTGTTTGTTAATCACAATTATGGGATGAAAAATTCAATATAATGAGAAAAAAACAGACTCTTTCTCTCATTATAGTTATTATATAGTAGTTATAGTAGTTATTTCTATAAGATGGCTTTAATCTCACATACATGAATTTGTACCTTGCAGTTCGTGCATTTTAATCATATTCATTTTATCATGTGTTAATGATTTTTGGCTCATATTTATGAAATTAATCTAATGAACTGGCCTCATTTCTGACTTTTTGCCCTTTTTTATTTAATTTTTACTTTTTAGCTCCAATCTATGAAATTTTATCCTGATTATCACTCAACAAATTTGGCCAAACTGAAACGTATTAAACAGAAGACAACTTTGGCCCAACAACTAGCCCCACGTTATAACCATGTTAGGTATAACCGCTGATATAAGAGATATGTCACACACACGATAATAGTGTCACCTACAACGTAACGTTAAATAATGCCTAGTAAAATCTTATTTGTGGTATTCATAGGTGGTTGGACACGTGACATCATTTATCACTAACACAACTGTGTCTTTGCAGTCTGCAAGTTAAAACAGAGATTTGAACTTATACATTTATCTAACTCGCAGAGCAGTCTTTAGCTTGTTTAGCTTTCTTACCATAGCATGCATTCTTAGATTTGATATGGTATTTTTGAAGCTTGAGATTTCCACCATTTTAGGTAGACACAGGAGGCAGTGCATTATGTAGCTGTTGTTCCTCATCGTTTGAAAGAGTCTTGATGTTGGACCAGGGATGAACACACTCCTCTGAAGGAGCTGCAGGTATTACATCTACAGCCATTATCTCCAACTGTTGATAGTTAAGGGGGAGGGGTCACTCCTCCGTTTACTCTGTGATGCTGGGGATTTTACCTCACACTGCTGTGAGAGCTCAGCTGAGTATAAAAAAATAATTAATGAAAATAAATTATAGACAAGTAAAAGTGGCGACCAGTGTACCTCCCAATGTAACAGAGTAGAAGTATTGTTTTTTCATCACAAATTTAACAGAGTAGGAGTAAAAAGTACTCTGCTCTATAACTACTCTCAGAAGTAGGATTTTTTCAAAAAAACTACTCAAGTAAATGCAACGGAGTAAATGTAATGTGTTACTACCCACCTCTGGTTTCCAGCATGTGTTGCTTTGTGTCACATTGCAGACTGAGCTTCCTGTTGTACTGTTGCTCAGCAGTAACTTGTGAAGTTTTGATGCTGAAGAGTCTGCTGGGTAAATAAAAGCATTATTTAGTTTGAAGTAACTCTCAGCGAGTGTAATGGGGCTGTAACCTCGCTGCCTCTATGAATACTCCTCTCTTAGCGTGTTGGTTATCTGAAATAGGGTTGTAATCTCAATCATCTCATTTTCTCCTAGATTTTTCCCACCCTCTTTACATCACCCGTGAATTACTTCCCACACTGGTGACACTGGACGACTCTGGACTAACAATCTATTACACGGCGAGGACAAAATAGCTCTCTCTTTTTTAAATGAGGCCCTCTCTGTCAATCCATTACCCATCTCACTGTTTCTCTTCCCCCTTTATCTCTCTTAGCCTTCTACATGACGCTGTGTGTGTTTGTGAGTGCATGTGTGTAGGAAAGTCCCCAAGAAACCATTTAGGCAGTAGAAATGGAGCGGGCCCAGGCCTCAGGTGTCCATGTCATGGTGATGAATCACATAGAACACATATTAAACCTTCCTCATGTGAGAGAGACCTGTGTTGAGCTGCAGCCTTTCCCCAGCATGCCCTCTCTCCAAAAAAAAAAGGAGATCCATTGACGTTAAAAAAAAAAAGAAGAATTATAAATATGACTGTGTGCTCTGCACATAAAGGCCGGCCTGTCCCTGAGAAATTGATTTATTGGATTCCCTGACATTTTAGTTGTGGTCGTTATGTTATATTTATGGGGGAATTGCTGGAGCCTCTCATTATGCTCTCCTAATTTATTTTACATACTTTTATGGCCGCTTGTGCTCAGCAGGCCTTTACGGCAGCTGTTATCGAAAAAGAGAAAAAGGCAAGTACATATCGATCAAGATTTACATGTTTATTACCAAGACTGTGATTTATTTTGCTGCGGTTTCTTGTTTAGGCAGAGCTGCTTTTTAGTCTGTTGTCAAAACCAAGAAACCCAGTGCAGAAACTTTTACGGCCTCTATATTTTACTCTGTGGAACAGCTTAATTCTATTTAATAAAGTATTATGTTAGCCAAAATTAAAAGCTATTGCATACAAGATATGATGTTTAAATGTTGCTTTACATCCTGAAGCTTGCTACCTTTGTTTTAAAGGTACAGCCAGTGGTCTAAATGTGAAAATTAGATGGTGACCCCCCTAGAAATTTACAAACAGAACATCATGACCTCCTGGTCAACATCTATAGTTTAACCCAGGGGTTCTCTGCGTTGGATTGGGACCCCATTGGGGTTTGCGTGACACTGAGAGGGGATCCCAGATTTCTTAGAAAAAACAAAGAGCATTTTTTAAAATTACACTGTTGCCACTTACACCAATTTTGCCAAATTTTAACCTGTGTTCATCACTTTTACCACCAATTTTAACACAGTTTTCCAACTTAAAACACATTTTTTGTCCATTTTAAACCCTTTCCACCACTTTTTTTCTGCATGTTTTTGCCATGTCTAAACCAAATCTTGCAACTCTCTGCCTATTGTTGGCTTTGTTGACACATTATTGCCACTTTTAACCCCTTTTTCCACTTTTTAAGCCACATTTCACATTTTGATATGCCCATTTTTGACAGTTTCTGACTTTTTCTGCTTCAGCTAACCCTTTTTTGCCAGTTTATATCAATTTTCAGCCCATTTCACCAAATTTCCATATATTTTTTTCCACTTTAATGCAATTACAGCCTCTTTTGACTCCCCTTTTACTGGATATGCCCTTTTTTTAACCCATTTTTGCCATTTTTATTTATTTATTTATTTATTTTTGGTTATTTTGCCACCTTTATCTAATTTTTGGCATTTCTAAACTATTTCTGCTACTTTTAAAATCCAACTTCACCACCTTTCCCAACATTTTTTGCCATTATTAACCCATTTTAGTGATTTTTAATGTATTCTAATTCTGTTTTCAACAAAAGCATTTACATTTTTAAAAGAGGGTTACTTACTGCACAAATGAACTAAAATTTGTTTCTTTGATAAGAATGATTATTATTCAAGTAAAATATAAAATACCAGCTTAACTTTACAATGGACCATGATTTTGCTGGCCCCCAGTTTGGCTTGGCCCCAGAAAGCTCTCCCATTTCCCCCCCTTATGGGCAGCCTTGTCTACACATGACTATTCTTGATTGTGCATCCGTGTTCAACCACCTTCAGGCACAGTGGGGGTCCCCGGTCTCTGGCACCTTTATTTTGAGGGTCGCGGGCTGAAAAGGTTGAGAATCCCTGGTTTAACCCACACAGTGCATATTTAATGATGACATCATTTAAAGTGTGATCAGTTAAAAATAAGAAAATGAAGATTGTTAAACTAACCCTAAAGCCACAGTGACAGTTTTCTTAGCTGATTATAAAACAGACAGGAATCGATACTGTTACCTTTATAAGGCCTATAAAAGCAAACCAGACCATCAGCAACAAGACTGATTAGTTCTATAAAGTAGTAAGTACTGCAGCAGGATAGGTATCAAACAAGCTGAAACAGCCTTTGCTTATTTTATCCATATCAAAAGTTTACCATGGTTTGACCATTAAAAGAAGGTAGGATGAGATTTTTGATCAGTGAAGAATGCAAAGAAATGAGAAATACAGCTCGTCCACTGGGAGCACTGAAATCAGTGCAAGCCTTGAGTTCCTTTCAGAAGCTATAAAGGGACAAAATGTAGAATTCTTGCCCTGAAATTTCTTACTCATCCTACGAGCTACACTACATGGACAAAAGCATTTGGTCACACCTGTTGATTATTGAATTCAGGTGTTTCAATCAGACCTGTGGCCACAGGTGTATAAAATCAAGCACCTAGTCATGTAGTCTCCATTGGCAAACATTTGTGATACAAAATGTGTCTTTCTGAAGAGCTCGGTTACTTCGAGTGTGGTACTGTTGTGGACTGTTTGTGAAATTTCATCTCTGCTGGATAGTCCACAATCAACAGGGAGAGGTATTATTAGAAAGTGGAAGCGTTTCGGGACAATAGCAACTCAGTCATGAAGCAGAAGACCATGGAAATTAACAGAGTGGGGTCAACAACTGCTTTGTGCCAACTGTGAAGTTTGATAAGAGGTGTGATAATGGTATGGGGCTGTTTTTCAGGATTTGGGATAGGCCCCTTATCTCCAGTGAAGGTCAATCTTAATGCTTCGGCATACCAAGACATTTTGGACAATGCTGTGCTTCCAACTTTGTGGCAATAGTTACAGGAAGGCCCTTTTTTGTTCCAACATGACTGTCCCAGTGCACAAAGCAAGGACTATATGAGTTTGGAGTAGATGATCTTGACTGGCCTGCACAGAACCCGACCTCAACCCCATCTAACACTTTTGGGATGAAGTGGAATAGAGTTTGCGAGTCAGGCCGTCTCATTCAACATCAGTGCCTCACCTCATAAATGCTCAACAGAATGAATGGGCACAAACTCTAAAACATTTTGGAAATATTGTGGAAATCCTTCCAAGACCAGGAGAAGCTGTTATAGCTTCAAAGGGGGGACAACTCCATATTAAAGTAGATGTATTAGAATACAATGTCATAAGAGTCCTGGTGTAATTGCCAGGCGACCACATACTTTTGTCCATATAGTGTAGTTGAGGATCTTGTGGCTAGGGAAAGAAATAAAGATTGACAAAATGTTAAAACATAATTTGGAAAGGGTAATTTAGTGGTGAAATAGATCATAATTTCTCTGCTTGGAACGTCATGTGACGGCTTAAGACCTTTTTTGCACAGTACTCTACTCTTGTGCTTACATTACCTCAAATATTTCCAGTATTGTTCAAATCCTTTATGTCAATAGTTGAAATGACACATTTCTTGTCTTGGCGGCTGCCAGGACAGACATGATCTTTTTCATTGCCATGGAAATGCTTATTACAATCAAAGACTGCTATATAAGGAAGTATTAGCTGCTATTTTGAAGAGTCCGTTCTGTTGCTGTATCTCATTCATGTATTGTTTTGCTTACTTGTGATGGGCTTTGATTTTTCTCTGCCATCAACTGTGTGTTTTTCCCCTAGGTCCCCTTGTAATGCAGAACTCCATCTCCTCTATCCCCCATCGTGGCCTATGAAATTCAGATAGTGAGGGTGAAAAGCCATTAAAAGTGGCCTTACTTGTTGATGCTGCAGGCCACTGAGCTCTCGGGGATTGCATGTAATCTTTAACAACCTTTTTCCCTCATCATGTGAAATCTAATCGTAAAACCGATATGGAAATTTACAGTTTTTTAAATACACCTTATAGAGTGTAGTTTAGTTTAGCTGAGCAGCTGTCTCTACTCACCCTCTTTTGTTATTGTTTTGATTTAGAGCTTACTAAATCAGGAATTGGATTTGTCTCCAAATATTATGGTAAAAAGACTAAAAGAGTGTATTTGTTATCAAAATTTTAAATACTTTTTGAGACTTTATGTTTTAAAAAGATATAATCTCAGTTGTCATCATGATTCATACAATAAAGGGGTATCAAAAATGTATCTATGCCATACTAAAGCTAAATGAAGAGGTATGAATTCATGAAGAACTGCTGCACACTTTCTAGATTGCACAGATAGTTGGTAGTACTCAAATGTTGCCAACATATTAGCAGAATTTAGACAGTGTTTAGGAATTTACGTTTAATTTTTGATAAGTGTGAACCTGTGAGCTGTACCAGACATTCAATATCTTTATACCAAAACATGATCACTGAGCTTTCAGTCTTCTAAGAAATGTTGAAGGACACATTTTTGTAACAGCAGTCCATTAATCCTCCTCTAAGAATGACTCTGTGAGATACCTTGTTCAGGTTGTTCTTCGTCAAGTTCTGTGGCCTTGGACATGATTAAGTAATAAAAACAATTAAATTAAATTACTTAAACTTTTGATGCATTAAATAGTGTCCCGAGATCATTCCTCAGCATAAAGGATATGTAATTAACAGCTGAGATGAAGCGGTTATGAGCTGCTTCTTATTAAATTAGAGCCTAAAAAAAAGGGTCTTTCAGCGAAGCCACAAGAACTTGATATATGCTCATGCTGCTGTGAGCATCACCTACCATGAAATTTAGTGTTTCCAGGATATTTAACATTAAGACGTAGTTAAAATTAATTCTATGTGCAATTTCTCAAAAAGAAAGCTGACAACTAATGTCAATAAATCGTGCTCGGCCTGAAACGGGGGGATCGTAAATCTGTTGCACGGGTGCCGCCCCTCAATGTGGTAGTCAGGGGTCGAATGGGGGTGTGAAGCAGGGTAGAGGAATGAGGAAGATGGATTTGTCGGCCAGGGAAGGAGAAAGGGTGATTTGAAACCCCGGACACTGATTGGTGGAGATGAGGCCCGGGTGTCCTTGCGGTGACATTCAGCGCCTGATATTTGTTTGGCTTTAAATAATACCCCGGACAGGGCCGGAGAGTGATGGCCACCAGGTCGGCTGACATTGCAGCCCGTGCCAAGGTGAGCGACTTCAGGACACTTTCTCCCGCTCCGTCTTCCTCCTTCATCTCTCAGTGTGTCTCTCTTTTCTGTCGCTGGCCTGTCAATACACATCAGCTTGTCTGATGGGTCCTTCTGAGGAGCTTACAGCTGACATGCTGGTGTCTTTATTTCCACCAGCAATCCTTTTAGAGTTGGCCTCGGTGATCAGTCATGCCACTGACAAGCAGCTCAGACCTCAGCACCTCAGCAGCCCTCTGTCCACTCCTCCTCATATCTCTATGTCACTACAAAGGATGGGCAGAGAGAGACTGTGGCCCAGAGGAAGAAGTTAGGTTAAACCAATTTTTCACATATTGCAAGACATCTTATTTATCTCTATGTCCAAAGATTTGATACCTTTGAAAAATTAATACAAAGCATCAGGCAGTAACTGATATCTTAACTACACTGAAAAATATTGCTTGCCTTAAAGCTCTTGTCTGGTGTTTGTAGCCAGAAACAGACTGTGTTTCTATATGACCTATAAAGCTAACGAGACCGTCATCAAGAATATTATTTCTCCATGGTTACTTTTAACACCTGTTTCCCCTTCCACTAGATAGGTGATTTATAGTAAGCTGAAAAACAACCTTTGTTAATGTTAATGTAGAGCAGATTAACAGTGAGTGCTTGGATTGCCGGGTTGGCATTGACCACCCTTGAAATCTGATTGGCCACACCTCATTTTTACTTTGTTAGAGGCGGGACTTGTGGGGCTGTTAAATCAGCAGTTTGGGCTGCTAGTCCATTTATGCATTTCAGTGTACTACATTGCCATGAAAAAGTATTTGCCTCCTTTCTGATTCTTGATGTTTTTGCACATTTATCAAACCTAAATGTTTCAGGTCACCAAACCAATTTTAATACTGTATCTCACAAAGACAACCCAAGTTAATACAAAATGCAGTATCTTAATGATGATTTTATTTATTAAGGGAAAAAAATCCAACCCTTCCCTGCTCTTTGTGAAAAAGAACCCCCCCCCCCCCGTTAAATGATGAGTTAACTACAATTAACTACAGTTCTTGGAAAGCTGAGTTCAATTTCACTGGCTACACCCAGGCCTGATTACCGCCAGATTTGTTGAATCAAGAAATCCCTTTTAGACAGACAAAGTGAAGGAGGCTACAACATCTCAAAGATCTTCAAAGATTAAAACCACACCAGGATATTAGATATTGTGCGTGTTTTTATCCATTTATAAACCATATTTCTGCAACTAGTGGCTAATGCTAAATGCCATATTGTTTTCCCAGAATGTCAACCAATGGCAGGCTGTTCTGTTGGCACCTCCTGCTGTGTCAACAACAACACTTAGATCAAGACAAAGATGGCCTGAATAGCTCATAATGGAGAAAAAGAGAGACAGAGAGGCTGCGATGTGTCCCTCTGTGTCTCTGCAGACAGGAACTGCTTTGAATAATGGCACAAAGAAATGCAATATGTCAGTTATTTCAAGATTGCTGTCACAGAATGATTTTTTCCCCACTTTTTGGCCCACAAGAGATGGGAGAAAGAAAGTTTATGCAAAATATGTTTTATGTTTTATGTTCCCACATAAAAATGTTTGAGTTTTCATTTCTGTTAAGCTTTTTCCTTTGTCTCCATAGTCCCATAACTTTTTTAAATTCAAGTGACATTACTGCAGCACACATACTCCTAAAGCCCAGGCTGTCCTGATAAAGGATTTTTATAGTTTGACTGTGCACCACAGGGTTGATGTCTTACAAGCTTTTTAAGATGATAAGTCCAGGTGAGACCAAGTCTCCAGTTTATGAAGAGATGGGTACATTTCTCTAATGCAGGGTTAGACTTAATCAATCCCAGTGTCATCAGTGTCAGATCACTTATTGACATCGGGTATCTGACTGTAGCTCCTATGACTATAGCTCCTGTGCCCTCAGTCTCAGGACACAGTCTTCAGTTCCTGGGTGGAGTAAGTATGAGTAGTTTTCCAGCTCGTAACAGATGAATTGAATTGAATTTATTGAAGGATAGCCCCTTGAGATGCAGCATCTCGTTCTCAAGGGGTCCCAACACAAAAACATAGAACAATACAAACTACAATACATAACGAACACAATCAAACAAAAAAACGACAAATACAGACAGCTCTCCCACTTCCCCAATCCCTCCACCCCATCTCCAGCTCCCAGATACATACATACATACATGCAGATATAGATATACAAATATACTGTTAATATACATGTACTGTGCATACATACACATGCATACACACTCATATACAGTGCTTAACAAATTTATTAGACCACCACCTAAAGTAAGGTTTATGCCACAGCTGCCCTAAATTAACAGCATTGGTAATTACCAGAATCATTTTTTATGTTTCTGCAATGTTTAATACACCAATATGTAGAAGCTCTTTAACCCAATGATATTTTTAATGCTCAAATATAATTGTTATTGTTATCCATGAATTTTCCAATTTACTAATTTACAAAAAAAACTGAAAAAATAGTAATGCACATTATTATTTCTTGATTAATATGTCAAATTATAGTTATTTACTTGCATTCTTGGACAGAAAAATGAGTTTTAGTGGTTGAATGTTATGTTTGATTCATTTCGGACTTCTCTGAGAAGCCCAGTGAGCCGGCTCAAATTTGGGTGAATTCAGTTTGAAATCCCTCATTCCTGTTCAAAATGGTAAAATGTGGAGAGCTCAGTGAAATTGAAAGAGTCCGCATTAAAGCACTTCATGATGCTGGATGGTCTTTGAGACAAATATGATAGATGGTCTAATAAATTTGTTAAGCACTTTATATACATGTAGATATACACAGGTACATATACGTACATAAACATAAACATAACATCATGTATCTACATACTCACATACATAGACATACATGTAATCGTACATGTAGATTTCCACACACAAGCATATGATTACGTATATGATTGTGTACACTCATAATACATAAATAAATAACTCAGAAACAGGAGCATCTTGTTTTTAAATAAGACAGCAGATTTAACCTAAAATTGTGATGTAGTTTATCCAGAAGGAGATAATGATCTACCAGGTCGAAAGCTTTGGTGAGATCAATCAAAATAGCTCCTACAATCTGTCCAGAGTCAAAAGCAGAAAACAAGTCATTAGTAAATTTTAGAAGAGTGGTTGTAGTAGAGAAATTTGGTCTAAAACCAGACTGTGAGGGAGATAAAATATCAAATTGATTAATGTAGTGTGATAATTGGTTAAAAATTCATTTCTCTAAGATTTTTGCAGTAATACGAATAATTGAAATGGGTCTGTAGTTATTTACATCAGATGGGTCACCACCTTTGAAAAGTGGAGTGACTCTGGCACATTTCCATATGGGAGGGATACAACAGGGGGATAAGGATAAGTTAAATAAATCTGCCCAGGGATACATCAATACATGAGCAGCAAGTTTAACATATTTCGTCTCCAAGCCATCTGGACCAGTTCTAGAGCTTTCTTTTAAATCTCCAATGACATTAAAGGTGCCAATGGGAATGATTCTTCTAAAAGAAAAATAACCATCAGGAGGGGGAATATTAGTGGGATTAGCAGTGACATTGGAGTTTGTGGGCGGTGAGTGGGCAACAGAGGAGAAATGGTCGTTGAACGCATTGGAGATAAGAAGAGGATCAGAAGTGTTTTTGTTGTTAATTTGTATCTGATTTACAGTATTTTTACTATTTTTATTGAGGATATGATTAAGTTGATTCCAAAATTTCCAAGGGTTGTGGAAATTCTGGGACAAGCTTTCTCTATAGTAGTTTGCTTTTGCATTCTTAGTTTTTGATTTGCTTAAATTCCTGAGCTGTCTATACATTTCCCAGTCATCAGGGTGTTTAGTAGACCGATATTTGGACCAGGCCGTGTCTCTTTGTTTAAAAAGGCTAATGAGATCAGAACTGATCCAGGGAAGATGTGTCCCTTTTACTCTCATTGTTTTCATGGGGGCATGTTTGTCTATTACATTAGATACCTCAGAATAAAAAAGTCCCAGGTATCATTCACATAAGGAATTAACTGAAAACGTTCCCAGTTAATGTCAATTAAATCCTGAATAAAATGGTCAAAATGTAACTTTTGTTTTGCCTAAATTTAATATATTTAGGGGGAGATCTGGGAATTTTAATTTTCCAGACACAAAGAACAACACAGTGATCACTAAGGCAGTCAGACAAAACACCAGAATTGATTATTCTTTCAGGATTCGTAACGAGTATCCAGTCCAGTAATGAGGCAGAGCGCTGATCAACTCTTGTGGGTTCTTTTATTAACTGAGTAAGATTAGTGCTATTAAATAAGTGCTTTACATTGGTGGATGAATGGCTGAGCCAGTTAATACTGAAATCACCCAAAATAATCAGTTCATTATGCCTCTCAAGGGAATTAATAGTTGATAAAATACTACTTATAGAGCCAGCTGGAGCAGAGGGAGGCCTATACTGTATATGTTCCCAACAGTTAGATGTTTGTTTTCATGAAAAACAATGGTGATTAAAAGGCATTCAAAATTAGCAGGCTCTACAGTTGGAAAAATGCATTTTGAAACTAAATTAGATGCCACATATGCTGCAACACCACCTCCTCTAGAGCCTCTGTCAGCTCTATAGAGCACATCATTATCAATGTTAATTTTATCATCTTTGATCATTTCATGTAACCAGGTTTCAGAGAGAGTAATAATGTTTGGTTGTGGAGAGTAACCCAGGCTCTTAAGAGGTCAGTTTTAGGGGCGAGGCTCCTTATATTTAGGTGTATGACCTTTAGACCCTTTGTTGAGTTAACTGTAATTTATAGAAGTAAAAGGTTTGGGAACAAATAAGGGACTGGAGGGGGGTGGTAGGGAGGAAGAGGGGGGAGCAACAAAAACTGACGAAACAGGAAATAAACAACCTCACAAACACACAGAAATAAAAAAAAATGTTGCAGTATCACCAGAGAGGACAAGAGCCATAGTCTCATGCTGCAAAATAGGTTCTATCAATAACAAAGAGTAACAGGGCCCTCCTTATTAGGGGCATTCAGTAGATATCTAAAGACCACTTTAGTTTAGAAAAGATATATCAATTAATCAGATCAGTCCAATGTCGTCAAACAAAATATGTGGCAAAAAGTTCACAGTACTAACTAAGAGGAAATACAACAAATGGAATATGCCACTTTTTTAGTTCATAAACGAAAACAAGTCGGTATATGATTTATGACAGAAGCCTGCGTTGAGTCTTTACGACAGATGTCACCTGCAGTTTACGGTAAACAAAGTCATGCATCAGCGTGATATCTCAGGCAGGCAGAAAAGTATTACTGCAGCACAGACATTACTGCAGCACACATACTCCTGAAGCCCAGGCTGTCCTGATAAAGGATTTTTATAGTTTGACTGTGCACCACGGGGTTGATGTCTTACAAGCTTTTTAAGATGATAAGTCCAGGTGAGACCAAGTCTCCAGTTTATGAAGAGATGGGTACATTTCTCTAATGCAGGGTTAGACTTAATCAATCCCAGTGTCATCTGTGTTAGATCACTTATTGACATCGGGTATCTGACTGTAGCTCCTATGACACACAAACACAGTGGGTGGCTGTGCCCTCAGTCTCAGGACACAGTCTTCAGTTCCTGGGTGGAGTAAGTATGAGTAGTTTTCCAGCTCGTAACAGATGATGTGCTGTTGATCACTCTGGGCCGCAGTAATTATGGGTGAGGGCCGGTCCCGGGTTATGGCCTCTGTGATTAGCGGCGCACTGTAAATGACTTATTTACAGTTTTGTTGATGCCTCTGAGAGAAATGACTAACTAGGCACACAAACGGGCTCTTTTACAGCGAAGGTCCTCTTTAATTAGGATGACTTTGGTGACATTCAGATTTACAGCTGACTTGTGTGGAATTCCCATTTAGACACTTAGCCAGAACAGATGAATGATTAGTGAAAAACAACATATGATGAAGTCCTTGAGCTTGTTTGACTGCAATGCCTGGAAATGAGATTATGATCAGTCTGAAAACTTTTCTTCTACAGCTGGCGGAACAGATTTCTGGCTCAGGGAAGATTTTTTTCAAAAGAGCAGCTTTTCTTGAAAGTGCAATGTAAAAAATAACAGAAATGAAAAGGGCAGTCCAGACTTACAAGCACGTTTTGCTTTGACCAAAGCTTTTCAATACTACCTTAATCTACAGACACCATCCTATCATCTACAACCCACTGTGCTTTTAAGCTATCTCTACTTTCTGCATTGAGCTGAAGACTTCATCACAGATTGCCATTAGAAGTTTTATCTTTTTATAATTGATTATGTGTTTCTCATGATTCCATGTCTGTTTTTTGTCCTGCTTTGTTAGCACACCTGCCTTTAGAGGAAGAACACCCTTCACCCTTCTTACTGAAAATTAATCCTGTAACTGCATGGCTATCATACCCCTCTTCATTAATGTTATTAAGGGATGTTGAGTTACATGTCCTGTAATGTCATGGCAGGCTCTGGTCCTGTTACTTCTTTGAAGTATGGGTTTTTATGGGTTATTGTGTTTTAATGAACAACTCAGCAGATATATCTATTTCAATTTATCTAGGAAAATTAAAAACAGCTAAGTCCATTTTGAAATAAATATTTTCTTTTGTACTGAGTGTAATGAATGTGACAAAGAAGAATCTCGTAGGATGAGAAGACAGAACATTCCGTCCTACAAGATTCTTTGAAAGGCTCTGGCCGTCCCAGATGCCAACTATGAACTGTTGCCCATATGGATGCGTTTCACATATCCCATGCAATACAGTACAGTCTATCAGGTGTGTCAGGTTATTGTTTTCATAACTGAATGACTATATTTGAAAAAAAGAAAACTTCTATCATGTATTGTACAATCAGATGTTTTTCCTTCAGGCAGGCCTGCCCAGTGAATGGGCTTACCCAGTCATGGTTTTATTGATGATGTCATCGTATGTGCATCAGTAGCATTGGTGCTAGCATCCTGGCTAACAGTTACTTCATTTTGAAGCTGAAAATGTATGTCAAGCTATTAATGGTTTCTAATGTTTAAATTATTTATTCATGTCACTTATTGTAACCCTTTTTCACTGCCGTTGCTCATTTTTGCCACTTTCTCCATTTAAAACCCAATTTTACACTTTTTTGCCCATATTTCGCACTTGAATCCAATTTTTGCCAATTCTAACTGCATTTAATTTTCCAACCAATTTCACATTTTTGTAACCCATTTATGCCACTTCTAACCTTTTTTTTTTTTTTTTTTTTTTCAATTTTCACACATTATTGCTACATTGTAAATCTGGACAAGTTGACTTTCCTTAATATTTTTGAGACGAGGGGTTGCACTTAAATGGAAAAATTGATATTATTAAGTTGATTTAGCTCAAAATTATAAGTAAACCCAAAATTCAGGTTAAAAAATAAAAGTTTTAAGTTTATTCAACTCAAAACAACAAGGACATTCTACAGTCACATTATAATTGTATAGTTAATTTTTTTAACCTTTATTTAACCAGGAGAAAACCTCATTGAGATTAAAAATCTCTTTTTCAAAAGTGTCCTGGCCAAGACAGCAGCAGTGAACAGAGTTTCAGACATACATAAAAACAGTCATACAACATAATACAAGATGTGTAGTCCATATGCAAAAAAAACATAAGAATTTAAGCAGCAGCTATTTACCAGAAACAGCCAGAATTAATCAAAGCATTTGCATCCAGAAGTGTCTGCTTCCAAGTCTTTCAGCCTTCTCTTAAAAGTGTCCAATGAGATCAGTTCATTGAGTTTCAACTCTTTTTGTAAATCATTCCAGGCAGAGGGAGCAGTAAATTTAAATGCCTTTTTTCCCAGTTCAGTTCTGACCTTTGGGACGGACAGCAAGTAAAGATCCTGGGAACCAAGATTATAAGATTCTGCACTCTTCTGACTGATGCAGGTCTGAAGGTAGGAGGGTAGAAGGCCATGAATAACCTTGTAGACAAGAATGTGCCAGTGTTTTAGTCTATGTATAGACAATGAAGACCATCCCACACGATAATACAACAAACAGTGATGAGTGAGGGATGTAAAGTTAGTTATGAACCTCAGAGCTCCATGATACACTGTGTCTAGAGCATGTAAACTCTGAGACGAAGCATGCATGTACAAAACGTCAGCATAGTCCAACACTGACATAGAAGTGGCACTAACAAGTTTCTTTTTGATTCAAAAGAAAGGCAGGATTTGATCCTAAAAACACCCCCAGCTTCAGTTTTAGCCTTCTTACCAGCTCCTGAATGTGAGGAGTAAAAGACAGGGACTCATCAATCAAAATACCAAGATGTCTGTAGCTCAAAACAAACTCAATCTGAGAACCCTGAGAAGTAATGATTGAAGGCAGGTTTAGGGACTTAGATTTAGAGTTTGAAAACAGCATGACCTTAGTCTTGTTGGCATTCTTTGTTGGCATAGTACTTAGTTTTTTAAGTAATATTTACTTATTTGCCCACTAACAACTTTCGGGTTTACAGTGTAATTGTAACCCTTTTTAGCAACTTTTCATTATTTCCCAACCATTTTCACATTTTTTGTAACCCATTTATGTCACTTTTAACCCACTTTTACCAATTTTTTTTCAATTATTTAATTGTTTTTCCCTTGATTTTTTGGCACTTTTGCCCCTTTTGCCACTTTTAAACCCATTTTTGCCACTATTAAACAATTTTTTAATGACTTTTCACCCACTAATTTTGTAACCCATTTATGACAATTTTCAATTACTACTATTATTTTTAAATTATTTAATCATTTTCCCCTCAAGGTTTTTTTCTGTGCCACTTTTTGTCCATTTGCCACCTCAGTCAACTGCTTTTCACCACTTTTCAACCATTTTTGTAACCCAGAAAAATCTCCACCCTGTGCCCCTTTGTGTTTGGCATTGCAACAGGTTAATTGAGTAAAATTAGTTTGGAATTATTTGTGCACAAGGCATCTGCAAAAATCTAATATTGTGCATCCCTATCATACAGACATAAGGATTAGTTTCCGTCCGATCCATAACCTTTTAAAAACTCCTCATAGCACTTATCTATTTGAAGTGGATGTGGGGAATACATTATTTTACTTATCGTTCATCTTAAATTAAGATTAAAATCGGCTTTTGCTACATACATTTTCTAAGAGCTCTTAAGTCAGAGTCTCCTTCTGAAATTAACAAATCCTGTTTAGTTGTTTCTTCTCTGCTACTAAATCTATCTTCCTAACAATATTGCTTATCTAAGCTGAACCATCCAAGCTACCAGAATGGGATCATTATTCTCAAGTTCAATAAAAATACCAGGAAACACCAGTTGCAGTATGAAGTGTCAGTCTGCCAAAATGCATCTCTTCATCTTCAGTAGACACTTCATCACTTCCATGTTTGAGTTTGAAATTCCTCAACAGTTTTCTCCTTTTATCTCCCTTACTTCTCCCTCTTCCTCTCTGAGCTGTATCTCTTTTCTGATCTCCACTAAACACATTTACAGCTTTAATTTCCCCCCACAAACATGCGCTGCTTCCAGGTATAGCTAGCAGTGGTTGCTATTGGACTTGTGGGTTGAGGTCGTGGGTCACTCTGATTAACAGCCATCCTCTCCGGGGAATGACAAACTTTCCCGGTGCTGTCAGAGAGAAGTATGACGCTCCCTTTGTTCCCCCCTCAGGCAGCTTTGACAGGCCGGCCAATCAGAGCGCTGCAGCTTTAAATCTGCCAAAATTTTGACAAAACAAAAGGCTTTTCAGTCTAGCAAACAGACACAGCCCTGCTGCTTGACTGGCAGAGATTACACCCAAGTGCTTAGTGCGTATAATTACAAGTAATTGGCAAATAGTAGGCTCTGACTAAACAGAAATTGTTTCATTATGTCTAATTAACACCTACTTGATTATGGTTAATTACTGGTGTTTGATAATGGAGGAGCAAAGTTGTCAGTCTAGAGACAAGCAGGAGCCATCTGGATCATTGATAACCATATGCTGGTGTCTTGCCTCCCTTTGCTGGGACCGGAGCTGTCAGGGCCACCGACAGTGGCAGGTGTCTGCGGTGCATTACACTCAGCATCTGCACAAGGTGTAAACACAACACAGCTTGAATAAACATGGCAGGGCTTACACACTTGAACACACAAGTGAAGGTGCAGGAGATTTGATGCTCATTTGATTTAATATAAAGCGTATTTTATTATATATCAGACCCAGATTGCTTTAGTATGTTTGGGGAAAAAAACTCTTATTTTGTGTTAAAGAGGAATGTATCATTAGCATGCAACAAATAATTAACAGAGAGAATTAACAGAGAAGAAATGATCATTCCAGCACTAAAAAGGAGGTTGGAACAGATACCATTAGTAGCAAGAAAGAGCTCCTAAGAGCCTTGAAAATTATTCCAAACAGAAGGCTCCCTGCTGTAAACAAAAGAAATTACCTTGCACTAAAATTGTCTGTCTGTCCCAGTTAATTAGCGACACGAGCAATGTGAAATTAGCTATGACGCAGGAGGAAAAGAGAAAGATAAATAGTCCCTTATAGGGAACGAATAAAGTCAAGACTTGCCACTCGCTGCATTTGTCATGTTTAATTGTTGGATCAATTAAGATTTGGGGGATAATGATGATTTATTAGTGTTTGTGTATAATTTGATATTCATTAAGTCAGCCAGACACACGCTGGTATCAGCTTGTTAATTGTGTTTCCTTTTTCTTGAAGGGTGGCTTTTGAATGCAATTGGCCTAAAGTTTTACAAACTCACTCGGCTGAGTGATTCTGTAGCGTGGCAGCCAAGCTCCATTGTGCTGCTATAGCAAATTTGTCACTTTGTGTTTACCTGTCTTCAATATTATTTATGAATCGCCTGTGAAACTGTGCAGTCCTTTGGTCCAAGCCCATTTTAAGTTTGGAATAGATCACCTGTATTGCTTAAATACTTAGGGATAAACTCACTGACCTCAACTCTTTTCTCCATGCTTGTCCCCTTCTGTCGTTTCAGCCTTACAGGTTAATAGGTTGCTTAATTAATTTCATTGGCATCATTCTATAGAAGAGAGCAGGTCCTAACCTTCCTCTTTGTTCTTTAACATTTGAGCACAAGATGCGTCTGAGATTTTGGTAGATGGTTAAACAAACACCTCAGTTCCAAAAAATGAGAATTTTCTAGCTATAATTTGAGGTATCAGGTTGTAAAGGGTTCAGCTTTTGACAGCAAAGGAAATGAAATAGCTTTGCATATTTTTTCCCTGAATATTAGAGAATTTTCATTGTGAATTTACCCAAACTCATAGGAGATTTGTTCTATGATTTTTAATAAAACTTCAGGTAATTTTCCCCAAAAGGTTAAGGAGTTTTCCTAAATATATGGAGGGAGTTTTCTTTGGGCTTTTCCCCTGAAACTTTTCCTCTTAGTATTAAGAATATTTCACAAGGAATCAGAGACTTTTCCAAGAAACCTTCATCAATCCTCTCCAGTAATATTTAAGGAGTTTTCAAAGAAAGGGTTTGGGTATTTTTACCTAAAGTTGTATGGATTTTATCTGGGATTTTTTCCCAGAAACTTTCAAAAATCTACTGTAATACTTTAAAGGATTTTTTTATTCTTTCTATCACGTCTTATTTCCCTTAGCCTCTTTGTTCTGTCACAGGGTCCGAACAGCACCACCTTTTATTAAATAAATCAGAATTATTGAAAAATACATCAGAAATATCTGTCACCAATTGTCATTATGGAAGCTGTGGTGGGTCCCAAGGCTGTATGAGAAGTGTCAAAAAATTATCAAAGTAATCAGAGTTTAAAAGAATCCTTTAATACACATTTGATACATTTTTGTGTTTACTTACGATACATTAGCATCTAAAATTTTATTTAAAGAAAAAGTGTATCCACTAAATTCCTGGAGGGTCTGCTGTAGCTACAAATGTGGGTGGAAGTTTCGGTACAGTAACAATAATGGCAAAAACAGGATTCTTCCAAGGGCTTAGTAAAGGGATTTATTGTTAAGATCGGCTGTTTTGAAAGAAATAAGTATTTGCTGTGGTAAATAGTTCTTTGCTTTTATTAAATCAAACATTTTGCTAACGTTATTACAAGATGAAAGTTAGAACTTTTATGTTCTGTAATGCTCAGTTCCTGTTGATCCGGTCGTGGTACTAATGACATGACAAAGTTAATTTTACGTCTTCAATAACAGTGTTTTAAACTTGCTGTTCCCTGTCTAAATGCATCAGGGATGTGATTCTTTCAATATTCATTCATCATCAATTCTTGAAACAAAATTTAAGATTTACCAAACTGAAGAGTTGCTAACTTGAGGATAGTAATATCAACATCATTCCCACATTTAAAGATAAATAGTTGTTGAAATAAGAACTATAGCAACCCCACAAACTAAACAGAGAAATGTTAAAGCTCTGACTATCTTATCTGAAGGTGGTGTCCCAACTCCTCCTTTTTTATTCAAAACTTGGTGAAATTATTTCAAATGCTGTTTTAGTACTTTGAACATTTTTCCAAATTAAAACAATATTGTGATAATACTGATAACCATGATATTTTCATACACTTTAATCATAATATTACATTTTGGTATCATTACATCTGTGGATTGTAGACTTAACATAAGCGTCTGAGTTTGATCTGATGAATATGATTCATTATGACTTCATAAGGGTCCTGCTTTGCCAATTAAAGTAGGAGGTGATGGTCAGTTGTGGAGGGTAATTATAGCAGCATCTGTATCCTTGGTGACATCAAAACATCTGCTTTGTTTTAATATGCAGATAACAGTTCATAAATTAAAGCATATTTTTTGACAGGACGCCACTGAGAATGTTTTTAATTATACTTTTGTGGCTTCAACAGCCACATTCAGCATCCACTCCCAGCATCTCATTGTTCTAATGGAGGCATCGGTCAGATGAAGAGAACAGTCGTTTGAGCTGTGCATAATTCAGCCAATTCATCATGCACATGTAATGTGTGCAGTTTGAGCGCACCAGACAGCAATGATGGGAGAGCACTTTGTTGTCATGCCCCCCTTTTTTTTTTCTGCAGCAAGGCTAAGATGTAGGCCAAGTGGAAGAGCGCCAAATGATTCAACACGGGACGAGATTCCAATTCAAAATGCACAGAGTTTTTCCTCCTTATTCATTTTCTTAGATTACCATCAAATTTGTGTCACCAGCACGGCAGCGTTATTGACTCGCAGCGATGCACTCCCTTTGCTTTCGTTGTTATTAGTTGACATGCTGACATTTTCATATGTGTCTTTGCTAATGCCTGCAAATTGCACTGACCGAAGAACGTGAGAATTGAACAGATAATTTTAATAAGATTCAACTGCAGATGGTCCCTTACACATATAGAATACCAATCGTAACCTGTTTTCAGAGGAGACTAAGGGAGCCAGCTGTAATGGGTTTTGACAACATTGTATTAGGCACAACAACTACGCATAATGTACCGAAAAATTGGACGTGAAATTGGAAACATAGCGGAGAACAAAGTAAATTTACATGCTTTGGTAGGTTTGGTGATGTCTGATATCATACTCTCTCATGCAAGCTCTATCTGGAGGGAGAAGGCAGGAGCTGCGGAGGGGGGCTTAACAATGGATATCAGTGGAGAGTGCTTTTAAAGTTAAGGCTGATGGATGGCTTGTCAAAAAAATAATTGCACTGGTATGGAAGTGGGCTCGCGCGAGCTTGCCGAGGAGGGGTTGGGTGGGTATGGGGGGTGTCAGAGTGGCGGAGGAAGGGAGGCGCGATCAGCAGAGAGCATGATGGGAAGTGACAGTGGTCTGTCAAGAGGCAGTGGCTGCCCAGAGAAGTGTGAACCCAGAGCTATGAGGTGGCAGGAGAGAGCAGGCTGTCAGAGCAAGAAAGTGGCTTTAATACGGCGAAAAGCAAAGGAATCCGCCTGTCAGGCCTGCTCAGCCAAGCCAAGGTGCGGCAGGAACGGGGGAGAGAGAGAGATTGGAGAACGGATACGGGTGAAAACAAAGGTAGAGACTGAGCGAGGCAAAGGAGGAGGGAGGTGGAGGACCGGGGTACGACTAGCGAGAGCTGTGTGGCAGCAGGAGAGGCATGACGGGAAATTGTGTGGGACAGAGGAACAGGCCCAGACGTCAATTAGAAGTTCCTGAGGAAGGCTTTGGCGAGGTGATAAAACTCATCAGCTCTCCTACTCACTCTCCAGGTGGCACTGGACTAGTTCAGCACTGCCTTTAACAATCTGCAGAGCCACTTCTGTGTAACTATGACTCTATACAACAACTCTGCAGTGTTCCTGACTTCTTCGTCAAACATTTAGATCACCCTGCTTCCAGCTACTGCAAAAAAACTGTCAAATATTGAGGCCAGAGATGGGACTTAAGACAAAGGCAAGTGGATAATAACACTGGTGCCTTTTACATGAAGTGGTGGAATACATTTAATAAGACTTGTCTGCTCTGTCTTGACCTTGAGTGAAAGGCACTTTAATTCTGTGAAGCTGAGAGGCTGGGTGCTGATTACTGACATGAATGTATGCTCAATGGCTTTTCACACTGGAGCAATTGCCTTTGTTTTGCAGGGCTTCTGTGATAGGGCTTCATGTATGCTCCGCTGATATGCTGTATGATTGATGCAGCGTGTCAAGATGCAATAATGACAGTGTCACTTTTCCAGCATTGCTTTGTGGTGTTACATGATGGTTTTGGCCTCATTTTATGGACACAGCTTTTAATGACATTTTCATGATGTGCATTTACTGGCTGGTGTATTTTATAAGCGCACATAATGATTTGTAAATGCAAACGGTGCACCAAAGCAGTCACCACATATCTCCAGGAGAAACCGCACTGTAAAATGCGCTCTTCGTTTTGCCGTGGCTGCAGTATCTGCGCTACAGGCCATGATCTGTGTCTTCACATTCATAAGCAATTAGTCTTGCCATAATTTATTTGTCATTAAGGGGCCATAATTAAAGTTCTCTGAGGCTTCTTTGAACATTAAATTACACTCTCATTTTCCACAAATATAAACTGTGATATTTAAAGGGCCACTAACCACTGACTCACATAATCAAAAAAAGAGCTATTCTGAGAACTTATCATTACAGATCATCGTATAATGATGCGTTAACTTGGGAACCTTTTACTCCATAAGGCCCATGCTGAATTGGCTGTTGAAAAAAACTGCATATGGATTTGAATCAGGATATTTGAGTCTAGTCTTTATGGTGACACATTTTCTAGATTTTGAGCTTACTGACAGAGGCATGTGACAGTCAGGGAATCTTTAAATCATGTTAGGGAGCAGATGTTGGGTACATGAAAAACATACAGAGCTCTGGGCTTTGAAATGTGTTACTCCATGTAGTGTTTTTATCCAAGTAAATGTTACTGAGTCTTGAGATGTACAAATAATTATACAGTATACAAAATATACAGTGCTCATTTCCTTTGTTATAAATAAGCAAAGTATCAAGTATCAGCATAAAAACAAAATTTCATGTAGTGTTTTAACCTGCAGTGTCATTACTTTTATGTAAGCACTACACCGTGAGAATGAATGACTACCTCAAGTCAAACATGGACCCTATAAAACAGGGACAAAGTCTTCGAGGTTCCCATGAGTGTTTACATCCTTTGAAATGTTTTCAAGGTTTGAAAAATGCCTGGATTTAAGATAGAGTGTCTTAAAGTGTTTGGGATTGTAACAGCATGCAACTCATGATTAAAACTAGCCATCTGGCTGAATAGTTTGTTATTAGATTGAGGGAAAAATGAATTGGAGGGTCTGAAGTTAATACTTTGGTAGGAGAAAAACAATCTTTAGTGGTCGGGTGCCTAACCCTAACCCTCTTTGGGTTTTCCTTCATTTGTGGCCCATCATTTGTAACCCCCACCCCCACCCCCCAACCCTAACCTTAACCTGTTTAGGTGCCAAACCCTCTTTGGGTTTTCCATAGTTTGTGGATTACTTTTAATTTTCCCCCTTTCCCTAACCCTAACCTTTTCCCCTGAAATACACCAGATATGTCTCCAGCAAGTTTTACTGCTGGACTGCTAGACCCGCCAGACTGAGGAGTTTTGTGGTAGTTACAAAATCACACCTGACCTTGTGTATAGAAACTATTAAAGTGCTGTAAAACATAACAAATACACGTGAAGCTGTTGTTCTGAACTGCAGGAGTAGGATGAACTTGCTTTGATTTGTCTCTCTTTTGTTCTTTCATGCAGATTTCTCTGCTTCTACTATGGGCCAGTAACGCTTTATAAATAAATGTGCTTCTTTTTGCTCCTCTGACCTTTTGACTGTGGGCTCTGCTATGCCCTATTATGATTTTTCGGCAATGTAGTGAAAGGAAATATGGTCTGGCATTAGTCTGGCGTCAACACAGAGTATTTTATTCTGAAATTTTACCAGGTATAGTAATTTGGCTTCGGTGACACTTCCTGCCTTGTTCGCTCTGCTCCATGCTGAATTTTTGTGCAGGTCTCCTGCATCTGGCAGAAATAGAAGTCCAGCATATCTGCTGTGGAGGGTTCCTGACTGCCATAGCTCAGCCGTAGCAGTGATGCAGTGCAGCGGAGCTGGTGGTAGCAATCTCATTGACTAAAACTAAAACCTATCTGCTCTGTTACCGTCATGGAACGGAAACAGACCGAACATGTATCTGGTGTATTTTAGGAGTTAGGGTTGGAGTGCCTAACCCTAACCCTCATTGGTTTTTCCTTAGTTTGTAGTGTTATTTTTAATCTTACCCACCAAACCTTTACCCTGACCTTTAGGGTTCAGGTGCCTAACCCTAGCCTTCTTTGGGCTTTCTGTAGTTTGTGATGGGGGTAAATATAAATTAGTCCCCCTCAATAGATTTGTGATTTTTTCTAAGAAAATTTCTGCTGTTGTGAAAAATAGTCACTTACTGTAAAATCTGACAGTGAACAGAAAATATACAGTAGGTCATTGGGTACGTCATTCTCGTTATGGCTTGGGTAATGTACAGTACGTCACTTCCCATCCCACGGTCAGGGTTGCCCGATCATAGTGGTCTGCAGCCATATCCTCTTGGGGAACTGGCATTATGAACTCTTCCTTAAGAGTCTTTTGGTCCGGCTGCATTCTGCTCCTTGCATTTTCACAAGTCTTTTTGGGGATTATTTGCATAGTGGCTCCTAATGTGACTCGTATTTCCCATTGAGGGTGTCACAGCAGTCTGGCAGTGTCTGCACAGTTTTTTCTCATTTCGCGATACCTGGAAACCAAAATGCTTAATATTGCGTTATCCTACGGAGTACCATGATTTTAACCAAGCTGTCACATCTCTAAAGTTTAAGCAAAAGAACACTGGTAAACAGAAAGCATAATAAAGAAGTGTCAGTACATGCATAAGGACTGTGCATACTGGTCATATATTGGTCATAGGATATAAATGTCATCACCCTTTCCCACTTGCACACAATGAATATTTCTTTCAGGACCATTTGATATGAAAGCAAAGTTGACAAGCCAGACAGCAAACAAAGATTAGATAACATAGAAGTAATGCTCAAAAAAATTTTGCTCAAGTGACCATGGGTAGAAACAGTCTGTTTACTGATTAAAAACAAAGCTAACTGATGATAGTTTCACATTCAGGCAGAAAATGTCAAGCTGCAAAAAAAAAAAAAAAAACTCCTTTTAAATCAACAGTGAGGAGCTGTGACTCCACAGCTCAGTGTTTTCAATACCTGAAAGAGAGAGACTGTGTCAGCACTGATTGGGGAAAAAGAGATATATGGACTACCAAATTGATGAACTGACTCAGGAGGGAGATGTAAAGAGAAAGTGGGCCGTATAGATAGAATGGATGGATGGATGGATGGAGGGAAAGCCTCATTTAGCTGAGAAAAGCCTGTTTGGCCTGCCCATACAACAGAGGGAGAGTCCAAAGCCATTGATCTCTTGCAGCCAATGACAGGCAAGAACTCAGCAATAATCATGACAAATGAGCAGAGCCTCCACTAGATGAGAAACTGCCGATAATCACACAAACCCATCCAAAAAAAAAAAAAAAAAAAAAGACACTAGGAAGGTCGCAAAGGAGAGCTGTGTAACTCTGATACCTCTTAATACTCCAGAGGAAGATGGTGGGAAAAAGACGGATACAACTGAATGAGAGACTTTAGGAAGTCAAAGTGTCCACTGCCTTAAATGAAGACATGGATTTAATAGACAGGAATCAGCAGGTTACATTATTGTTTTAATCATTAATACACTAAAGTCAGGATTGTGTTGATGGCAAGCCAAAATAAAGCATTGAAACATTGGCAGTAGTTTTCATGCATTTCAAGGACAATGACTACGAGTTCATAGTAATCTTTGTTCTGCATTGTTTGAAGCCTTAAAACAACGGTAACACAGGAAAATGAATGAGGCTGATGACATGCTGCTATAAAGACATCCGTGCCTGCAGTGTTCCTCTTTGTAGATTAGAGCTAAACAATAATGATTAAATTGCCGCGGCCAATCAATCTGGCTTCAGATAAAGTATGATTGGTAGCACATTATCCCTTTTTCTTTCCCCTCTGGAGGTCTCCTTGTCTCTGACAGCAGCCCCTGACTAGCAGGCATCCTCCCCTCCCTGGGTGAAACATTTTCTAATCAGCTTTATCTCTCACATCTGAATTTATCTTATTCGTGGAAAATGCCAATATATTAACCGGCTTGTATGATACACAAGGTGACCCTACTGACTTAATGACATAATACATTATCCTTAATGAAGTCAATATCTCGTCTTTTAGCTGTCTGTCTATTGGGCCGATTAATTGCGGTGTCATTAAAGTTAGCTCTCTTTTCATTTGAGCTTGGCAAGTGGCATAAAACTAATGTTCTTAGTTATCAAGCGCTGAAATAGGATAGAGGGTGGAGGAAATTACACTGAGGACTAGGGGGGTTTTCTACAGCCCACACTAGAGTTTTTTCTCATTGACATCACACAGAGATACAGTACATGCTTTAAAAGAAACATCAACTTTTGTTTAAATGTCTTAAAAGTAAATTGAAAGCAAACCTCAAATAAATGTGTGGTTGTACATTTTTAAAGCCTTTCTCCTTAAAAAGCTGAGGTATTTAAAGCATGCCTCACCCATTCTTTTCAACATAATTGCTAGCCTAGAGGTAAAGCAAGTATGACAGACTTCTATTAAAAGATATCAAATGACACAGAGATTTCTCTTTGTTTTATATGAAAATTGACATTTACAAAAGAAGCCCTTCATTTTCCTATGATGTGGCGGTTTACCACGCTGTCCACTATGACTGACATACTGTTTAGAGCGTCTAGGAGAAATTGTGCCCCTGTGGCTGTGACTGTGTGAATTTAAGAGAGAATTTGGGCCAGTAACATGGTCTTCCCTAAATTCACACAGGACTGACAGAAGTAGCCAGAGGAGTCTCAGGGACTTGAAAGTCTCTGCCAACGGCCTGGGGGCTAAAATTGACACCTGCTCTAGAAAACAATGGTTGTGTGATGGTTTCTGTTACTGTCACATGGAAGACTGTTGTTGTTTTCTTTCACTAAACAGCTGTAAGTATTCATTTTGATGACAGGAAATTGACGATTATAGTACTATATTTAAGAACTAATTAATTGAAAGCTATTTTTCATAGTAGTTTTGGCTAATCCTTATTGTGATTAAGTACAGTATGATCAGGAACCATATCAACATGATACAAACATGATACAATACAGTGGCGTAATATAATACAATGGAGTAGGATATACTAAGGCACAATAGATTGGAAACAGTATGATACAGAAAGCTAAAGTCAATGCACACAATAAGGAATTATAAAATTTGATGCATTTACATATAGTATGTTATATTACTTGGCAACATTACATTACATGACATGTTACAATACAATGTGACATGAATCACATGACTTAATATAATTCATTATAGCATGGAGGAGAGGATATGTATGGTACACAGTGCTACAGTAATATCATAAGGCGCTATACAATACAGTGCAAGTACAGTACGATAGGCTACCACACATTATGATACCATGTGACAAGACATGACAAAATACAATGTGATACAATAAGACTGGAATCAATTAACCTTGCATAGCAGATGGATACGCCCATTTCCATGTTTCTCACTGGTGAATCCATCTTGCAAACCTCCCGTCTGTATCATTTGGGCCTGGTTCAAAAGTGACAGGACCAATCAGCGAGGAGGGGCAGTACTTTTGGGCGCAGTGGAGTTGTGACGTCAGCAAGCAGTGACAAGAGGCTGGTGCAATCATGGCGGAAGACATTAGCGTGAATGCTGCTAAAGAGTCAGTTTTATCAGAGATTGACAACATTTCTTCGTCAAGAGAAGAACAAAGAACAGCTTTGAGTTGTTTTCTTTTCAAAAATGACAGAAGTCGTGTACTGACATGTCTATTGCCGCCATGGTTCGTGTTATGCAGTTCTATATGGAGTTTATTCTTGGTAGCTGTGCATGCACACCTCGGTAGCGGCTACGTCATCATGTGTTTTGTTGCTCTGATTGGCCTGTAAAGATGTGACGGACAGAACGTTCGTCCAATCACCCTCCAAGTTATTTTTCAAAGGCTCTGCCCTTTCCCAAACGCTTTACATTGGAGGTTTCCCAGATGGATGTGTGAAACACATCCATCTGGCGTGTCAGGTTGGGAATCAATAACATCTGATAGGACAGGACACAATACAATACAATGCAATGTGATACGGTACTGTACGATACAATACGATTTAACTAAACACCATTTGATGGGATAGGACAGGATATATTGCGATACAAAATCATCTGATAGGATAGGATAGGACAGGATCGATACAATACAATATGACTCAAAACCATCTGATGGGATAGGACAGAACAGGATATGATATTATCTGATAGGATAGGACAGAACAAGTTACAATATGATCTAAAAGGACAGGACTAGATCCGATTTGACTCAATACCATCTGGTATGATACAACTGGACAGGATACTAAACAATACAATACGATACGATACTATACAATAAGATACAATACTATACAATACTATACTATACAGTAAGATACAATACAATACCATACAATACTATACAATAAGATACAATAAGATACAATACGATGCAATACTATACAATATGATACGATACTATACAGTAAGGTACAATATGATACGCTACTATACAATGCGATACACTACTTAACAGTAAGATACAATACTATACAATACAATATGATACTATACAATACGATACGATACTAAAAAATAAGACACAATATGATACAATACTATACAATACGATACGATACTATACAAAATGATACGATACTATACAGTAAGATACAATATGATAAGATACTATACAATACGATACAATATTTAACCATAAGATACAATACTATACAATAGGATATGATACTATACAATATGATACGATACTAAATAATAAGATACAATATGATACAATATGATACAATACTATACAATACGATACGATACTATACTAAACAGTACAATACCATACAAAAGGACAGAATATGATTCAACATGATACAATATAATAAGATAAAATATAATACAATATGATAAGCTACCATCTGCTATGACAGGATACGAAATAATACAACTCTGTACTGCTCAATGGGATAAGACACCATAGGATATTATCACTACAATATGAAAAGATATGGAAATACTACAATATACATTGTTACAATACAATATGTCAGTACCATCCAATATAATGGAGAAGACAGACTGTGATAAGATATGATACAAGACAGGAAGATATCATGTTGTAGGTTGGATACAATAAAATACGACACACTACAATGCAATATGATACAGCACACTGGATGCTCTGTGGTATGGAAAGCTAAAGTCAGTACACAATGATAACTCAAAATATGAAAAGATATCATAAGATGCAATACCGTACATTATGTCACAATGCATTATGTTAAATACTTTACAGAACAATACAATATACTACATTACTGTACAATAAGATACGATACAATACAATAAGAAAGGCAAGAAGAAAATACACTACAATGTGATAACATGTTACTAAACATTACAATATTAAACAGTAGGATACAATATAATATGATGTAGTACATAATGATGCAGTACACTCATTGTTTAGAAGGCTATAGTCAGAGAAATATAAGATTTTATACTGTATTATATGATAAACAATACAATACAATGTGACATGACATGATACCTAAGACAGCGATACGATGTGATGCAATATGACACAGTGTGTTACAGCATGATACAGTAAGATATGATAAAAACAAAAAAGTCTGGGACAATAAGGTGTGGAAGACTACTGTTGGTGATAAGGTGCAATACAATATGATGAGGGATGCTACATAACAGTACAGTATGGTGGAGAGTAGTGCAGTATGTTACCGTATGATATTGCATTTGATTAGTTTGTCTTTGATTTTAAGTCTGCACACTGATGTACAGCTCAGTCCATGAAGAACTTTGACATAGACAAAGCAATTCACTCTGACCGAGATACATCTCTGGGCAAATGCACACACACCTGAGCCCCCCTCTTGCTACAACTGCCCCCCCCTCTGTTTTCACTTCACCCCCTCCCCACTCTCCCCCAGTGCTGAAACAAGCAGACAGGATGGGTGTAATTTACAACGTGTTATCTTTGTCTATAGCCCCGAAATGATATGAAGTAAATCAAGGCAGAAGTAATGAAAGACTGAGAATTCATCCCTGTGAGCACATTTTAAGTGTAGTATCCGTTATGGTGGCAGCGCCTGAAGAGGCTGGAATGAGACGGGCTGAGGGGCCATAAAGCAGCGGCAGGGCCCATGTTAATGCTGTCTGTCTGAGGTTAGTAATTGGGTTGCACTGATGAGTTGCTTCAAAGACAAAGTGTAAATCCCCCACGCCTGCCGTAAATCTTACATTGTTGGAACAAGGTGCAATCCCAACAAATATTGATCCTGCCTAGAGGCCCGCTGGCTCTGAGTGTCTGTGTATGTGTGTAGACCTCCAATTACTATAGTCAAACCAGTACACCCTGGTAGGCTTGTTCTACAGTACAATTCTATCCTTGTGGTTACCACAGATTTGGCCCCTGTTGTTTAAACTGCTGTGTTTCATTTTGGAGCGAGATTGTCGCTGCTGCACCAGCTGTGTGTTCACACTCTCAGTCGGTTGTTGGTACTTTGTGACTTTGAGTGTTCTGGATGTAGAGAAAAGCCAGGTAACACAATGCAAAATGCATTGTTTGGCAAAATTTCCAAATTCAAGTGAAGAATGCTCTTCTTTACATGCTCTGCATTTAATATTTTTTTACAGCATGTGACATTCAAAAACCTCATCAAATATTCTCATAATTAAAGCTGTGAATCTGTCAGTATTTCAAAATTGGATTTGTTTCCAATTCTGGGGGTCAGGATTTGATTCAGAATATATTTTTGATTAAAACTGATATCCTGTTCACAACACATTGCCTACTTGTTTCAAAGATAGGCATATTTCAGTATATTCTCCAGTCTCTTGTGCACAAAAGAGTTTAAAATCATTGTATAACATTAAAAAGCACAGCAAGTGTTCCCTTGTTCTCCTCAAATGACACTGATTGGTACAAACTGTTTTTGGTTTGGCACAAATGTAGATTGTAGCGTTCTAAGATGGATTTTCCTGATGACATGACACTCCAGTGTGAATTGCTCATCAAAACATCTTTCAATAGTCATAATAAACTGAAGCTTAAGGCTTTGGCTTGATCTTTCTCATCCAATTTATCTTAACAAATAGGTCATTAACGATCACAGACACTCTGACATGTTGTGACAACCAACACCACGAGGGGATGGTTGTCACACACTATGGGGTTAAGTGTTACAGTGTTGTTTTAATGGGGAAAAAAAATGAAAAGAAGGCAGAACTTAATGTGAAACTTTAATTGCATTTTCAAGTTGACAAATGCTTAACTTGATTCATCTTAACACAAAATGAACAAGGCACATGAACGGCCAAATATTTAGGCCAGCCTTGAGGCCGATAGCAACAGAAAGAACAAAACAAATCGGTCAAACAATTAAAGCCTTCTTCACTGGGCTACATGCATTCACTATCACATGACAACCAACCCCAAAGAGAATGGGACAACCAACCCCAACTGGAATTTCTTGCTAGCATCAAGGCAGACAACCAGTTAGCTAGCTAACAACAATTAACTAGAGCTTTCCATTCACACTTTTAAGGGTAACAATTGTTATAAACCAGTTGTGTAAAAGCATAGAAAAAAAATACAGAGCAGCTGAATATTTACAATTTGACATGAAAAACACAGAAAGTCCTCTCACCTCAAGTTCAGCTGGCCTACTCCAGAGAAGAGCTTTGATCCCAATTCTGGAAAATTCCATATCAAATTTCTGGAGACAGCGCCATCTGGTGGCAAGATTCTCTTTATTGTCCCATGAAGGGAAATCAGATTTGCAGCAGGAGCACACAAAAGACAAGTAACATACAGCATCAGACCCAATTAAAAAGCCAAAAAGTCAGACATAATAAAGATAACACAATATAAGAAACACCATACACATAATCACTAGTAAAAAAAAACAGTCCAAAGCTCCTACTGAAATGGAAAAATCACTGCCAAGTAATGCAAAAGTGCAATGTGAAGTGCAAATGAGCAGCAATAGTGCAAGAAGAACAAGAGCAACATTTAGGACTCATTGCCATTAAGTTAATGAATTGCGCTGGGGATAAATGAGACTTGGATTCTTTCTGTCTTCCTTACAGGAACCCTGAAAGGCAGCCTGTGGTATTAAACCAGGTGTCAGTGTTTTTTGATTTTTTTTACTTTTGAAAGTAATGACAGTGAATATTTAGAAATCAGGCCTGTGATCACACGCTCCTTACATCTAACCTTTGAGGTTTCCAAATGTCATTGAGCTCTCCTTAAGCTGGGTGGTGGACTAGTGTGTGTGGGCTTGTGTGTATGCGTGATCCAGGGCAGACAGCTTATCGTTAAACACATCCTATCTGGCTTGACAGGTCACTGTCAGGTACAGCTCCCCTCCTCTCTCACCCCTACTGATACAGGGTGTCACACACAGAAATCTACCTGCAGGAGTATGCTAATGTGATCTGATGGGAAGAGCTGTTAAAGCTGTGAACCACTTACAGCAATGCAAAGAAGAATTTAAATTTACACCTCCAAGTCCACCTTATTTTACCTTGTTTGCACAGTGGCAGAGCTGGATCATACAAGTCATCTCAAAGTGTGAAATTCTTAAATAGAAATGAAAATCTCAATGAATGGCAGCACGGATGGGAAAGGTGATATGCTGAGCATCAGTGACGTGCCAATGACTTTCACACTGAATATGTTTGACTCGCAAAAAAGGTCGCGTCATTTAGAAAAGGTGCCAACGTGTCACCCTAACCTCACCTGTCAGTCCGTTACATTAATCACACTGATCTACACAAGCACGCGAGCGGGCGCATCACCTGAGAGGACCAATGTTTTACTCATCACCGTGTTTGCTGCTGTTTTCAGCTGCTTTGGGCCCTGAGTTTATTTTTTAAAGAATATTATTTGGCTTTTTGCCTTTGACATGATAGGATAGCTGAAGGGCAGATATCTGGAGAGAGTGGGGAAAGTCATGAACCAAACCAGGATAGGGAATCTATCCCACAACTAGTGTATCAAGAACCCTTTTGCAGCTATAACAGTCGGAAGGATTTCCACAAGTTTGGAATGTTTCGCTCGGAAATGGGCCCATTCATTCTGTAGAGATGTATGAGATCTGGCACCGAAGGGCTGGCTCGTAATCTCTGTCCCAGTTTTTCTCAAAGGTGCTCAATGGGGTGAGGTTAGGGCCAGTCAGTTTCTTCTAACATCACTCATCAGCATTGGGGAAAAGTCATGTTAGAACAAAAAGGGTCTATGCCAAACTGTTACAACAAAGTTGGAAGCATTGCATTGTCCATAGTGTTTTGGTATACTGAAACTTTACGATTGCCTGTCACTGGAGATAGAGGGCCTTGCCCAAACCATGAAAAACAGCCCCATACCATTATCCCTTCTCCAACAAACTTTACAGTTGGCACAAGCAGTCAGGCAGGTAATGTTGTCCCTGTATTCGCCAAACCCAAACTCACCTGTCTGACTGCCAAACGGAGAGGCGTGATTCATCACTCCACAGGACACTTCTCCACTGCTCCACAGGCCAGTGTTAGATGTTGTAGTGTGCTTCACACTACTACATCTAACACTTGTCATTGAACTTAGTGATTTAACGCTTGCATGCAGCTGCTCTGCCATGGATACAATTTCAATAAAGCTCCAACCACACAGTTTTGGTTCTTATATTAATGCCAGTGGATGTAGAGAACTCTTCAGCTATGGAATCAGCAGAGCATTGGTGACTTTTACACACCATACACCTTAGCAGTTGTTGACCCATCTCTGTGATTTTACATGGTCTTTTACTTGTTGTTCCTAAATAATTCCACACAGTTGACTGTGGAATATCCAGCAGGGATGAAATTTCACGGACATTCTTAGCGCAAAGATGACATCCATCACAGTACCACACTTGACGTCGCTGAGTTCTTCAGAATGGCCCATCTTGTATCACAAATGTTTGCACATGGAGACTGCATGGCTAGGTGCTTGTTGTTATACACCTTTAGCAGCATGTCTGGTTGAAACATCTGAATGCAATAATTAACAGGGTTGGTCTAATACTTTCATCTGTGTAGTGTATTTCTCTTCATTGCCCCAAGCAAAATTAAGAAGGGCTTCATCTTGCTCTTGCATGGGGCCTCCAAATAATTAAAATGACCCCTGTATTAGAGCAAAAAAGGTGGACCCAGTCTCAGTACACTGGCAGGTCCTTTGCACTATTACTACAACACGAAGTCTAGAGGTTGCTTAGGTTGGATTTGGACTCAGTCATCTTATGATCCCCTTCATTCAAATGCATAGAAGCATTGCTGGAATATATAAAACATAGTAGCTAAACAAAATAAAAGAAAGTGTCTGAGAAAAAAGAGTGGTTAGGAACTTAATGATTTCATGATTTTACACTGCAAGATTTGGTAACCACAAATCTGTAAAAGTTCTCTCACCAGAGATTATTAATAGATTAGCCATTCCAATTCACATTTACTGAAATGACACTCTTTGGGCTGTTACTGTGTCATGGCTGATCCATAAGGTTTAATGTTGTTGGTAATGGTAGTCAGTGTTGGTTGCATTGTTTAGGGAAAAATTCTTGTTAGTCAGTAGATGGTTTGAGGTTAGTTTCTTCCCAAGTTAGCAGAGAGAACAAGTGTGCACGAAGAACATAGTCATGCACATGGTATGATTGTGCACACATGAAACTCAATTCTCTCCTCTGAGGGTTTAAAGATGCACACTCGAGCAGAGAAATGTTGCATTTGCAGGGAATGAGCTGGAAAATATGTTATGTGTGCATGGCTGTTTAATTTGCAGTTGCAGCTCTTCTAAATCTAATCTCATTTATTCTCATGTGTGCACAATTTTGTCAGTATTGTGATGTCATAGTAAACCCACTAGGGTCCTTGCACCCTCAGTGCTCAGTCCCTAAAAAAGGTCAGAGTAAGTACAAAACAGAGCATGAGCCAATCTGGCTTAGTATGTAGACATTGATTCTAACCTTCAAAATAATGGCTCAAACAGGTTTTACTTGATGTATAGTCATAAACTCAGTCATCCTGCCATGATTCAGATTGCACATAACATCAGTTTCTCTTTCCTCTTAAAAACAGCTTTTTGTGAGTTTCCAAAGTAGCAGAAATATGGTGTTTGTAGTTGGAGCTTTAGAGTTGTTTTGTTGTTGCTGGGTGCGCTGTGGATAACTCATAGCCCTGGCTCTCAGTGTCCATCTGTAAAAGAGGGAAACCTGGACCTGGTGTGATGGTACAAGATAAACCAGCACCAAGGAAAGCTCCATTAATAATTCTCTTATTTGGGAACGGGGCCCTGTGCTTACAGAATACAGGGCAGTCCATCTCTTCCAGCGAGAAGAGGGTGGAGGGGAAAAAAGAAAGAAGTATAAGGTCAGCGGGTAGAAGCTCCCTCTTCCATCTGCCCCTCCTCTCCTCTTCCCCTACCCCTCCCCTCTCTTTAGAGTGATGGGCCCAGGTTTTCCAAGGTAGTGCATTTGTCTGTCAGGAGTCTTGGCTGGCTGGCGTGATTTAGCTGCTGTCAGTTGATGCTGGTGTCCAGAGGATGATAGCGGCTGGCTGGATGGGGGGAAATTTGTTACCTTTAGCTCTGACAGGGAGATAATTGCTGATGGTTAACAGAACGGTATGGAATCCAAAGGGTTGGAAGCAGAGAGCAAAGTAATGGGATACACAGCCAATGGGTTCAGCCCATATTTCTGCCTACATGTGCCTAATCTAGCACTCCCTCTGTCTCTCCTGCTTCTTCTCTTTAAACTACACTTAGCATTTTTAATAGTCTTGTAAGACAGAGGATCAAGAAAGACAAACCCATAATGTTTCTTTTATTAGAGCAGTTTATAAATACTATTCTATCACAGTTACTTCCCACTGAGTAATTTAATTGGACAAGAAGCACTGTATGCACGCTAATACAAAGCACTAGAGCACTGGGGTTTAAACTCTGTGTTTGTGTCAGTCTGCTCCAGGAGTTTTACCACATTTACAATATTTATTTTTTATTATACATGATTATACAAATGTGGGTCAAGGAGCCTTTTCCAATGTAATGTATACTTTTTAATAGCAACTTTCGCTGTATGCTTCTGGTCATTGGTTTGCGGACTGAATAAGAGAGTCCTCCTCCTGTTTTTTGCCACATTCATTTTACCCTCTACCTTAACAAGCCTTCCAGGGCTGCCTGCCGAGAAGCATCCCCACAGCATGATGCTGCTATGGGGATGGTGTGTTTGTGGTGATGTGCAGTGTTTGGTGTTTTCTGATGGCCAAAAAGCACCATTTTGATCTCAACAGACCGAAGAACTTTCTTCCACTTGAAATCTGTTTCCACTTTAACATTTAAGAGGTTTTTGTATTTTTATTTATTTTTTTTTTTTGTAGAAAAAGCCAAACTATATTATCCATGGTTGATTTACAAAATCAATAAAAGGTTAAAGCATCCAAGGGGGTTGAATACTTTTGACTGACACTGTAGCTCTCATTCTTTAAATCCAAAAAAAATCAAAATTATTTAGATATTAAGTAAAGGCTGCCAACTTTGTCATCTTCCTAGTTGAAATAGTTTACTATGTGTACACAATAGCACAGCTGCAGTTTTAATGCCTGTAGGTATGTGCCAACAGGGAGAGAAACAGAAACAGTGCAGCTTCTTAAGGAAACAAGGCCAATTTTTTCAGTCACAGATTACTTTAATAGAAAATTAGTAAAATAACTGATTATTTGCATTTCAGAACTAATGTATTTTGATACACAGATAAATAATCAGAGTACTTTAATAGATTGCTTTGCAGAGTGCTATCCCAACACTTGGGTTTAGGATTACAAAAGTTGCATGGTTACATTGAGACTGAAATCATTACCCTTATGCTGGCTGGCAACCACAATAAAGGAACAAAAGAAGTTAGAGTGAAAAGTTAGACTTTATGCTGCCAGGTTAGAGCAGCGTGACACAAATACTACCCTATATACAGAACAAGGGATTTCTTTTTCTTTCTTTCTTCGGGGAAATGAGGCTTAAACCTCACTGTGACATGCAGAGACATCAAAGTAACATGGCATCTAAAAATGAAACAGTTTATAAAGACTTCTTTCAAAGATGACTGATGCATTTCTGTGTTTTTTGATGATGATGTATGATTTTTTTGTTCTGTCTCAGATCCAAACTGGAGCAGTTTTCATTAAATAAATATGTTGTTTGAGTGTTTCAGTGTTTAAATGAGTTGCCTTTTTGCAGATATGCAAAAATACTTTGGAGTGGGAGATAAGGTTAGATAAACATTTAGTGTGTTGTTTGGCTTTGTTTTAAACATTAAATTTAGTTTTTTCTGTATTTCTCTGTGTTTCGTATCATGTTAAATGCTGAACTAAGTTTCCAAGCCAATGAAATGAGGATAAATTCCCCCCCCCCCCCATTACAGTGGCAGAGCCCTTATGCTTCTTTGCACATTTAATTACAACAGAAACAGCAAATTCCATACGCTTCCTTTTTCCTTAAGGCCCATTCACTTCAGCCTCTCACGTCCGCCCCAATCTCCCTCTCACATGTCCGAGACATCCACAGAGGCACCTCCCAGTGCCAGGATCAGGACTGCCGTCAGTCAAGCCATCCAAACTGCCAGCAGCATATCACAGAGGGAGTTAAGTAGGAGGCGGACCTGCGAGTGCAAGTGTGATAGGTTGACAGGGCGTGATTGGCAGGTTAAACCCCTGGTTAACTGTCTTCTCCTCCTCACATTGATGTGAAATCTGCAGGGTTGTAATGCTGTGGGTGGAGTTAAGCAGCTTACTTAGGTTGGGATTGTTGCATTTTACATCATTTGTTGTTTGCAGGGCAGGCTCAATCTGCGTTGAACAGTAAAACACTACTACATGCAAGCTTCCAGCCAGTACCCTGCTTTAAAAAAACACTATAAACACACGGAGAAGTACAAATTATCTTCCTTTGATTCAAAAAACATTATGGATTTTAATCTATATCTCATAGAGTTTGATATTTCCTGATACAATTTAATATTTGGCTATAAAAACCTAAGGCATCACTGGAGCAGACTTAAATCCTCTCTATTTGTGATGGCCTATCTGCATTAATGAGCAGCACTGATAGGGCCTTAATGCCCTGTCACTCCTCCGTTGACCTCAACATCATATTTTTATTTTCTCTCTGACAATGAGAGTAATAGGAAATATTGATTGGCAGTGCAGTTAAGTTGTCAGCATAGTCATTTAATGTGTCAGGAGAACCAGTTAAATTGTCAAAAAATCACTTGAGGACTCGGCTCTTCCTTAACGGCTTTCTATAAAAGCATCTCTCTCAGACGGGAAATGCTCCCATCCTCACTGAATTACAGAGCTTTTTATTGACTTCTTGTTCTGCATCCAGTCACTTATGTTGCGTATGGATTCTAATATGATACGAGTGATGCTTTCTTTTTAATTTACAGGCATACTAATAGTACTAAATACCAGGAAATGCTGTTAAAATAGTGCCTAAACTGCTTAACTTGCTGTGTACAACAGTATACTACATTTTTGTTTGTATCTTTATGAAGAAAAGACACCACAGTAGACATTTAGATATGTGGGTGATTTATGCAAACGTTAAAGAAAATCCCTTCCTCAGATGTTATCCGTGCTGATGTAAGGCTTGTAAACATCTCCCATCAGTTTGATCCGTCTTGGTGTTTCCTGGGCATCCCAGCCTGTCAATTAACTGTCTCTTTAATCTCCAGACCTCCAACATGGGAGGATGTGTGATGCAATAAATGATCTGATGGCAAAACGATCATCAAGCCAACGTTGATAGCAATTTGGGAGGAGTTAGAGATTGCTTTGCATTAGGATTATGTTAGAGGACATTCCTTATGTAATATTATACGTTCAACATCCAAGACAAAGCTATATGTGGTGGTAACAATGGCAAACTAGCAGGAACATATGAATGAACTGAATGATTACACACTGTAAACACAGATGCACAGATGAACTATGCAATACTTCTTACATATTTGTAATACATCATGGTTTAACAATTTAGATTTCATGTTAGTTTTATGTTGAAATCTTTGTAAAGATTCAAATCTGCATTTGGAGTTGCAGCATTTGAATGGCGTGCAGATGATATTTACAACTATTTATTTGTCATGGTGCTTTAAGAGCTGAACACTAAAAACTTAGGGTGCTTTCACACCTACATCGTTTGGTCCGGACTATCAAACTTTTCAGTTTGATTTGAACCTGAATGACAGGTATGAAACCTCCCCTGGACTATGGTTTGGACTAAACAGCCAAACCTTAGTCCAACCAAAAGAGGTGGGTTAGGTCTGGACCAAAATGAACAACAGTGAAGGTTCAGTCCTTTATATCAATAACAGCAAATTACAGCTTGAGAACCAGACAAAGAAAACACCAAAACAAAATGAGCTGCAGAGGAGGACACAAGATGCAATTGGTCTGACAGTGTTATTAGTGGCCAACTGGAAAAACACATAAACTATGGAAACATTCTAGCTGTTTTCAGAGAAGATGAAAGACAGAGGATACGAGAGAACAGTGCCACCTGAAGATAAAGAAACCTCAGCAGCAGTATATCAAGGTGCCTGATGCTCTGTGAAAAAGCAAGGCTTCCACGGATCTTCTCTCCCTAGTCAGCAATTCCATGGCTCGTAGGATTGCATGCTGTCTTCTCTTTTCCAGTGTACAACAATAAAGTTGTCATCTAATGAGGATGCTCAGAATGCAAACTGTAGAGCTAGCCATATGTGCTACTTGCTGCTGTTGGTCGTAGTAAATCAGCAATAAAATGATTGTGGAAATGACTATGAATTACACAGTCATTTACACAATCATTTTATTGCTGATTTACTATGACCAACAGCAATAAAATGATTGTGGAAATGACTATGTAATTCATAGTTGCCCGCTGGCCAGCCTACCAACCAATGGAAACTATAGAGACATACAACCCATGTAGATGATGACGATATCACATACGCTTGAGACTTAAAGTCTGTTAGTCCATTTGCAGTAATTACAGTGTGAAACTAAAAGCAACTGAACCAAAAACAATCCATGTAACAAAAACCCATACCTTGGTCAGGACCTTTGTCCAGACTTATCAGGTGTGAAAACACCCTTAGGTCACTTTTACACCACAGCTGTTAAATCCACTTTAGATAAACTGTGGTCCATTTCCCTGGATAGTCCGGTTTGTTTGGAGTGGTGTAAAAGCTCATTCGAACTCTGGTGTGGACCAAACAAGTGAACCGTGGTCTGCCGGGTGTCTCAGTTTGCTTCTAGATGAACCCTGGTCGGTTCATTTGTGGCGTGAAAGCAAAGCAGACCAACTTATGAACAAAAGACAGGAAGTGGCATACAGTGTAATGATTTGTGAATATGTATAGTATATGCAATTCCAGGCTCGGTGTCTGTGAAAATATTGCAACACATCGTTGTCTCCTTCTCACATTTAGTCTCACCTCTTCAGTACTAATTTATTTTTCTCATGCAAAAACAAACTGAACAACATACTGGACAGCTCACTGCCTCATTGCTGCTCATACCGGGTGCCTTCTTGTGTCTTATATGAACACCAAAGCAAAACTACCAAGAAAGCATAAATTTGGTGTTGTTTTTTTGTGGTGAAAATGCCAGCAGAAGGAGATGGATTTCCTGTTTCCATTCTGGTCAATAAATCAGCTGTTTTTGTCTTCTTCTACATCTTATATTCTTCTTCGTCACTGTTTATTTTGGGACAGTATCACCACAAACGAGCAGACATTGTAACCACTTGACATTATCCAGACGTTTTGGTTCGTTTGACCAATTGCAACGTGAAAGCAAACCAAACCACATGAAGGTGCGACAGTGTTGCAATTTCAGCCCCCAATCGAACCGAGTCCCCCGGACTAGCAGATGTAAAAATGACCTTAGACTGCCAGTACCACCCCTGCTTCTATCACTTAGCACTACCACTATGTCTCAGGCTGGGGTGTCCAAAATCTTGTTTGAACAAAGGGGTAGGGGAAAGTTCTTGGGGTATGTGGTCACTTTAAACCAAAATGCGTTACAAATCATTGGATAGATGAATGCTCAAGGGATGAAAGAAGTGTGTAAATGTAGCTAGTTTTCTCATTAATAAGAATTGACAACGATCACATTAGATTGATGTAGTCCTGTCTCCATTAAATAAACTATACACTGACCAGCCGTTCATAGAGCTATGTCAGGCCTTAAACTAGTGCAAATTATCTCCTGTGGCACAACCAGTCTCCTTCCAAAATCTACCTGAAACTCCTGGTCCTTTGCACCTTTATCTGGCCTGACTAGTGCCCCCCTAAAAACCTGCCTCCTCTACATTCTCCCCCCTCACACACAAATTGAACAGCTATCCTCTCTCCCTGATTACATCCTGCATTCACCTGCCACCTTCTGTTTTCAATTCCTGCTGCTAAACTTTTAAAAACCCGGGTATACCGCTATGTATATGCGCCTTGTGACAAACTGATCTCATATCTTGTCAAAATGTGCCTCAAAATTACTGTCCCTGACCTCAATGGGCCCCACTAAGCAAACTCGTTTGACCTTTTTTTCCACAGATTTTGTGATCTTGTGGTCTTTGGACTGGCGAACCTGTCTGAATTTAACTTTGCATTTGATTGAGAGAGAGCAATCTAAGTAGCATCCCTCGTCTTTCTCCATATGGTGTTTGTCAAGCAGTAACAGACTAGCAGTGCTAATGTTGTTAAAGTTGATCTTGAATCTTGACAATCAACTTGATGTCAGTAGCAGCATTGTTCATTTTCCTACAGAATGCAAGTAATGTTATTTGAAAATGTTTAGTCAAGGACTTGATTGAATTTGTCCCTTGGTGCATAGACAGGCTCCATTAAGCAGCGGGAAACAGGGTCCGGACTGAAGACAGACTAGTTGGAGTGATAAGAGGGGGAGCCTCCAGTTTAGTCTGGCCTCAGACCCAGATCAGGGGTTTGGGGAATCAAGCTCCATAATAATAGGTCTGGGGTCAGGAAGACGACCTCCCTCTGTCCAACCCCTTTTTGGTTAAGTAACATTCAGCAGTCCGGAGCAGGGCGCTCAAGAGACTGCAGATTTAGAGGAGGAAGGAAGGAGAACAAGGTATCTGCTTCAATATCAGGACTGTGCAGTGATTGCATCTCTTGCAAACTCTGCTTAACTGTCTGTGAGTTTGGCATATCTGATTCAACTTCTATCAGTCATTGACTTGGAAATTGTTTGTGACAGTAACAAGCTGCCTAATCAGTTGATTGATGGATGGGAGGAGAGCTGTTAGATAGTTGGATGGACATTTCCATGACAGAGAGATTGTGTTTTCAAAGTTAATCAGACTAAATTGACCGACAGTTCCCCCCTACTTCTTTTGCTATATTTATATTTTTTCCTCCAAAGGCCTCCATCATGTGTGACAGTGTGTACTGCAGTTCTCTCCGCTCTAAGAAGTGCTTGATAGTGACAGTTGGCTGTCTCAGTGTTTTATGCACCTTAAGTCTGTGTGTGTATCTGACTACCGTGGCCCTTTCCTCCAGGCCCTTTTGCCCCTCCGGCCTCTATCTCCTGCTCTCCCTCACAGTAATGAAGCCTGCCTTTAAGGAACGGGGTGCGGGCAGCGAGGCATCACAGATTAGGTCAGTGGAACGGCTAGCGGGCTGAGCATGATGGATGAGGGCCAGAATGAGTTTCTGCCGCGGCTGTATTGTGAAATCTTTTCATTGTCACCGACGGGCCTATGAGGGCCTGATGAATGAGGGAGCAAGTGTCAGAAACGCCCTTCCAGTGCTCCCCCCTTTCTACTCCTTTAATATCTCCCTAAGCTGCCTGGCTGCATGCTTCCCTTTGCTGCCCTTTCTGACCATCCACAACACCCGGTCACGGCCAGATCGACCAAAGTCGATGCTAAAAATAAGCCCAGACACAGGCAGAGTGAGGAAGCACTACGGCTGAACTGTTTGGGAAAATGATCAAATTGCTTTTTTTTTTTTTCTCAAAGTTTGTGGATGTGATTTAATATGCCATTATTTCCTTAAGTTCCTCTAATGTGTTTTTAACGGAAGCCCCATTTCTACCATTAAAAATTGTCATAATTATCAAACAATAATGAAATTATGAGATAGTAAAACATAAGTTATAAGATAGAAATTCAAATTTCAGAAATCAAAAATAGGATGATAGGATTTAAAATCAAATTTACAGGATATGAAGTCCTGATTATGAGATGAAAAGTCAAAGTTATGGGATAAAAGTCTTGATTATGAGATAGAAAGTCATAGTAATGAGATAGTAAGTTTAAATCATGGGATAAAAAGACATGATTATCAGTTAAAAAATTGTATTTCTGAGAAAAAGTCATGTTTATGATATAAAATGTCAAAATTATTGAGTAAAAAGCATATTCTTATAAAGTAAGTCATAATTATGAGGAAAAAAATGGAATTATGAGTTTAAATATAGTAATTATGAGATTGAAAATCAAAATTATTCGATAAAAAGTAGTGATGCACGATAAGTATTTTTTTGAAATGATACTGATGACCGATAATATCCTACTCCTGATGGCCGATAACCAATAATAACCGATATATTTTTTTCAATTGTTGATTTAACAAAAGAAGTTTATTTGATGTGTTTATGCACATCTGGGGGTAAGAAGGGGTTAATATGTAGACAGCAAAGATATTTATAACTAATTTTAACTAATATCACTCGTGTTTTTCAAAAAACAAAGAACTATTCTGACTTAACTGTTAACTGTTATTATATTTAACTTTTTTAGTTAAACATTTGTATACAAAGTACAACATACACAAACAACTGACATAGGTTTTCCCCCATAAAACCAAATGATAACAGGCTGTTATGCTTAACAAATGGAGGTATTCGGGGTTCTGGGTTTTTTTTGTTTGTTTGTTTGTTTGTTTGTTTTTTTTGCTGCATAAGTCAGAATTAAAGCGAACCCATATTTTACATAAAGATTAAAAATATGCACTGACATAAGTCATATCACAGAAAGGTTAAGAATGTAAAGTCCACCGTGGTCTGTGGCTAAACTTCTGTTCCTAACATCGATCAGACTGAATGAAACCATGTCAAACAGAGCAAGGAGGAATACGTCTATAAAAGTAGCGATGGATCAGGAGACTGTCAGACTGATTTTGTTATTATAACATTGCGCCTTTTGGCTCTGGCAAACTTTCTGCATTTTTCAATGCCTGCTTACGATCAGCGCTCTGTCTGGTATTAGCCGTTGACTCGGTCCTAATTCCCGCGGCTGAGGCTAGTGGCTGCTGCCGCTTCCTTTTAACGTCATTAGGATGATGACTCTTAAGTGACTTTTAAGATCCGTCGAGGACTTCTTTCTACTCTTTGCAACCTTTGCAGGGCAAAGTCTACACACACGGTCATGTTATCCTCCTCGTAAATACTGAATTAAATGCCACCGTGTTGTTAGCATTTTAGCACAGGGGCTGCTTCCTCTTCTTCTCTGGTGCTTAACAGCGGGTCGTGTACTGCGGTTCCACCTGCTGTTTCGGAATGTGTAGTCTCATGAGAAAGAAAACAAACGCCAGCACTGCCATGCTGGCAAAAATATATATGTTACTGGGGCTAATCGTCATGATATTGGACTTATCGGAATGACGTAATAATTTCCTGTTATCGGCCTCATAATCATCGGCCCGATAGTTATCGTGCACCCCTAATAAAAAGTCATTATTATGAGATTAAAAGCCAAAATTATGAGGTAGAAAGCCCTAAATATGAGATATAAATCAAAATTCTGAGATTAAAAGTCTAAATTAAGAGATAAAACACAGATTTCTCTGTGTGTGAATTTGTATGTCACACACAATATACAAATTCATGATTATGAGATAGAAGTCATATTTCTGAAATAAAAAGTCAAATCGATTAGATCAGTTGTTATAGTTATATATATATCATAATTTACTTATTTCTGACTTTATCATAATTTAGATTTTTTTATTTCATAACTTTGACTTTTTATCATAAACATGACTATCATATAATCTTGACTCTTTAACCCATAATTGTGACTTTTTATCTCGTTGTTTGACTTTTTATCTTACAATTGCAACTTATCACATAACTCTCATTTTTATTCTCATAATTCTCTGGCATTTGGCCAAAACCTCTTATCTCCAAAATCACTGTTTTCCAATGAATGAAAAAAGCGGTATTTTTCAAATAATCAAATACTAAATTGTCATAGTCAACATCTTTTTTAAACTTTAGACTGGTTTAAAATTTGAACCGATTAAAAAAAAAAAAAGAAGAAGAACTCCTGAAAAATGGAGGTATGAGGTTTTGGCCCAATGCCAGTGTAATGTGACTTTCTACTGCATCTCATTGTTTTGTTTTCTTCTTAGTTATATCTTTTTATCTTATATTTTTGATTTAAGATCGTAATTGTTTTCATTATTATTATTATTATTTATCTAACTTTCATGTTTTTTTAAGTGGCAGGAATTGGCTTCCTTTAATTTTCAACAAACACAAGTAATGAGCCATTCCTTATCATAACCAACACAGTATTAGAAAAAGCCTTCCTTCCTGTATGTCAGGCTTATATGTTAGAATGGAATAATATAATGCATTAATCAGTAATGAATTCCGTATTTTTATACATACTTTAGTCACAGCGGTAAAAACTGACTCCTTTGTTTAACTAACAGCCTTGTGAGCACTCATCATGAGAAAATAAAGCTCTGCTGAACAAGAATGTCCATGCAAACATCAATATGAAAATCAGTAACAAATCACAAACCAGAGTTCAGACTACAGAAACAAACAAATCTGTGGCTTTACCTCTCCGTATTTCAATTATTCAAATTAAGTCACTGTGAGAGAGATTATACACAAACACATAGACACTGTCTGTGAACATCACACATAAGGAAGTGAAGGAAAATAAAGGAGAACAAATATCTGTCTTTAAAACTTTAAAACATTTGAGTGATTCAAAGTTTCAATAAAGGCTGAACGGTTTTGAAAAAAACAATCTAATAGTGATTATGTTGACCCATATTGCAAATTTGATATGAATTGTTGTATTGGAGAGAATGATCAGTCTAATTTTGATTTGGAGAATAGCTACAAAAATAAGGAAAGTAGGATTTTTACAAACTATCTTAAAAATGTGCATAACATCTATCAATCTGGTATTTTGACACGTTTTAGGTTAAAGACATATTGCACCCTCTGTGATTTGAAAATTGCAGTAGGCGACTTAATCTGAATTTCAGTTAATTGCTCAGCCTTAGACAGAACTGGAGTCATGGAAAGACCCTCAGACTTGGACTTCTTGTGCTGGTCTTAAAGTTCATAACAGTGCAAAACAAGTTTCCTCCCATGTGGATGGACCTCCCACTTTTGCAGAGGAAAATCGAGAGACAGCAAGGGGGCTGGTGGTGCTGGTGGTGGTGGGGTGTGTCTTTATGGGAAACGTTTGTGACCAGCGTGACAGCTCTGCTTGATGGATGGGCCGCCTCCATCTGGTTGCAGTGCATGTAATAAATATCCATGCTCGTGTTTGACCTCTCTCACTTACCAGACACATCTTTCACTTTTGGGACATCCAAGGGGGACTCACAATTATGCTCTGCGCTCTCCACTAGCCAGGGTGTGGTGGTGTGGAGAGAGGAGGGGGTGGGGGGGGGGATAGCAGCTCTGTTTATGGGCCACAGCCCAAGGGCAAAGAGTCAAAAAAATAGATAGCTGTAAACAATGCTTCCGCCGCCAGGAGAATTCTCCAGCATTCAATAACCTTTAACACCTCCTAAGCCTTCATCTCCCTGAGCTGGTTGCCTGTGCCCCTAGAATGCACTGCAGTGCCGCACAAACCGCCTCCATCTTTTGACCAGTGATTTAGCTCGGTGTCGGAGCGGGGGTCGAGGGATCAAATGCCGGGGCCTGTGCAAAACTTGTGCAGAAGCAGCAGCAGTGGAAGCAGGGACAAAAGTGAAAAAAAATCTGACCAAATGAAATCCAATTACGGCCTGTTGAATCCGCTGCTCTGTTGAAAAGATTTAATCATCTATCATATGCAGAAGGGTTATTATTGAGGGCTCGTGGGTATGTATTTGAGCTCCTCTAAGGTCACACTAGCCTGGTTATGCTCCCATGACTGTTTGCTAATACAAACAGTGAAAAAAAAAACACACACATTTTCAATAGCCATTACTATTCCTCTTTCACTGCTCATAAACAGCAGTTAGTGTGTTTGCCCTCAACAGTGACCCAGTGCATTAGACTGGTCAGCTCCTCAGTAATAGAAACAGATAGGGAGCCATTGGATTTTAATAAACCTGGATAATAATGAGGCTGAAAAGCTGAGTGAATTGTAAAGCAGGAGGCTAATGAAGTGCCTATGAGGGCAGTATGTGAGAAATAACCTATAACCTATTAAGAAACAACCTAACTCCCTCTGCCTGAGTCCTAGCCCCTGATTGAATTAGTGCACTCTTTAATTACTGAGCATCCAAGATGGGAGCTCTGAATCTAATTGAACTTTTTCATGCTTGCTGCACCCCAGCCAAACAATTTGTTCTGTAAAAAAATTGAATTAACAGTCTCACTTTGTCTCCCTCTTTTTTTCTGCATTGATTTTTATAACATTAGGACTGTCATTAGGCTGTAGAGAATCAAATCGTGGGGCATTATTCACAATAACGCATATGTTATAATCGCAGGGAGAACTTACTTAAAATTCAATCCACTTTGGCATCATTATCATGTATCAACATAATAAATGAGCCCTTCAGAGCATGGTAATTATAATTTGATAAATCATCAGCAGAAAATTAACTGGATGTCAAAACATTCATTGGAAAGGGTGATGAATGGAGGATGATTGTGGTGATGAATTGTGTTAATCTGCGCAGTATGAAGCCAGCGAAATGGCTAAGCAGCCCAAGATGGATGGGCCATAGAAGCTGCAAGGTCAGGACACACAACTGCAGAACGGAGGGAAGAAAAAATAGGAGGGGAATGGAACAGGAGGGAGACTCTCTCTCTTTCTCTCTACTCTGGGCTTTATCTGTGTTCTCACCACACCAGTGATGTTATGTTGGGTTTTAGACATTTGTTTTTTAATGGTGGAGGTGCTCTTATGTGTAATAGAATGATTATTCTATGTTTGAACATAGGGTAAAGCATACTTGGTGATGATGTTGATATACATCATGAAAGAAATAACTACAAATGGAACATAATAGATCAAATTTTTTCTCTGTAGCTTGAATCTCCTGTTTCATTTGAACTTAAGGACATTGAAGGATCAAATGTAAGTTAATGTCATCATCATAGCTTATTTATACAAGCCATTTTTGATGAATCTGAATGAGACTAGAAGAAGATATCCTTTATCAGTCCTTCAGGAGGAAATCTGATCTGAACACTCCATTGTTGAACATGCTACACACATGGGCACATGCACAAACAGGATCCTATGGATGTGCTATGGAGAGCTGTTAAAGTAAAGGCAGCTGCTAACAAAGGGACACCACTTAAAACTATTGGGGGTTCACTACCTTGCTTAAGGGCACGTAAGCAGTACATAGGAAAGGAGCTGGCAACTCTCCAGCTACCAGACTGATTTCCAGACCTCCAACCAGGATTTAAACCAGTGACCCAAATTACCTCTAAGGGACAACAAAGTGCATTACATTGTATTGGATCACATTCTATTATACCAAATCTTGTCATATTGTATCAAATCATTTCATACCGTAACGTATCGTATCATATCATACCGTACCGTATTGTATAATATCCTATCCTATCGTATCTTATCCAATCATGCTGTGCCCTACCATACTTGACCATACTGTATTGCATCATAAAGTATTGTACCAAATTAAGTTGTACCATAATGTATCTTATTGTATCGTACAGTATCATATCAAATCATGTTCTACAAAGCCATATCGCAACGCATCGTACCATATCCTATCGTATTGTACTGTATGTACCATATCATATTGTATCATATGGAATCATATCACACCATAATGAATCATGGGTCCATGTTGAATTGTATAGAATTGTACCATATCATATCATATCATATCATATTGAATGCTGTCATACCATGCCCTATCGCATCAACCAGCACCATACCATATCGTACCATATTGAGTCATGATTACTGTATAGAATTGTATAGTATTATACCATGTCATATTGCATAAACTCAGTCCATACCGTATCATATAGTACCATATTGTATTGACTCATGTCTCACCATACTGTATCGTATTGGATCGTATCATACCATTTGAATCATGGTTACAGTATTGTATTGTATAGTTTCGTACATATCATATCAAATCATATCGGATCATACCATATTGTATCAGATCATATCATACCATACTGTATCATATTGTGTCTTATCATATCATACCATATGGTATCGAATCATGTCACACCGTATCGTAGCAAATCATGCTGTACTGTACCGTATCATATTGTAATGTATCGTATCATATTGACCTTTCAGTGCCCAACTGCAAGAGCACGGCAGAACGGGCTATGAAAACCAGCCACAATCAATGAACCGATCTTTAACATTAAAACCGGTCCAAAGACTGGTTCGTGCCATATTTTTACTGGTCCAGGGCTCTGCAGACCGATGCACTCGGACCGCTGACATCAAGATCACTTTACCAATCCATATCAGATTGTCTTTACACCACAACCTTACAGCTATTAAAGTTGTTCAAACGGGTCATAGGCCCATTTTTCAACTTGTGATAAGTGCTATTGTACCCTTACTGCCAAATACTCTGAGACATAATATTCTTCCAAACCTTGGAACCCATCAGCAGTTATCATCGATCACCATCTGATAGACCAGTGGTTCTCAACTAGTTGAGCATCAGGACCCACCACCACCTCCTTAAGAGAAACTGTTACCCAAATTTAAAAAAAAAGAAATCCAAACACTTAAATGAATTTAATGAAAAAATGTTGTAGATTGGACCCCAAATGGAACAAAATAACTGAACAAAGAGAAAAAACAGATAATTTTTGAAAGGTAAATTATCAAAAAGGAAATGCAGGCATACATCTCATTTTATGCCATTTTTCTGAGACACTGGGTGGACATTTAGTAATTTCTCAAGGAATTTCCTCTTATCTTGGTGAATCACATATTTTGTAAGAGAAGGAAACCAGTAAAACGGTCCTAACAACAATGGTCCTAATTATAATGTAAGGTATCAATGTAGATGGTGCAACTTTGTTGCGACTATCTAAATCTCCTTGACTGTGCACGCCCTTGTCTGCATAATGGTTAGTGATTTAGCCCTACCAATGCTGGAGTTAAGTTGAAGTACACACCAGAAAGAGCACGTATGCCCATTACAGGGCAGATGAAGGTGTAGCCAAAAAAGCTAGGCCTCCCCATGCATGTCTCCTCACTAATTCTCTACAAATGGGAATGGCTTCATAGTTCAGCCCAAATTATGACCAGTTCATTGTTGTGGTGCCACTGCTAAACTAGATGAAAGTGTTATATATTATCAGTCAATGCTGTTAAGCCGTTATGTAGCTAAAGTGATCATGTTTGGTCTTTCCCTGATGCTTAGTTGAAGGAAAAAAAAGTGAAATTAGTTTTCATGAAAAATTAACTCCAAACACAGATGCAACACCTGAAAACAACATTTTTGTATTAGTTTAGAAATGTGTGATAGAGAGCAATTTTAGCACCCAATTTGCCTCTTAAAACCCTTTTCTAAATACAGAAAACCATTGATTTACCCATCCAGATTGATTTGGGATTATTTGATCAACAGCAATGAACACGAGAACCTCAAATTGACCTATCACAGCTCTTCTTTCTTCTTAAAATCTCCAAAAGCCCCTTCACAGACAGGACTGTAAATCTAATTACTGTATCTTAGGAGAGACTGTTCCTTATGTTACCCTTACAACACCCTGATAGTGATGCACACTCAGCTGAGTCTTAACTCCATTAGTATAATGCAGTTATGGTGTTTATATGTTTAGCCTTGATCTGGTTAGTTGATAACATAGTTAAGAGGAAAAATCCCTTCAGGTCCCTAAAATACCCACAGAGTATTTTTTCCATGTATAGTGCTTAGTAGTAGTATAAGGGTATTTGTATTTAACGTTAACAGCTTGGATATAGCAGTGTGGTGTATGCACCACATGTATGTGTAAAATACCAGGACCTATAAAAAGCCTCTCTGACCCACATTGCAAAATCAGAAGAGAAGTTTGTTTTTTTCAATGGTTTTTAACAATGTTGATCAAAGTACTTGAAAACAGCCCATTTCCAGCCCTTGTTCTGAGATTAGCTACTTCCTAATAATGAGTCTGATATATTGTAATATTTTTAAGGGCTAAAAAATATATTATTGAAAAAAAAATTCTGCTCACATAAACAATTTAAGGAGCATCTGCATGATATGATTGAGTAAGTTACTCAGGTTTTGAGTAAAATGGGGAAGGGGAGGGTTTGAGTTTTGAAATGGTCTTGTCCACATGGAGACGAAAATGTTATATTTCCATTGTATGTTGTAAAGTGTTCTGTAAATACAAGGTCGTTTCAGGAAATGTCTGTGTGAGCACGGAATCGCTGAAAACGACTGAAACGCTGTATGCCAAGCCTGTATATGGTGCTATATTGCTACCATGGAAATGCACCAAAAGAGAGAAGAAGATTACAGAAAACTGCCACAGACTTTCTCCTAGTCGTCCTTCTGGTTGTTTTCCGCATTGGATTTAAAAACATGTGGTGTATGTTGTTTGCCGTGGTGAAAAGGAGCATCAGCTTTTGCTGTAAAAGCTATAATAAGCTCAGTATAGCTTCTGATTACAGGGACACACCCTGTAATCCTCCGTTGTTGTTTTAGTTCGACATGCGCATGTGGCGTAAGTGGGCTACGTGTGGACTATGTATGACGTAATCGCTTCAAGAAAGATGCGGCTGGCCGTCCACATGGAGACAAAATGGTAATCATTTACAGATGTGTTCACTCTGGGACCTGGTTTCAAAAAGTAGCATTTACGGCCTCCCAAAACACAGTTTCCGTGTGGATTAAGCGCCGATACGACAAAAACTTTTCTGTATACTCCTGAATTTGTCTCCGTGTGAACAGGGCCTACGAAGAATAGCGTTGCAAGTTTGTAATGTTTTTTGTGTATTGTTCTTAATTGTCATTAAGAATTCATGCAATATTACTGATATATAAAGATGTACACCTGCTCTTGTTAAAAATAGATTTTAAAAAAAGTTTTGTGTGAAAGACGTGACAGTTCATATTCTTTATGTGCTGCAGCCCATTCTGCAGCATGTGGGAAGGCGTGAGGGCCTGTTCAGTGCTGTTTGCAGCCCTAGTTTTATTTAAATTTTGACGTTATATTCCTTGTATTTCCAATTCCAGACTATTCCCCAAATCTGAATGGGTTTGCAATGGAGAGATATACTCAGCCTTTAAATTTTTAAATGCTTTTCAACCCTTTAGAGACCTTAAATTGCATTAATGTATGTAAGTATAACTGTATGCCGCAGTGCTAAGATTTTTTTTCATGAACCAGGACTTCCGACACTTCCCTCTTTTTGAAAGCTAAACTGAGCTATACTAGCTCTGTGACTTAATTCTTATGGTTTAATTAAACCCAACAAGACATTTTACTTCTTCTACAAGACTACAATATCATAACATATTTCCATTAAAAGGTTGTTGAGCTTTTTTTCCTGTGGTTAGAGTGGAAGGGCCTCGCTGATGGTAATGAAGGCTATTTCTACAAATAACAGTAATTACATGTCAGTGCTTTTGAAATGTGACAAAGCAGACAATGTTGCTTTTATTGAATTCATTATGTTGACAGGCACTTCATCCTTTTCATTTATCTCCCATTCGTCATGGCCTGAGTGAACGTGTGTAAACTGACAACTACGCTTAATGTTGTTTTTCTCCATTTGTGGCTTAACTGTGCTGCATGTGTTATTGTCACTGCTTGCCTAGGACCGTGTGTGACCCTGGTAAGAAGTATGTATCTCCTGTGGTAGGTCTTTCAATGTTGTTGAAGTGGTTCCACCACACAGGGATCAGAAGTCCCCCTTCACATCCTTTGACATTTCTAGCTGGGAAGTATTAATCTCATACAGAGCTACAGACACCTCTTATCTAGCTGGCAGGTTGGCGTGTAAAGGGATATTTCGTCTTGATTCAGACGATGAATGCGGCACACGGGCTATCACTGGGCCCACGCTGCATATGGAAAAAGGAAGGAATCACACCTTTCTTTCAGTGACTTCCATTTTCATTTGTGCACTCTGTACTCCATCTTTTCTTCCCCTCTTTTTTTCTCTCTCTCTCCTGGAAATTATCACCAGCCATGTCAGGAGCTTTGTCGGATGGAAAAAAAAGGAGGGAAATGTGTCACACTGCCTCTTAAGTTTCTGATTGTCTAAATGACATGGAATCTCATCATACAGCTGTCTCCCTCTGTGACACTACAATTACCCATAATTCCCTCTGTCATTCACTTTCTCAAGGTTAGTATTTTATATCTTGAGCAGAAGGTGAGGACATCTACATTTGAAGGATGGAATAAAATGAGGACTGAAGCAACACTATGTTTTAATGTTAGTATGTTCTTTTAATTGTAAAAATGGTAAATTGACAGCATTTAAAAACGCCCTGCTCTAGAATTATGGCCACTCAAATCATTTTACCCGGCAGTGCTGGAAAGTAAAGTCATTGAGGGAGCGTGGGAAGCTGCAGTTCCTAGAGTGGCCACTTGAGGTTTAGTCTTGAAATCAAGAAAGTCCAATTAGGTCCCATATTAAAAATCCTGTTTTTACAGCTGAAATACACATATGAAAGACATATTTCCTGGTAGCCAAAAAACTCTTGGTGTCAAAGTTTATTTTTCTCTTCTATTTTTTCTTATAACTCATCCATCCTGGTTTTATTCAGGATTAGAGTTCTACATGCATTTGCATAATGTGAGATGGGACTGATTCTACCTACAGGTGGACATATCACTGTATGCAACCAGGCCAGAAAATTGATCAACTTCACCTCTTTGTCTGTTACAATATTGATCCAAAATGAGTATTTTCAGTGTGGCAACGGCTATTCTACATTGACAAGTAGTTGTCTGAATGTATAGTACTTTGTTTTTAGGAACTTTTAGGCATATTTGGAACAAAAATTAAGGCTGAAGTAAGGCGTAGATTTGGCGAGTAAGCTGCCAGAGGGCAATAATGTTTTAAAAATTTAGCACAGTCCAAACCTTTTGGGCACAGTAAGGGGTGGATATGGTGAGTCCAGGTGAGTAGTAGGGTTGCCACGTGCCCCTGGGTGTGCTATGGATGTAAGGGTCTGAAAACTACCCACAGTTGTAATAAATACATAGCGCCCTACATGCCTCAAACGTATGCACACTACTGTTTATCCTTACAAAACATTATCAGGTTTGTAAGGATATGCTGTGCAACTTCAGACACTGAGACAGTTGGGCCTGGTGATAGCAGCCAGGCAGTGGTGGTTACCATGTTGGTAATGCTGTCTTACTTTTATGGTTGATCATCCTAATAACAGACAGGGGGTCAACCAATACAGACTTTTCAGGCCTGATACCAATTATTAGATATTAATAAGCTTGGCAACTCATATGCATTTATTATGATAAACAAAATGTGACACAAGTCAAACTGTATGATTGAAGATTAAAGAAAAATAAACAATTCAGCACTCACTCGGCTGACAGCACAGAGCTACACAGTAGCCGAAGGAAAAACAGGAAATGGTGTCGTGTGTGTTGGTGGCACTCAGGCCTTAGTGTTGATTGGATGGTGCTCATGTGACATCTAGCCAATCAGATAGTGTGGTGGGCAGGACAGTGGGTGAGAATATGTAGAGTGAAAACAAACAGAGAGGAAGACACACCTCACAATGAAGCCTCAGTGGCACACCTTTTGATAAATTCATCGCATAGATTAGCTGTATGATAAAAATGCTGATACAGATAATCAGCCAAATTACAAATATTTGCTTGAATAAATGGCCTGATCAGCAGAGTTGACCCTTCTACCTGAAAGTGAAGTGGGGTTTAGGCAGTCTTTGCAAACCTCTACAATGTGCTCGCCTGTCAGTCAGTTCAGTTATGCTCTCAATTATGTCTAACTGTTAGGCCTAATCTAATCACAACAGATTAGTTATGAAACTCAATCCCTGTTCAGTATGTGCCAACAGAGACATGAGCTATTTGAACATTTCTTTAACCAGGCTGTTACATGTTTATGTCTGCAGGTTTTTGTACGTCTAGATTGACTTTTGTTTGGGTAAGAATTAGGGTTAGGTGCCAAAGATCCCTTGGACACTGTATGAAGCTGAGTTTGAACCTCGAACTCTTCAATTAGAACACACAGTCCCTAACCTTTCCCTTTATAAACCATCCCAGCCTTTATCAAATTTTCACTAGTATGCTCATTTTGATTTTCTCCAAAGATAAAGTCATGAAGGACTTAATGTGGTTTGGCTGAACCTCAGGTCAGGTAGCTCTTAGAGTACATATTGTAAATTCTCTTTCCCCATGACTATAATGACTCTGTTACCAGCCAAGCACTTTGTTTCATTCATCAGCTTCCTCAGCCACCAAAATAATCTTCCCTTGGTGCCACCCTTCAAAAAGTGGGTGTAGTCTGTCCCTCTTGACAAAGTGTTCTGAGTGAAAATGGTCCATTATCATGCCACGTTTTTACTCCATCATCTCTGATATTCTTATGTGGTCTCCGGGTTAAACAGTACGTCTTCCCATCCTTTTTACCCCATCCCTCGTGTAAAGTGTTCTTCAAAGGTATATATTTCATCGCCGGCTGACAGCCTTGACACCATAATTGACCTGAAAGCTTCCATCTTACTCTTTTGAAATTCTCCGTTGTAATGTGTGTCAACTAGATAAAATGATTCCCATCTCAAACCTTTCTCTGGATTTCCATTTGCAAAGCGACTGACTGACTGGCACAGTCTCCATTATCATTCCGTTTGAATGTCTGCGCTTGGCTCTATTGTTTGAAACAGGTGCTCTGTCTTTAGTTCTATACATTAGTAGAACATGTGGGCCTTTAGATGGGTTCAATAGTTTGAGATAATGTTAGGATTTAATGCTCTTTGTGAACAGTGCTTAGCTCTGTATGAGGAACTGCCTTGTCTGTCTGTCAATGTGTCATGGTTTCATGAAGGCAAAATTGGTTTTAGGCTTTCATTAAATTTGCTAATGACCTCCATAATGTTCATATTGTTAAATGGGAAATAATCGAGATAGGCTTGTAATGGACGTTTTAACCTTTGAGTAGTGCCAATTCTGCAATTTTCTGAGCACAGAAAAATCAGTTTTGCAAGACAGTGACCTTCTATGCCTTTCTTTTATATTGTTGCATTCACAGTTTTTCTACTTGAGCGTATGCATTGCATTTATCAGGTCACTTAAATGCACTTTCAAATTAAAAGACCCTTCAAACCTCTGTTTCCAAAGACAGTGAACTTTTCCTTTTGTTCCTTTTTTTCATTCCTGCTTCATTTTAACACGTGCCTATAAAAAGACAGGCGCTGCTCTTGTGTGCCAAGTCATATTATTAATTTTCACTTTTGCTCCATGAACCTGAGACATATTTTCTGTTCCCCCCCGGCTAATTGGGAGATTGTGAGGACTGTCTCTATCCAAATTCTGATGCCCCCCCCCCCCCCAAATGTTTCAAATGTTTCAGTTGCTATGCTGCTGCTAGACTCTGCGTCTTCTAGACACTTTTGATCATGTTTTCCTGAGCAGTTTGCCATTAAATTAATTAACACTGTATTGACAAACTGTGATCAGAACGCGTGATCTTTTCTCACTTTCAGAGACATTCTTTTTCTGGGTTTTCCAATCAAAGTGATAATGACAAAAGTCTAAAAAAGAGCACAATTGGAAAGTAAGAGATAACACTTAAAGATGTTTTTCTTTTCTGTGAAGAACTTTTTATTAGAGCAGTATGCAACAGGAGGCTGCCCATAAGGGAGTAAAAAGAGAAAAGCTTTCTGAGGCCCAGCTGAACTGGGGGCCCATTGAGGTCAGCAAAGTCATGGTCCATTGTAAAGTTGTGCTGTGATAACCATACTTTAAATTCAACCTGAATAATAACCACTCTCATCAAAGTAAACCAGCGGGAGAGGAGTGGAAAGTGGCAAAAATGGGGTAACAGAGGCAGAAAAATAGTCAAAAGTTGCAAAATAAATTGGTTAAAAGTGACAAATGTGTCTAAAATGGTAATATTGACTTAAAAGTGACAAAAAGGGGAAGAGAAAGTGGTAGAAAAGGTTAAAGAGTGGTGAAAATGGCTTAATAGGGGCAATATGGATGAAAGAGGTGGTGAAGTAGGTTTGAAAAGTGGTCAAATGTGATTAAACTGGCAAAAAATGTGCTAAGAAAGGCTACAAATAGGCAGAAAGTGGCTAAAGCAGTAGAAAGAGGCAAAAACAGGCAGAAAAAGGTGTGAAAATGGACCAATAAAAGGTGGAAAAAAAAAGGCCAAGGGTGACAAATGTGGCATAAAGTGGAAACAATTGATTAACGAAGGCAAAAATAGTCAAAAGTGGTTTAAAAAATAGTCAGAGTTGTAAAAAAATGCTTAAAAGTGAATAAAACAGCCAAAAAATGGATGAAAGGTAGATACAATGTTGCCAAAATGGGGTAACAGGTAATAAGAAGAGAATAAAATGGGTAAAAAAAAAGAAACGGTGAAAGGGAGTTTAAGAATTTTAACATCAAAACCTATCACAGCTTGAAATAGTTAACAGCCCATTTTTTTTTTTTAATCATTTGTTGTTCTTTAGCCTTCTTAAAAAATTTTAACCCCTTTTCTTGGACCAGAATTCAAATTGGTTTAAAGTGGCAAAAATATGTTAACTGAGGCAAAGAAATGGCAGAGTGGCTTATAAAAAGGGTTAAAAGTGACAAATCTGCTATGCCCATGGTCTAGTGGCTTAAGGCATGCCCCATGTAGGCGGTTGGCCAAGTCTGGTTCAAGTCTGGCTCTGTGGCTACTTTCCTGCATATCTCTGCTGTCTCTACCTGTTTCTAACACAATCTACTGTCCTACTCTATAAATAAAGGCATTAAAAGACTAAAAGAATATATATATAAGTGACAAAGAAGTCTAAAATGGCAACTATAGGTTAGAAGGGACAAAAACAGGCAGATAAAGTGGTGGAAAGGGTTCAAAAAGTGGTAAAATGGCTTAATAAAAGCAGCATGGGCAGAAATAGGATTGACAAGTGGCAAAATGTATTTAAATTGAAGAAAAAAATGGTAAACAGAGGCAAACAAAAGGGCAGGAAGTGGCGAAAACATGCAGAAGGGGGGTGAAAAGCGGTTTAAAAGTGGCACAAGGACAGGAAAAAAGTGATGAAAAGTGGCCAGGTTGTGGTAAAAGAAAAGGTAGGTGCACAAAATGTAAAAAATGTGCAAATAAAATTGGCAAACATTGGGCAGAAAAAGTGGTTAAAGGGGGTTTAAAAGTAGCACAAATGAAAAATTTTAACATTAGAAAACCAATATTAGCTATATAGTTTTATTTGTTTTTTTTTCTAGGAAGAATGCTAGCATCAATGCTACTGATCCAGCACACATGCATTGATATCATCAATAATTCAAAAGTGGGGAAGGGTCCATTCTCTGGGGGTTTTCAGGGGCCCAGCCAATTCTGTGGGCAGGCTTGGTACTACGTGTTGAACAAATGTGACCTGTGGGTTTATTTTACCTTTGTGTGAGCTAACAAAGTAGAAGGAGGCTTTATGTGCCACAAGTAAAAGGGCTTCAGGGTAAGCGGCACTTTTTCGGGGTAAAGCTTTGAGGCTAAAACAAGCTTTTAAATGGGGTCCAGTCCCTCTCAGGTTCACTGGTAAGCCTGTTGGACATCCAGCTTTGTTCCTCTTATAGGCTCCTTATCAGTGGCCTGATGCGGTTGTCCCCTCATATGTTCCTCTTGTACCTCAGCTGGGCCAATTCGATGGCCTAAGTGCTCAAATTGAGCCATTTTGTCTCACTTTGAAATAAACTAGGACCCATTATGCGTGTTTTTTTTTTTTTTATTCATACCCCTCCTCCCTGTCTCCCTTTCTACGTTGGCCTTGGTCTGTGTGGTTTGTCAGTCCCCCCTGCCTTTCTCTGCTCTTAAGTTCGAAGCTATAGCCTTGTGAGGGGTCAGTGTTTCCACTCCAGCAGTGTCAACTTCAATCTGGGGCGATTTGGTGTGAAATGTGTGCCATGGTGTGGGGGCTTGCAGGTCAAAGCCCCAGTAATTGATGTTGCTTATTCATCTGCTTTTCCTTGTCTGCTCTCTGCGCGGCGCAGCAGCCGTTTTTGTTTGTCTAAATTGTTTGAAGATTTACTGTAGGTCTTAGGGCCCTGAGAAGCATCCCCCCGCTGCACTTTGTCTGTGTTCCTACCTAGCAGGGGGTTCAGCACTGGGGACACACAATGGCGCCTGCACAAAGGAGGCTTCCCCCCAACACAAGGCCTGGAGGACATCTCATAGCATGATACTAAGCACTGGGGGACACACAATGGTGAAGGCACAAAGGAAGCTTCTCTTAAGACAGGACATCTAGCATGACAAGCAGGGCAGCTCTCACTGTAATTAGCCATGGAGCCAGCCTGACCAATGGCCTTATGAGATCAGTGAACTATCAGTAAACAGTATTAAAAACAGAAAGGGAGAGGGAGAAGATCATTGGCAGAAATTTGGTCTTGTGATGCAGCAAACCAAATGAAAATGATTCACTTATTCATAGAAGATAAGAAGCTATATTTGAAATCCTTCTCTGGTTCCACTGATCTCTCTTCCGCTCTGTTCCCTCAGTGGAACGGCGCCTGCTAGCTGAAGCGCAGGATGAAAAACGCTGGATCTGTTTAAGCGCAAAGAGGACTGTAATGACAGAGCCACGTTTAATCTGGCCCTGCTAGCATGTCAGACGGCTGCATGGGTGGTACGTCCTCCAGGGCCTTTGAAGAGGGCCGATTTAGAGCAGAGATTTGGATCATTACACAATAAAGAACACTTCATAAGTACTGAAGTGAGTTGGAGGAATGACGGTTAATGATGTTGACAGCAATTCACCTCTGCTGAATTACAGAAAGATTTGACTCAACTTGCCTTCTTTAATGAGCCTCACTCTGTTAAAGGTAATGGGCCAGCGGTAAGACATGGAGAGAGGCAGGGAGGGGAAACAGTGGGGAGAAAGAGAGAGAGGGAGGGATTTATTCTCTTTTTCTACTTCTCAAGATGTGCTGCTGCTAAGGTTTACAATGGGAAGAAACACGCTCCAGCTTTTAAGCTGTTCTTGTAGGAAATGTCAGATAATGATATGCCATCTACAAACATCCTTCTCTTTACTGTATAATCTGTTGTTCATCTGCAATGACATTTTTGTACTTAGCCTTTCCATTTGTTGGACAGAGTAGCCAATCATAGACAAGAAATTTTGGGGTTAGGGTTGGGATGATAGACAACCAAATGCATACTCTGGATAGATTGAAATCTGGTTTCTTAGAACAAACAGAGGTTGTCTGAGATTCATTTGTCCTCATGGCTCTGGTGTAAATGCTCCTGTGTCCTAGGCCAGATTCAGGATGCAATATGGAGAACAGTGACACAGCTTTATGCCAGCTAGACACTTTATGTTCTAGGTGGTCCAACCATCCAACCGTAAGTCCATCCAGGCCATTCTTGTGATCCTGATAGCTCAAGAAGCCTTGGCAGACTTCTTCAAAATTTGCAAAACATCCTCTGTCTTACTCAAGGAAGCATATATCTGACTTTGAAGGTCAAAGACCAAGGTCATTGCTCTTGTTCATCCTTTGCTTGTGAACACAGTATCTCCAAAACCCTTGGAGGGATCTTCTTCTGACTTTTCACAAGCATCTACTGCGATCCAGTGAAGAATTTGGAAGATTTTCAAGGTCAAAGATCAAGGTCATTTGGCCTCTTGTTTATAAACATGATATCTAAAAAAACAATTTGAGGAGCACAAATGCTCATTTGAAAGCCTCTTGGCTTTCATGTGGAGTTGTATGCAAACTTCTGAGGAATGCTGCCTGTACTTGTAAAGCACCAATTTACTATAAATTTTATCCCAAGGTACGTACAAATTGAGTAGGTGTAGTGCAGATGTTCTCAACTGGTGGGTCAGGACCCAAAAGTGAGTTGCAAAGCAGTTTTCTGTGGGTAGCGAAGATGTGTCTGGAAAAAAAATATGGCAAAAGTCATTGAAATACTCACATCCATACCTTTTATTTTACACTGTTTTATTGTGATATGGGTAAATGTAAACATTTTTTATCAATATTAAGACTAATTTATCTCCTTTTCTTGCAATATAATAGTTGCTTTTACCAAGATAATGAAATAATTCCTTGAAAATCTCTGGAAAAATGTAAAATGTAAAAATGTACACATTATCATGGGGAAATGGGGATGGAAAACATGCCAGTTTTGCCCGGTGTCTTTACCACTATCTAGACCATGCTCTTTTTAAATGATTTATAGGGAACAGCATTAATCCACCATGAACAATGCAACCAGCAACAGTTAGCATGTGGTGTGGAAAAACTTCCTTTAAACAGGCAGATATCTCAAACAGAAGCAGACTCATGTTAAACAGCCATCTGCCACAAGTGGAAAGAGCTGATAGAAGTATTCTGGTAAGTAAGCAGCTGCCTCATCAGTGTAAAAGTTTAGGTCTCCTAATAAAAGGAGTACTTTTCATTAATATTTCATAATGCTTCTGTGACAGTTATATCCTATGAACGGTTACAGGCCAGACTGATCAGTGAATCTGTCTATTTGTATAGGGACAATTATAAACCATGCATGCTATAGTACTTAAGCCCAAGCTCATTAGCAATGCCTTTTCCGAGATGGGCCTTGCACAAAAAAACAGAACCAAGTTGGACAATGGGCTGTCATTTGAACAGTCAGTTGAGTTTTTTCTGTCTGTAGCTCTTGAAAGGTGTTGACCTACTGAATAAAATTTGCTGTAACATGATAAGTAATTGCACTTTCCCACTGTCAAGTTTGTTATACAGATAAGGGTGTTTTCCAGTAAATATCCATCATTCACTGTGATCTTCTTCCCCGTCTGTGTGCTGATTTTTTTATCCCCCCTTCTTAGATCAAATAAGCCTATTTACACACTTCTGGAGCAAAGACACTGATTCCAGCCTACAGCTCGTTTGCTATTTCTAATCATGCATGTTTATGTGCAAGTTTGTGACAAAAAGCTTAACTGACAGCGTGACAGTTGATTTGCAGCACTATTTTTTCCCCCCACATCTGACTGTCATCCCATCAAAGTAACATATCTGTCGGTGTCTTTGAGTGTCTCACGCTGAATGATAAATATGTACATCCAGTGCCAATTATGCATTGACAGAGATGTCACAGGGAATGTAACATTTAAATTAAAATGATGGCATTCAATTTCAAAATGCCTTGTGCGGTGACATGTTCTATTATCTCCTTCCGAGGTGTAAGACGAGGCAAAAACAACAGTGATGAGTGAAGGAACTATCCCAAAGGTCAAATCAATAACTTTGTTTTTTCTCGGCTTCGTCTTGTTGGCACACCTACATGTCAATCATGACGACTATTAATAGGCTTGTTAGAGCTAAAACATACTCTTAGCTTGGAGAAACTCTGCATTTGTATGACTTTACCAGCTTCAGACAGTCCTAAAACCTCCTAACGTGGAGTAGGTCAGCGCTTCTTTGGTTTATTGATCTGTTTAGGGTGGTCTGACATGAAAATCATCATTGCATCATGTCCCATGCTGAAGTGGAGCAGCCTCTCTCTCACACAGTGAAAAATAAAAGGCACGATACTTTAATTGGCAGGAATACTTGTCTAATTATCACTTTTCTGCTCGCTCTCCATGCTGAGATTATGTAATTATCTCTCAGAAACATAGTGGAACGATATTGCTTTTTTGTGTGTCATTTTCCCAGACGCGTCTGTACCTGACACTCAGCAAGCCACTTAATAATACGCTAGAAAGGCAGCTAATTATATTATAATAATGGCTTGATGAAAGCAATAAGGCAGGCCGGTGAAGGAATGAATGATAGCACAGATTGACTTTATCTGAAATTATTTGAAACCCTCTAAAGAGGAAGATCTTTAATTGCAGATGTGTTTATTCATTATGCCACATGAGTTTTGAATGTTTACATTTGTTATCATTATGCAAATCACAGCTTATGCTAAATGATATGTTTCCCTGCAATGATATTTTCAGCAAATTGAATCCCCTATCAAGTTAATTACTCCGAGCCCCCCCTCCCAAGCTAGGATATCCCAATTAAAGACTACACCTGTTCCATTGGTGGGATTTGTATTTGTTACAAGTGTCATTACATGTCTTCCTGCAGAGCACAGGTTTGTCACGGGGGGCACAACTACCAGTAAGACCCCTTACTGGGCTCTCATCCTGCCTCTACAAACAGGTTTAGTGTTGTCTAGTTACAGGATCCTTTGCAGAGAAGAGGCAGAAGCACGGCTGACACAAACATCCGCAGCACCTGGGGAGGAGGGAGGAGGTATAGATGGGTGATGTGCTCGAGCACCACCAACAGCGGCAGCATCAACAGCAAGCAGCCGTAGACTGCTTTCGAAACTTTTTAATTAGCACTAATTACCTTTGCAGGAAAATGTTGAGGCTTGAAAGGATTTGTGTCAGCAAGTGGGAGATCAAAGATTGTGGTGCTGTGCATTTTAATCTGAACACTGAAGGGTAATAGGGAGTTGTTTGTGTGTTGGGGAGAAGGGAGGAAAGGAGGGGGGAGAGGAGGGAAAGAAGCATCCCAGGTGGTACCTGAGCAGTCTACTTCTAGTAATACTGTCTACCAATCACACCGCAGGTCCTGTCATATTAGAAAATTCTCCACTAATGTAAAGAAATTAACTTTTTTTGTATTTCATCATTGAATGAATCACAGCTTTCCCCTCACTTTGTTCCCTCTCGCTTTAATCTGCGTGCATGCATTCCTCAGCGTCACTTTGTGCACACGCATGTGATTCCAGTGCCGCCTCATCACGCTGACAGGCATTTCATAGAGGTGGTTCTTAATGCATGCCTGGACATCACTGTGGCAGGGTCATCCATCAGACTTCAAGACAACATCGATCATTTGCCATGAAGAGAGCGCGGGGTAGTGATTATTTGCTATTAGGTGGATGCTGAGGCATACAAATGGCTGGCAGTTGACAGTTGAACTCACTCAAACGTAATGCGGGATGGCTCCCCCCCTCTCTCAGGGAAATGTTGACAAGCAGTGAGCCTGAACACTGTAATGACAGAGAGCACAGGCAGACAGGGCACTGAGGGATTCTTCCTTTCATCAACGTCGATTATTTAATGGTTCCTTTATTTTAATTCGAGAGAAGATCAGTTTATTTTCAGCTACACAGTCTGTTTACATAAACTATATGTTAAATAAAAGAATGATGGAGAGATAAAAAGTATTTACCTCCTTGGATGTTTTACCCTTTTATTGATTTATATTTTCATTTATGGTCAATATAATTTGACTTTGTTGACAAAAAAAAAAAGAAAAAGAACTCTCTAAGGTCAAAGTGAAAACAGATTTCTACTAAGTAATGTCAAGTAAATAAAAATATGTAATGTAAAATCAGTGATTGCATAAATATTCACCCCCTTCAAGTCAGTATCTAGTAGATGCACCTTTGGCAGCAATCACACCACTGAGTCTGTGTGGATAGGTCTCAATCAGGCTTGCACATGTGGACACTGCAGCTGTACTCCATATTTCTTTGCAAAACTGCTCAAGCTTTGTCTGGAGCACAGGGGTCAGGCACAAACTGCCCTTTTCAAGCCAAGCCACAAATTTTCTTTTGAGGTCAGTGCTTTGACTCAGCCACTCCAGAACATTCACCTTGATGTCTTTAGACCATGTATGTGTCGTTTTTGCTGTATGCTTTGGATTATTGTCTTGCTCCTGCAGACTGAGTAAGATTTCCTCCAGGATTTTCCTGTATTTTGCTGCATTCGTTCACCCTCTACCTTTACAAGCCTTCCAGGGCCAGCTGCTGAGAATCATCCCCACAGCATGATGCTGCCACCACTGTGCTTCACAGTGGGGATGGGGTGTTTGTAGTGATATGCAGTGTTTTGGTGTCTGCCAAACAGACTTAAGCACGTTCTCCCAGTTGACCATGGAATCACCCACATGCCTTTTGGTGAACTCTAGTTGAGGTGCAATGAGTTTTTCTTCAACAGTGTCTTTCTCTTTGCCACTCTCCCTAAAAGCTTTGACTAGTGAAGAACCAGGGCAACAGTTGTTGTATGCAGAGTCTCTCCCATCTCAGCTGCTGAAGCTTGAAACTCCTTCAGAGTAGTCATAGGTGTCTTGGTGGCCTCTCTCACTAGTCTCCTTCTTGCACGGTCACTCAGTCTGTGAGGACGGCCTGATCTAAGCAGATTTACACAGGTGTCATGTTCCCTCCATTTTTTGATGATGATTTAACTGAACACTGGATGGATTTATTTATTGTTTATTTATGCATTCACTGATTTTACATTACTGGATGTTCAGTGCCTTGGATTTTTTTTATCTAACCCATGACATATACTTTTCAACAACCTTTTCTCTGAGTTGCTTGAAGTGCTCTTTTGTCTTCATGGTGTAATGGTAGCCAGGAATACTGATAGACCAGTGACTGGAACTTCAGACACAGGTGTCATTTTACAGATAAAGACATTGAAGCTTGGAACAGAATGTTTCCTTCTCCAGCTGGTTAGACAGACATGTTTGTTTCTGTGCAGACACAATAACACATCCTGAAGAAGTAGAGGATTGTGGACTTGGTTTATCAGCTTGAAATTGGTAGCCAGGAACATAGCTAGTCCAGACAACACATCTACACTGAAAAATATAAATCTTAAATCACATTTTAAACTTAAGTGTAAAATGTGATTTTCTTAAACATATACAGTCTACACGTTTGCACATGCTGTATAGAAGCATGAATAACAAATGTTTGCACATTATTTTATTCATGAAAAATTTGCTGTTTAATATGAAGCATGCTCATTGCAATCTGCCTCGGCTGATTGACCCTGTCACTGTAATTCTACAGTATTATAAACACTTAAAGATGTGTGAGTCTGTGCAGCATGCATGAGAAGTCTGTGCGTGTGCTTGTTTGTGCCGCATTGATGTCCTCAGTGTCTGAGATGCCGTCAGGGAATTGATTTTCAGCTCGCGCTCACTGAGAGAGGAGGCTGTTTGTCATGTGGATAGACAACTAATCTTTCAATACAAACATTCACAAGACGCATGGCCGTACTGTGAGCCCAGTCCAGGCGCCATATGAGGAGGGAGGTGTTGTGTAGGCTGTGAAAGAAGCTCCGGTTCACCAGCGTACAGTTTGCTTGCTTTGTTTGATGATGTATTTCACAGTTTATGGTATGCTGTTGTACACAGGAAGCAGCTGTCATTCTTTCTGGCCACAAAACAAACATCACATTATGAAACTTTCAAATTAGATGTCCTCTTTTCTTCAGCACTGTGACTGACTGGCTAAAAGTGCAGGATATGTCCCGCTCTACTTCAAGATCCCTCTGGAAGTTTAGTCTCTTCACCCTGTCTCTAAGGCTGAGCCCAGGCACCCTCCTGAGGAATCTTATATTGACCGCTTGAACCTGTGATCTCATTCTTCAGTCATTACCCAAACCTAATGACAATAGAGGGTTGGAACAAAGATCAACCACTAAAACCAGTGCCTTCCTGCTCAGTTCCCTTTTCACCACAACAGTCCGGCACAACATCTGCTGTTCTGTCAAATCTGCACCAATCCACTTGTTGATACCATGGTCTAATCTACCCTCACTCATGAACAAAACCCTGAGATATTTGAACTCCTTCACTTGGGGCAAAGACACCCTCCCCACCTGGAAGGAGCAATTCACTGTTTTCTGGCAAAGAATTGTGGCCTTGGACTTGGAGGTGCAGTCCCTCATTCTGACCAGTTCGCATTCAGCTACTAACCACCCCAGCGCACATTGGAGGACCCAACTGAAGAAGCCAACAAAAAAGAACACATCATCTGCAAAAAACAGAGAGGTCATCCAACTGAAAACTCTCCTCTCCCTGGCTCCGCCTCAAGATCCTGTCCATGAAAATCACAAACAGAAGTGGAGAGAAGGGGCCACATTTGCGGAGGCCAACATGCACTGGAAACATTTCTGACTTTGTGCCAAGGATGCAAACACAGCTCTCACTTTGGTTATACATGGTCCTGAAGGCTCACCACAGTGGCCCTGTGACCCCATATTCCCGCAGATCCCCCTACATCACCCCCCATGGGACATGGTCGTTAGCCTTCTCCAAGTCCACAAAACACATATAAACTAGATAAACAAATTCCCATGCTCCCCCAAGAAGCCCTGCAAGGGTAAAGATCTAGTCCAGTGTCCCACGGCCAGGGTTGAATCAGCATTGTTCCTCCTGCATACGAGGGTTGACAATTTGCCATGTTCGCATTTAAATTTTCTGTTAACAAACTGGAAATGTGGGGGTTAGTACTTTGAGTCTTAGCCAGGATTAACTAACCTATCCCAGTATTGTCATTGGAAAAACTCAGTTTTATAACAAGATTTCTCCATGTTTTGTTCTTCACTGGGAGAAAGGCAGCTCTCCCTTCTCTCAGTGTGGTCATTGTTGCAGCTTAGACTTCATCCCAGGTCAAACCGGGGTCAAACAAGGCTTATGAGGTTAGACGCTGATAGGAATGTCTGTCAAGTCCTTATCCCGTGGTCAGGGTTGATCCGGGGTCATTAATCAGACACGGATTGGAGATGCTGGGGGAAGTGTGAAGCCAGGTGATGCTGACCTCAGTACAGTGGCTTTGATTTTGTCTGGCCCTGGCTCTATGTGTGTGAATTGACGGGATCAGTGGCTGTCTGATTCACAGTGCTCTCAGCCTCTCTGCCAGCGCTAATGACATTGAGAGAGAATATTAACCTCACACACTCAGCAGGAATATCCACAGGGGTAGTCTATAACTCAGACACTGCAGGATCCACTGTGGTATTATCACTCAGACACACGGAAACTAGCTTTAAACGTTCGACAGGCGCACCATGGCGCAGACATTTCCAACAATTTAATTTGCACTTCTCACATAATGGCCTCGTATAACATGAAGTAATGAGCGGCGATATTTAACTTCCTCATGAACAAAGAACTTTGCTAATTATGTTTCACAGATTTCTTCTTGCTCTGATTTGTTTACGCTCTCTAAAAAGATATTTTTGTGTTTTAGCAAATGATGAAATCCCGTGTAAAAGTTCAATCTGACACGCCACCTCCAATTGACAGCTTTGTAGCCAGTGATGCTTTTACACACAGCCTGTCAGGGGCGAGCATAGCGCAATATTCAAAACAGATTAAGAGTGAACCCACATAAAGGGGAGATTCGCTGGCGGCGTTGAATGTACTCTAATGATTTGCATCGCCATTAATAGTAATTTGCAGCTGCCTAGGAAGAGACGTGTAATCCCCTTCCCATGTGTGAATTGACATGCATTCAGGGAGGGCTGTGTGTGTCCTGGATGTGTGATCTTTAAATGACTGCCACCTGAGGCCTGGAAACACAGAGAGAGGAGTGCCACACGGTGAAGGGACTGTGAGGGTGAGGAAAGGAGAGAGCTGTGGGGGAGATGGAGACAGATAATGACAGTCTAATTCACCATCGCCATCACACATGCATGTACAGAGACGTGTTTAGGCCATGAAGTGTAGCTGCAGGGGAGAGCGCTGGAACAGGCCTGATCAGCACTGTGTAGAGGTGGGTGGGTGGGTGGGGGGGGAGGTAGATGGATGGCAGGGCATTAATTTGCTTTACAGATAATGTCATCTTATTTAACATGAGCTAATCCTGATAGTGTTTTGATGCTATATTTTCTATATTTTGGTATTTTGGGATATGTGTTTGTGTGTGCATAGGGGTTAGGGTGATGAAATGCAGCAAGAGGAAACTAATGGTGACTTATTAGATTAATAGGTTTTATTTATCCTTAATCATTTATTGCTTTATTATAAAAAATGACAAGGTGTAGTCTTTTAGAGACATATCCAGGGAAAAATAGAAGTTGACAAGCCAGCATTACTGCAATGGAGTCTCCCTACTACATCTCAGAAGTGAGGACTTGAGTCACGCGACTTGGACTCGAGTCAGACTCGAGTCACGATTTTGATGACTTTGGACTCGACTTGACAATATCATCAAAGACTTGCAACTCGACTTGGGCTTTGACGTCAATGACTTTATGATCGGACTTTAGTGTGATGACTTGAAAATACTTGAGATTTACAGTGAGTGCATTGAGTAAAATGTGCCCCCATTTAAAGTATTCAACTAACGCAGTGATACTCAACCCACGGCTCTCAAGCCGCATGTGGCTCTTTAGTGACCAGTTGCGGCTCTTTTAAGGCTTACTTTAAAAAATCCTCCCAAAATCCTCTATAAATATAAATCCACACAAAGAAGACAGACTTTAACTCCCAAATTCAAATGAAAGTTGTATATTATTACCGTTGAATGTGCGCTGGATGGAGGAACATGTGTAAAAGAGCCCAGAGGAAGTCCGCTGGTGGTGCATCTCTTCATCAAGTTAATTCATAGAGGTGTGCTGTCTTGTGTTCAAGGTGAAGCTTCTAATGCCCTCGTTTTAACACATTTCTTCAGCCACTCCCTGCCAATGCTCCCATACTCGTATTTGATGATGACTTCTGCCATGCGCATCATCATCAACGAGCCAAACACACACGGATCACATTTTGAAATAATGTAAAATTGAGTAAAACTTGTCCAAACGTGGGTGTTTTATTTGATCTTAAGCGTACTAATGATAAATACTGTCAAAAAGGCAGAAACAGAAAAATGAAAGCAACAAACTGGCCGGACAGAACGATTTGTGAGGGGGAGCTGTAGGTGTGAGACAGGGCCGGTTTTAGCCATTTGGAGGCCCAGGGCGAAGACCAATATGAGGACCCTCCCCCTTTAGCTAAAAGCAAGAATAATGAGAGGAAAAGAATAGAAAGTATAACTTAAAGTTAACAGAGTCACAGAACTACAGTAAATGTCAAATATGAAATATAAATACCCAGACACCCATGATTCATCAGCTTTTTTTTGTTTATTCACTAGGAGGCAGTCATTGTGTTCACATAACTTGAGGTCTTATACCTAAACACATAACACATAACCTGAGGTTAAGAACTGGTTATAACACCTTAAACCTAATGCTGACCAGTCAAACATGTTCACTTACAAACACACACAAACCCTTTATGTCCACTCACACACCTATACATATACACACACTCACCACACAGACACACACACACTCACATTAAATGAGTTAAAATGACTGTACAACATTTTCAGAAGTTCATTTGTTGTTGCACCACTTAGCACTGAGTATATCCTGAATGCTATGTCAGCACTCTTTTTTTGTGTGATTAAGTTCTGTCACACTGGTCTTATGTTATTTAAAAAAATAAAACAATTCAAAATGCATTCATTGTATTTGTCAAATTTAATAGACTGTTACATTGTTAAAATGGCATTTTATTTGGTAAACAGTGCTTATGACTTGTAAGGACTCGAAAATTTCAAGCCTATGACTTCGTACTTGACTTGTCTTTACTTGAGACTTGACTCGAGACTTGGGATTAAAGACTTGAGACTTACTTGAGACTTGCAAAACAATGACTTTCTCCCACCTCTGCTACACCTGCCAATTGAAATGCAGGCTGTCCTGACATACAAGATCAACTGTTTCATATATCCATTAACATTCATCTGGGAAAGCTCCCATAGAAAACATTTGGGTAGGGCAGGACTTTAAAAAAATTCTCAGAAGTTGATTGGATGACTGTTCTGTCCATCGCATTCAAGGTGGGCCAATCAAAGTGACAAGGCAAAATGAAGTTATTCAATTCTACTGAGTTGACAGGCTGTTGCTGTAGTTTTTGTATGCCGTAGCTTCTCTGCATATAACATTTATGCCAAGGCCGATTGGGAGACATGCAAAAATGTCTTCTCAGCTGAGAGAAGCTTTTGGCGGGGCACTTTGCTCTTGTTTTAAAAAAGACATGTTGTCCAGTTGTAATTAAACTGCCGCTTTCCTGTGGCTACATCTGAGCTAATAGTAGGATACACTGGCAAACCTCACCTTTAGCGATTGCAAGGGAGAAAGGCAAAAACATCTTTTCTGTCATGTAAAGCTTTCAGTGTTGTTCTCTGCCCTTGTTCTAATAGAGAAATGAAATCCTAACCCCTGACGCCTAACCCTAACCCCCCGAACTAATCTCTCCACTAGCAACCATTGTACACAACCACTCACACAACCAGCCCTGTCCCCCCATTACTACCTCAAACTCAAAATTGAAATGGACAAAAAAATGTCCCTAGTGAGGTACAAGGGTTAATAGGCCATAGTGAAGATAAAATGGATAAATATTGGTTTGATGGATTTGGTAGGAGACAATAAAACATTGCCATTTTTTGTATTTATCTTATTTAGTAAGGTCATTAAAAACAAAAGTAACACTGAATGAGTGCCCAGCTCTGCATGTGGACTAGACCAGTGGTTCTCAATTGGTTGATTCACGGGACCCACCATCAACTCTTCAAGGAGAATTGCGACCCACATTTTGGACATCTTTTTGTCAATCAGATGTAATAGATAAGAAATAGTAGAACTTGGGCCTAAGACGGTACAAAATGTGTAACAAAAACAGTGAAACAGGACAAAAAATGCATGTTATATAGAGTCTCATTGACAATTTTGCGCCATTTTTTCCCAGGCACACATCCGTGACCCACTGAAAAGGGCTTTGCGACGCACTTTTGGGTCCCAACCCACCAGTTAAGAACCACAGGACTAGACTAAAGTCAGAATATTTCCTGGCTGTTTCAGTCTGAATGTCTCCCATCATCTTTTTTATCACATTTATTAAACCCAGTCCATATACTGGGTTTCTGTAGGTCCAGTTCCTTTCCCCATTCATTACACAACCTTATCCTGGCATTCAGTCTGAATTGTGCGTTGAATACTCCATTATGTGCATATGAGGGCCATCAGGGCCTCAGAATTGGTCAATTCATCAAACATTTATCTGTTTCCTTTTGAGTAGGACGTCATTATCGTGGTCACTCTGCAGCTTTGGCTTCTCTGTATGGAATAACAATGCTCTGTTTGTCTTCACCTCTGTGATCTTTGGGAGGACATTAGACACTTAAGCTGTGGACTGCAGCTGTGAGGGCTCCACAGCTTTAAAGTGCATGTGTGTGAGTGTTTATGTGTGCTTTTTAAATGCACAATTCACTCTGGAACTTTCTTCCTCTTGCAGTGCCAGCTTTTCAGATGTCATTTCTGATGTCTCCATTACCACTGGAATCATAGAAAAGGCTGTTTTAGATTATTTCTCTGTAAGGCACGGTTTAGACAAGCTCCACATTTGACCTTTCATCATCTTCTTCTAAGAATCACCAAGAGTGATTCATTCATGTGACAGTTACACAAGCAGCAAAGATAAAACAGGAACAGGACTCAGTGAAACACATGTAAAAGACTGGAGACTGCCGTTCTCCATTTTTCATGTGTTGCCTGAGGATATCTGACATGACACTGGTGCACACCATTGGCAGGAGTGACTGACATTTCAGCCAATAATGGTGGAGAGTTTTCTTCCCTCTGTTGTCAGCAGTGGTTTATCAATCACTATGTCTGCATTAGTATTAGTGTATTGATCGGGCAGGGCTGCTCTCCGGGTCAGTGTCTCCTCTCCTGTGTCCTTGTCTGAGTTTCTCACATCCTGCACTGTGCTGAGTTTCTGCTCCAGCTCGATATCATTGTATAGACACTGTGTTTAAACAGGATCATGGTAGATAATTAAAAATGCAGCACATACATGAGCTTCATATGTTAGCACACACAGACTGAAGCACACTTGCTTGTATGATGTATGATGGCGAGCTTACACAGGCTAAGTGGTAGTCAAAGTGTAAGAGACGGGCTGTGTGAAGTATTAGCTCTGACAATGAGGCTGATCATAATTATCTTAACAAGGAGAGGATTCATCGGCTCACCTCGTTAAAGCTGCTGACTCCCCCACCGTCTCTCTCACCCTCTCTACATCTCTCTCTTAACCAGTTTGAGGTTAAAGAAAGGCTAGTAGATAATGTCTGCAAAAAACAGGCTAAATGGGTTCAGAGGGTGATGTTTGATTTGATTTATCAAAAATTGTAACAGGGCTTCTTGGCAATAAATTTTATACCGTTGGAAAGCCTGTTTATTTCCCTTTTGAATGGTACCACATTTGTAAGGATCATGCATTTGTGGAATGAGCAGCAGAGCTGAGTATGTGGGTTGCGCCCATGACAAATCTGCTGTTGACTCTTGTTTTGAGCTTCTATTACCCCCAGGTGCTGACAGTCAGATGCCTGGTTGGCACCTGATTGTCAGCACCTATGAGTATGGACTCTGCTAAATGATTAAAGTTTTTGATAGCAATGAATCTCAGAATTTCTAAACTACATTGCAATAAATCTTCCCTTTTTGTTTCATTTGAAATTCATACTTTCATTCAAAACTGTTTTTGATTAATTTTAAAATGCTCTGCTGACTTAAACTAAGGATAACTGACTTCCTGTTTGGATACTGACCAGCTTTTAGTTTGAAAGTAAATAAGGACTTCAGTTTGATCAAAGATGTTGCGAACTTAATCATGGGAAAAGGAACTTGTTACAGATTATAAAGAAAAGGGGGCAGTAAAAAAAGGAAAATGTTTGATAACACAAAGTGCAGATGACTTTTGGCTTGTCCGCTGAGCTATCAGTGAGTTTTTGAAACTGAAATTACACTTTAAGGATGTCATTACCTGGCTCAAAGACATGACAAAAACATACGGTTTTAACTAAGAAAATGAAATGATTTTATTATAAAATATGAATTAAAGGATTAACAACTTAATTAGATATTAACTAAACTAACAAAGAAGATAACTAAACCAAAACATAGTGCACCAAGGAATCGCTGCTCTGGGGATCAAAAGGGCAGAGCTGCAGCAGCGCAGGGTGGAGCAGAGTTTGAAGATTAACTGCCAGCCTTATACACCTTGTGGAATGGCCAGATCCACCCAGGTGTGGCAAACCCCACCTACCAACCTGCAGGGTAAGACAGACAAGACACCAGTACAGGGGCAACACACAAAACACAACAGCAGGCCCTAGAAGCAGGAGGCTGTCACAAGGAGCAGTGGTGGACTTATTTTTGCATCGCTTAGGCTGCAGCGAGACGTTACAGTGACTCAACTCAAGTAAACTGAAGCCTTGTCCACACGGAGATGAAAACGATATATTTCCGTTTCGTTTTGAAAAACTTTTCTGTAAACATGGGATCATTTCAGGAAATGTCCGCAGAAGCACGGAATGACTGAAAACGCTGTAGTATGTATGCCAAGCCTGTAAGTGGCACTGTAACGCTGCCATGGAAGTGCTCCAAAATAGAGAAGAAGATTAAGGAAAACTGCCCCAAACTTTCTCCTGGTTACCCTTCTGGTTGGTCTTGGCGGTGGATTTAAGAACATCTGGTGTATGCTGTTCTCAGTGGTAAAGGAGCATCAGATTTTGCTGTAAAAATCATAATAAGCTCAGTAGCTTCTGCAGCACAAACAAAGCCCTGCAACCCGCCTTAGTTGTTTTGGCTTGACCTGCGCATGCAGCTTAACAAAACGGTAAGCATTTACAGATTTGTTCACTCTGTTTACGGCCTCCCAAATGCTGTTTGCATGTGGATAGGGTCTGAAAGTAGAGGCACCTGGCTGTAGACATCATACATCTATTCATAGTTCACATTTGTTGTGCAAGCATAACTGTTAACTGCCATCCACTGCTTTATGCAGTACCTTTTAGAATGGGAATGAGTTGGAGTCCTGGGAGAGAGAGAAAGAGAGGGTGGGGAATGACCTGGGAAAGGAGCCACAAGCAGGATCTGAGCCTGGGAAGGCTGCTGCTGTGAGGACAATAGCCTTTCTGTGTAGGGGATGTGTTCATAACCCTTGTCCAATGATCTTTAAATGTACTTGAATTTGAGTACATGTTTGCATTTTTACACAAAAAAATGAAATATGAAGGAAAAAGGTGGATTATATTGTTTACCCATAAAATGAGAGTGGGTTTTATTTGTGTTTTCCCTGCGTTTACCATTTACTAAACCTGTACAGCACTGGGATGCAAGTCAATTATCCTCATTAGCTTTGTTAAAAGCCAAAGCTGCTGTGTTTTTTCCCCCTTTTTGAAGTGAGGCACTTTTACTGCAGTGCTTAAACTTTGTTAGTTTTCCAAGCCGCACATTAAAAACAAGAAAGCTTATAAAAAGTAATGAAAGCGGCTACAGAAATGTGCAGAGGGAGCACAGAAAAGCTGGAGAGTATTAGAAGTTCAATCCCGGCTGCACTGTAGTTAATGCTGGATGGGACTCAGTGGCTCTCCCCTGGCTGTGAATTTAACTGATTAAATCAGCCAGTGCACGCAGCAGTGGTGACATGAAAACAACAATTAATAAGGCTCCCTCCTGCGCCACGAGGCTCCCTTTAACCGAGCAGCTAATAACATAACCCACAGGACTGCAGCCCATCATACACACACAGAGGCAAACATATGCACACTTACAGGTGGCAATGGTTAGTTAGAAACTTCTGTTAATGTCATGTTTACTTACTGTGATACACTACTATGCCTTAGAAAAAATGAAAACAAAGATTTTACTTGCAGATTAGTTGTATGTTGTACCAAATTCCCTGCTAATGAAGAAATAACATAGGCTTGGTTTTACAAAATCTCAGCCACTTTCATGCTGTTCCTGGTACATTTATGCACTTTTGAATTTTCCCCAAGCAGACTAAAACAACACAGCACGTTTTTGGCTTTCAGCAAGGAATTTTGATAAATATGTGTTTTAGTTGGCTGTAGTTACTGAGTAATGTTAAAGTAATACGATGGTAATTACCTTGTAATATGCTGCATTTTATATTTCATATTAAGGCAGTATTTACCTACTAATAATGTATGGATTATCAAGTAATTCCTTGTAATACTGTGGCAGTTCTCTGGTAATTAGGTGGCATTTTACCTAACCTTCACCCTAACCTTCAAGCCTGAACCCTAACCCTACTTTAACCCCCAAAATTACTTGAAAATTATTCAGGAACGACTTTTTATGGAATTTTATTATTGTGTTTTAGCATTTTATAATTCCCAAACACTTATTTTATCTTGTCTGCAGGTTTCCAAATATTTTAGCGCTTACGTTTTTTATGGATTAATATATATATCCACATTTAAATCTTTCTAGCTTTACTCTTCAACTCAAGGAACCTATAATAAGATTCACCTTTATTGCACATTATCTGTTATTTAAATGACTTATAAATAATTATTATAAAATCAAACATGAACTGTTCTCAGGTTATTTTTTCAGAAACCCTGGGTGACTCAAAGTATTTTGGTAACGAAATAAATTTCACCCTACCTTTACAAATTCAGACTCATTTTAATAGGGCTTTTAGCAACCATCCTGTTTTTTAAGGAGAGAATTTAGTCATTTTTAGTACTCAGTGTCCCCTGGAGCCCATGTCCCTTGTAGGGATCTTTTCAGACTACTGGGCTTTTACCAAACCTAACCCCTAACCCCAACCCCCAACCCCAACCCTCTTACACTACCCTAACCCCCCAAACCCAACCCTCTTACACTACCCTAACCCCAACCCCCAACCCCAACCCTCTTACACTACCCTAATCCTAACCCCCTAACACCAACCCTCTTACCCTATCCTAAATCTTAAAATCACTTGAAATTTATTCAAGAAAGACAAACTTTAATTTAGTGGGCCAAAATAAAGAAATACCTTGGAATTTTGAAGCAACTTATATAGAAAACTAGAAAAGCACTCAGAGAGCACAGACCTCCACCATCAGCCCTATCTTCCAATAGTGAGGAATCCTTTAAAAACATTCCTGGATTCAGACGGTGATCCAGATGACTCCCAAAATCTAATTTGCCGATTACTCCCTCCCTGATGGGGTGGAGGCATGGTGAGGCAAAGCATTGGCCTCACTACGTGTGGACTGTCATGGCAGAAGCACCCACGGTCTCACCGGACATCTGAAAGTCATGGCAGAGGGTGAATATTCCTCTATTCCTCCCAGCATTGTGAGTATTCTCGCTACAATTCGCTGTCTTTCTCTCTGTTACGCTCCGACTCGTCTCCTCGACCGGGCGTGCGTCTTTCAAACTCTATAAACTCCAAAACTGAATAAGTTACTCATGTCCGCCATCTCCTGGTGTGAAGTGGTAACAGCACAGACCTCTGCCATTAGCCCTATCTCCCAATAGTATAGAGTCCTTTGAATAATTCCTGGATCCAGACGGGGATCCGGATCAGTTCCAAAATCTAATAAGTTCTTCCTTACGCCATTTCTGACATTTCCAGAAAATTTCATGAAAATCCGCCCATGACTTTTTGAGCTATGTTGCTGACAAACAAACGAACAAATAAACAAACAAACCCACCCGATCACACGAGGTAATTATCATCTTATTTCTTATAAATTGCTTGGTGTAAAATACAACCTATTTACCAGAGAATGGCCAAAGTTGGCGGGTTTAGGGTAAGGATAAAATACTGCCTAATTACTGGAGTATTTTCACGATATAATGAGGGTTCAGGTTATGACTAGTGGGTTAGGGTAAGGATAAAATACCACCTGGTTTCCAAAGAATTGCGACAATATCACCAGGGTTAGCGTTAGAGGGTTAGGGTTGAGATAGAGTAAAATACCACCTGATTTCCAAAGGATTGCCATTATAATACAAGGAATTACTTGATTATCGATACATTATTACAAGGTAAAAACTTCCTCATTATTACTGAGTTATTACTTAGTAAAATGCCAACTTATTACTAGGTAATTACATCTCATTCTTGATTATTACTAGATAATTTCTGCTTATTACAATAGCATTACTACATAATTAGGGCCCTCTTAAATACAGTGCTAAACAACAGTAGGTTGACCACGGATTAGCAGAAAGAAAAATCTAACAAGTTAGGTTAAATTAAATGTTTTGGAGGTTATTAATGGACTCTTGCTTTCATAAAGATACCAGGAGTATCATCACCATGGGGGAAAAAACAAGCAGAGTAGGATTTCATAAAAACTGGCACATCTCTCCGTTCATCCATCTTGCCAGTGCATTAATCAGACCTGATAAGAGGTTGTCAGCTTGCAGCTTTGCCAGCACACGGTCTAGGTGCTGTCAGCTGTTGTTGTCAGTATCAGGTGTGTGTGTTTGCAAAATGTTGATGTCTTTTGAAAGGAGGCGAAGCTCAGTTCGCCTCAATTGCAGGTCCGGGATGAATTGCTGATTTGTAATTTTCCACTTGGGAGTATGGCTGCAACTTTGTGCAACATTTCAGCATTTGGTGTAAAAAGTTGTGGCTGTATTTACAATCCGTGATTCTATTTGTCATCGTATACGGGACTAGTTGAAGCTGCCTGATCAGAAAAAGCAGACAAGTAACAACAGCTGGAGCGCTATGTTTTTGCAAATTATTTTTTTTCTTTTGTTATCCAATAAACCATGTAGAATAAGACTTTAAATCATGCCCTGCCCCCCTGCTGCTTCCTGCTCTTCACCATCCATTTGCAGATTGTCCTGAAAGAGGTGTTATATTTACTCAGCTCCAAGTTGGTGTGTATTATGGCAGCCATTGACACTCGGCAGATCCAGGGAGGAGCAATAGTTCACGCTGCAGCTGTTTAGACCTCACTGTACCTTGAGTTTGTCATGCTGCAATGTGACACTGTTCGCTGGAATTTATATTTATGTAACCTAATGTCAAGGTCATCCATCTGCGCTTTGGAGGCAAAAAAAAAAAAACACATAATTAATCAAAGTATCTAAATATGAAGCCCTGAGAGGTATAAAGTGCTTGACTATGAAAAGTACTGTGTTTAATTAGATTTATCTGTTGTGTTAGCTGTGATTTTATAAAGTATGCTATCTTTGTCAAGCTCTGGCAGATTTAAATGTCAATGAAGTCCCCCAGGACGCTCTAACATGGCATGTTGACAGTGTGAGGGATTAGACACAACACACACATTGCCTTTGTGCACCTTCCATGACTTGAACTTTGCTGGGCCCTAACCCCACCCTCCATCATTTTTATGCCTGTGTGATTGTGAATGTGAGCAGGACAAAAGGAGAGAGTTGCCTCTTTTTGCAGTGTGTCATAAAAAAGAGAGGAAAAAGGTGGAATTTCCACTTAAAACAAACAAGAAAGAACATCTTTTGATGTTAAAACCCCTATCATGGTTCAGTCGCACAAAAAGTTTCCCCTCCATTCCTTGTGTGATTGCAAGTGTATTCCGGTTCCTCTGTGAAAATGATGGATGACAAGTTAAATTTGTGTCTGGGGAGTGAAGGTGAACTGTGACAGAGTGATTTGTCTTGGGAATGGAGGGTTAGGGTCAGGCGAAACTGGGCGCCTCAAGGCACAAGACATTGACAAATTCATCCTGCCCGCCGCATTTCTGAAGCCTTTTGTTTTGAATCCTGGCTACTCACAAGTGACCCCCATCCCTCATTCTGCCAGCCCCGCTGAAGGATGCCTCACCATGCCAGGGGAGCTCAGCACCACTAATTCTTGTCATTCACTTCCCTGACAGGCCCGGACCCATACTCTCCACGGCGTATGAAAGAGGCAGCCTGAAATATTTATTTCTGCACAATAACCGCTCACCAGATTTAGAGCCATAACAGTTTTTTTTTTCCTGTTGCCTTGTCATTGCAGGTCACTGGCAGGCCTCAAAATGTTCACTGAGCTGGAAGAGCTGGTCGTCGACAACAATCTTCTCGGAAATGACCTCCGGTTTCCCAGGTTACCCAACCTCCACACTTTAACACTCAATAAGAACCAAATATCCTTTCAAACTAATCACTCACTCCCTTTTATCAGCTCAATTTGGAGTCTTAGATGCAGACACTTAATGCATTAGTATCAGTTATTTTGCATGCATTAATCAGCTAATAACCTTCCTGTGTTGCAGTTTTTATGCCATATTGTTTGCAGAATTCTGAGGGGTGCAAAAGAACTTGAAGGAACTTGTGTCACTGAGCCTCATGTAGGACTAGTTTTTGAACCACAGGGACCTCTAGTGGAATCACATTTTAGAGTCAACACATCAGATGTGTGTTTTCAAAGAGAATAAAAAGTGTTGGATTAAAATTATATTGCAAGAATAAGACATAAATTGATGTAGTGCATTTGCAGCCTTGTTAGATCATTAGTTTAAATTATAGGGCATGCTTTTTAGCAGTGTTTTCTTCGGTTCCATTATGCTTTATTGCACTATTTCAGCACTCTGATATTCTAGTTATTTAATTTGTCACTAAACATGCTAGCACATGCTCACATTTTGGCTCATTGCTTATAACAGCCCTATGTGTTCCAGCGCCCAAAGTAAACACATTAAAAGCAGAGCTCTGCAGAGCCGCCCTAAACCTGGAGACATAGACACGCTGCGAGGCTGTTTATGATCAGTCAAAAATGTGTGAACTTCCCCTCCGAGCTTCAGAACAGGTTTAGCAATGTGTCCTGTTTTCTTCTGGTTATGCAGATCCCACTGGGTAACGATGCTCACGCTCCCTCACACATTCACACACGCTCACTTCCAGAGTCAACATTAAAACTGGGACTCCTTGAAGTGTGCGTCTGGGACTGTGTGCTGCAGTTTTTTTTTTTTTTTTTTTTTTTTTTTGTAAAGTGGTCGGCACATGCTAATAGGCCAATTATGTACATCCTGTCGTGGCACGGTGCCATTTTAAAGCTGGAGTTCTGCATTAGTGCCGTTGTATTTTGACACTTTGGGGCTCAATTTTCCAAGTGAATGTATTAGTGATGAATGTGCCTGCTTAGGGGCTGTTTGTTTTTTCCACGTTTTCACAAAAAAAAAAAAAAAAAAGTTTTCCACAGCACGGCTCTGGGAAGCACGGACTGTTTGAACCGCAGGGCATCCATCATTTTGTCACTGTTCAGCACCCGGCCACCTAGGAAATGAAAGAGATCGAGAGAAAAGGGAGAGAGAGAGCGGCAGCCAAATTGTGTCACTAGTATATGCCAAAGCCTGCACCTTAAATTGCCCCTCTGTCTGCCCGCTCTCACAAAGCCGGTGACTAGACCCTTTGAGCGGCTCGCTAAATTTGACAGTGACGTGTTTTAGCGCAGACAGGCAGGGGAGGGGCAGAGCGGGGAGTAAATGCTAATGTAATTAACAGCGCAAGGTCCTTGACATCCGCCCTTTGACACCTGACTGATATCGAGGCCCTGCTGGAACACTTGGCTGATGTGACCCCGTCACTGGAGTACCTAAGCCTGCTGGGAAACGAGGCCTGCCCCAACCAGCTGGTCAGCCCGGATAAGGATGAGGACGACTACCAGAGATACAGGTCTGTAAATACAAGCGATGATGTCACAGAAACAGATATTAGATACACAAATAGATCAAGATGAGTGTGTTTGCTCTGCCATCTTGGTGTTTACTATAAAGTGGCCTGAAAGAAAATTATTTAATTTGCTTGTAAGATTATACAAATAAGGTAAGGATTGCTGCAAAACTTCTATTGATGGCCCAGGCTTTGATTTACTTACCTCTGATTATTTTCAACCAATTTCAGGCTCACAAAAACTATACAAATGTTAAAGTACACCAGAAAAAAATATTTAACTTTGCAAAAGAGTATCATATTGAAAGATAAATACATTTTGAATTGGATCTTGCTTTGTCTGACAGCACATCTAACCCACCTGCTCTACTATTGGGGAGTGAGGGAGAGACCCCTCTCATTAATCATTAACCAGTACTGTGCTGGCCTAAGAAGCTGTGCAAACATCAGAATGGCTATAGAAATCATATCTAAAGCCGTTAGATTCTTTAAATTTTTTCAGAAGGAAAAGAAAACTTTTTTCATAATTTTCAGTAGCTACTTATCACTATTCCATACTTATTATTATTCAATACTTGTACTTATCCCCAAAGCTAGCACCAGCAGCAGAATCCTTTCTGTCCCTCCCATCAATCGCTGAGGTTTAAATTTCTTTTCCCTTTCAACCTCCTAAGTACCTCCATGGACATATGAGGATATTACATTTATGCTTTACATCATGGTAATATTTTCTGCTATTAGATTTTTTTTAGGTAATTGTCGAGAATTTTCCATTGTACGTAAGTTATTCCCTTGAAAAGTTGGGAGAATTTATTTGAAATTTTCAGGATGTTTCATGGATGTTTCTGGGTATTTAATTGGACAATTTCCAGTATTTTCAAAGAAGATTGGAGAATTTCCTTGTAAGCTTTGGGGAAAAATTGCTTTGACATTTCTTAGTTGTTTTCATGGGAGCTTGGGAAATTTGTTTGAAATTTGTTTCAGGTGTTTTCATGGAAATTTTCAAGTATTTTCATGGAAATAGGAAAAATGTATTTGTAATTTTTGGGAATTTGATTTTATTTTATGTGGGGGGGGGGTACTTTGAAACATGATAGTACTTCACAAAAATTTAGGAAATGTATTTGTGACTTTTTTTTTGGAAATTTTGAGCAAGGGTGTCCATTTAAATTTTCAAGAATTTTCATAGAAATATCATGGAATTTGTTTAGAAATTTTCAGGTATTTTCATGGAAATTTGGGAAATGTGTTTGTAATTTTGGGGAATTTTATTTGAATTTTTTTTTTTTTTTTTTGGGGGGGGGGGCGGGGGGGTTGTAATGTTGTGGTATTTTCAGAGAAATTTTAAACATTTATTTGGAATTAGTTTTTGGAAATTGGAGCAGGAGTATCCTTTGATATTTTCAAGAATTTTCGTAGAATTTTCAGGGAATATGGTTGGTTGTTTTTTGGGGGGATTTGCTTTGAAGTTTTGGGGTATATCTTCACAGAGATTTTGAGAAATTTATTTAGAATTTTTCTTGGAAATCAAGCGCTGGTATCCTTCTAAATTTTTCAAGAGTTTTCATAGACACTTTAGGGAATTTTTTTTTTTTTTTTTTTGATGTTTTGAAGAATTTTCCATAATTTCCAAGAAATTTGGGGGAATTTGTTTGTATAATTTGGGGAATTTCATATGAACTTTTAAGGGGAACCTACTTGTTCACCAAAATATTTGAGGAATAAAAGAATTTTAATTTTCTGAATTTTGGGTCATTTATTTGAAATTTGAGAGCATTTTGTGAATTTTTTTCAATGAAAATTTCCAAGGAATTTAGAACTTCTATTGGTAAGTTTGTTAATGCTTGGCCTGAGCAAGATCCTTTAGTCCATCTTCAAAATGCCTCCACCACCCCTCTCTCAATGACTGACACCATCTCTTACTGACTGAAGACCCCAACAACTGGCCAACAGGCTGACACACAGCCAAAGATCTGCTCATAAACCTATCTAGTGCTGTATTTTCTGCAGAAACAGGACCTTCAGGAGATTTGTGGACATACTTTTTGGTCAATACTAATTCCTTTTCAAAGACAAGGCTGAACTTTGAGACTTATCAGGTCCTAGTTTTTCTAAACAAGTGGGAAAAACTAAAAATGCACTCTGCACAAAAGTTCAGGACTCAGGAGGTTAAGGTGACTCTGACCCTGTTTACACTTTGCATTAACATTTGTTTTGCCAGTGGAATGGGCAAAATATTGGAGGCACCATTACTACTACTCCAAAATATGGCTGCAGAAATTAATCTAAAGTAGAATTATTACCTTTCTGACCAGTTGAGCCAAAACTGAACATGCAAAAGCTTTGTACAAGTCAGAATCATGGTAGAACTGTTGTATTGGATCTCAAAGGTGATTGTACTGTTAGTGCTTATTCCTGAATCATTCTGCTGTGTGCCACTCATTCTATATGAAACTTTTCATGCTTGAAAAGACTCAGTGAGAGAATGTTTTGTCTAGATGGTAGTATTCCTGGTGAAATAAGGGCAGAATGGAATTAAAACACTTATTTTTCCCCCTCAGACAGTTCAAAGTGATAGTTTTTGTAAGTAATGGATTTGGAGATGTTCCTTTTTTGTTACATCCACCCCCTTACATTTCACAAGCAGACTGTGGATTCAACCACATCACTCTAAAAGCTTTGTCAACCGGCCCTTCTACACTCCAGTTTGCAAAATGGATTTCATGTGTGACTAGTCACCACCACAAATGAGTGTTTACTACCCTGCCTTACCAGAGCAGATGATGCATTAAACATCAAGCTAGGCCTCAAGCCGTGCAATATGACCACCATTTGTCAAGGTCCTTTACATGAAATGCGATAAAAGGCGAAAAGCATACTCTCTTTTGTCTGTTTTAGCCCTAAGTGCTTGTTTCTGACTCTGTGTTGCCTATTAATCATTTACTAGCCCATGCCTTTCTTGAATAATCTTTCTTCTCTCTTTTTGTCTCCCTCCATTCTCTCACTTTCCCTCCCCCTTCCTCCCCCCTCTCCTCTCTGCTTATCTTACTGGTGAGAGAAGCTGTTCTGTTTTGACTGACAACGTCTAGGGTCCTGTAATGTAATATTCATAACGTGTCACATAGTAAAACATCAATTTGAGCGTGATGCAGATTTCATGTCTGACAAGGTTAGGCTGTATGCAGGTCGTGACAGCATTGGCCTTGGGCAATAAATACCCGGCCCAGTGCCTCGGGAGCTCTCGGCCTCTCAAGTGAGATAGCCTGGTGCGTTGCATTGGTGCCCCAATTAGTGCAATGACATAGAAACATAGTCTTCATTCACTCAGTGCTGTGTAGTCTGCAGGGAGGTTAAATGTCCCATTCTTAGCTCACAGTGCAAACGCTCAGTGGCCGTTTAAAGTACTACAACAACACAAGGAGTCAAAGCTGTGATTTTCTATGTTTCCAGTAGTGAATAATCAGGATAAGTTCAGCTTCCTGGATGATTCTATTCTAGTTTAACTTCTGTTTTCTCCTTCTCTTTGTGATGTATAAACATTAACAGATTTGTATTTGACATTTTAACCTCTTATCTGGAGGAAAGTTATTAACTTGTCAGATCTACTTTCTGAGGAGATCAAAGCGTTTGTGCCTCAGGTGCCTCAACAGCCAGCTGTGCTCTGAGTTCATTCAACCTTCATCTTTTCTTAATTCACAAACACAGCTGCAGAATCATACTGGATTTTATTATTTTCCATAGATTTAGCACCACTATTTTTCCCTAGCTTCAATCCTAAAGGAGTTAATATGGAGCTTTTCTGTCTTTGAATGATGCTTTGAAAAGCTTGGACATGATTTCCATTGATTTTCTTTCAAATGAATACACATTAACATATTTTACCTTGCCAAGTATGAAGCCCTAAGCTGACATGCGTACATTTTATTACTTTTTATGATACTGAGTAATTTTTGGTTAAATAGACATGTCTAATCTTTTTGTTGTTGTTTTTTTTGTGTATCTCTATCATAGTCCTCTGGAACCGCTGTTGTCATATGACAGGTCGAGTCTTTTTCCTCTTGGAGGTCGCTGTTTTGCCGTTCTAATGATACTATCCATGCCTTTGTAACCTTTACAAAAGCTTGTTGGTGAGCTTGGAACTCAGGTGACTTTCTGGGGTATTTAAAGATTAAAGCCATAAATCCAATATTCAATGCCTTTTTATTCATTTTTAATTCATTTTTTATCTTTTCTGCTCTGACAGCTAATGCTAAATGTAATTTTGAAACCCATATGCTTTGTGACAGGCTGTGACGACTAATGGCAGGCTGTTAGGTTATCGGGTCCTACTTTATCAAACTGATCATTCGATCATGCATGAGACAGCCTGAATAGCTCATAATGGAGAGACAGAGAGCCTGTGATGTTTCCCTCTGTGTCACTGCAGACAGGATCTGCTCTGAGTAATGGCTCAAATACAGACAATACAAAAAAGCCTCAAAACTTTTTGTAAAAATGCAAATATTTTGAAGACTTTTTGCCACAGAATGATTATTTTTTCACTTATTGGTCCCCAAGAGATAGGAGAACGAGTTTGTACAAAAAAGCCCCAGTCATTATTGTTTACTGTGCTTCACACATCAGAATCTTTGGTTGTTAATTCAGGTTTAGTTTTACAAGCTTTTTAAGACAACAATTCCAGGCGAGACAAAATAGTTAAAAAAATATTTTAGGACTCGTGATTTTAGGATTTTTCCATTACAACAGATGTAATTATCTTATTCAGGGATTCAAGTACTCAGATATGTTTTTCAAGATCACTGACACTGCTTTAGTAAGTGCTAGCCCATGAATATTACTTTCAGTACAGAAAACAACAGCAACAATTTACAATTTAATTTAAAGAGGGGGCCACATTTGACCTAGTAGTTAGGTCGGCCGCATGTTCAAAACATAGTTTTCCAAGTGGGTTCCAATCCAACTAGTGGCTCCTTTCCCATATGTCATTACTCACTATATTTCTCCCAGACTCCTTAAACTGTCAACTGTCCTGTCCACTCAGAATGAAGGCAAAAAGACCAAAAAATAACTCTTAAAAGGAATGAATAAATAAAAAATTTAGAAAACAAACTGAAACACAAGTAACAAAGTCATTCCTACAATACTTGAACAAAACAATCTGATTTTTCTGCATATGTTGGCAGTAAAAAGCAGATCTGGCAGCAACAATATCATCTGCATCTTGTTCCAGCTAACTCCAGTGGTCCTGCCGTTGTAACTGAAACCTGCAGTGCGCTGGCCCAGAGTCTTTGAATTCTCCATCCTGGCCCAAGGGGTTACTAATAACACTGATCCCTGTCTCTGTTCTGATATTACTAAGTTTTTGTTCTTATGATAACAGAATAATTATCTTGTGATACAAAGATAAAAACACCAAGCTGGTCACTTGGCTGTCCCTTGAAGTTGCAGTTTTGTTTTGGTTTGAAGGACTGGTGCTTAAATATGATCTACCGCAGTGGTACTCAACAGCACTAGTCCTGTGTTTGTTTTGTGTGATTTCAATGCTGTAGAAATAAGGGGAAAAATCTGAAATCACAGCAAAACAACCAGAGATTACATTGCATCATGGGGAAACAGAACAAATAAAACATATGGATACATGTCCACGTACTGTGGATCTTGAATAGCTGCTCATCAGTAAAAATGTTTTGTATTTTTTTGTTGTTGTTGTTTAAAAGTGCATGAAAAGTACTCTACTTTTCAACAAATATTAAGGATAATATTTCTAAAAATTGCGTAAATATTGCATTATTTCAATTAGGGGTGCACCGATCGTTGGTGTCGATTTCCTTAATTTTGGGGGATCGGCAATCGGCCGATACTTAGATATGAAACCGATCTTATCCACTGATCTTTTCTACCTCTATGTACTAAAATGTGAAAAATGAAAGACTAAAGGAACTGATATAATTTATTAGTTTGGACAGCAATGCTCTAAACTTTTATCTATATTTCAGAGAACTACATCATGTGCAGTTAAAACAACAAGTTTGTGTTGTTTCACAGGTATTGTTCAGTGTTTTTAATAATATAAGATTGGAACATTGAAGGTGTATGCTGTCAGTTATTAAAAAAAAATCGGTATCAGCCAAAATCGGAACCGGCAGGTCAGGCTTTTTAAAGATCGGTGATTGGCCAGAAAATTGCAATCGGTGCACCCCTAATTTCAATGCACTAATGTTAATTTTAAGGTCATGTTTTTACTCATGTAAATGTATCCAGACATTTCTACTGAACTGTACAATGTAACTACAAGGCAACATCCTGTTTATCTTAAAAAAAACAAATGGATGATCAGGATTTTTATTTGCAAGGTATTTAAGAAATATTTCTATTTATCACCCTTATATGAGAATTATGCAGTTCTTTCAAAATAAAATAGCGAGTATTGGATCATTCATTAACAGCTTATCTGTTATCATCATTACATTTTGTGTAGAGTACAGTCTAGTTTGTTTTTGTACCTACATTTACCATGTCCAAAGGCAGTAGAAATCACATTGTTTTCAACACGTTTGTTGCCACTAAGTAAAGCCGATGTGTGTTTTTTCCCCTCAGTCATCTCTCCCCTCCTCTCCCCTCCTGTGCTTTCTCTTATCCTCCCTCCCTGGTTGGGTTGAATCATTAATATCCCCACCGGCTGACAGAGCCTTGTCATCTGCTCTGACCCTGTGATGGTGGGTTACCTATGGAGAATGACCTCTCCACGTGTCTCCCAAGGGCATCTTTACGTTTCATCATGGAAATGCCCTGAACAAAGTCCCTCTTTTATAGAGAGGGGGACACAGGATGGGATTGGGGCCTCCTGTATTTGAAAACGGAGCCCTTATTAGGGGTCAGAAGCGGGACATTTTACTACACCATAATGCCCAAATAAGAAGTATTTCAAGCCTGTGAGATCAATTAAATGTTTGTCATTTTTTTAAATGTATTTTTCTGCATTTCCCTTGTGATATGTTCTCTCCAATGTCTGCTATCCCTGCATCCCTTCCTTATAATCCTCAGGTGTTGAAAATTTGACACAAGCTTTGCCATCTCCCCTCATCGCCATCGCCATCATCAATTTGTCACGGCTCTGTGCGCACAGGTCTCCACTATGCCCATACCCTCCACCTCCACCTCCGTCTCCATCCTTTCTCACCCTCCACTTAGGTGCTGCATGCATGTCCTCCTTTTTTTGGCTGCTAGCTCAGCCCTGACATACTGGTTCCTCTCTCCCTGCCTGCTTGTGAAAGGATCTGTTGTCATCTATGTATTCCAACCATTATCTTTTGACGTTTCTCTCCCTCCCAATGAAAGACAGAGTGTGTCTGAAAGCTTAGAGAGATATGTGTGATGCTGCCAGAATGACAGCTCTGGCAGACGGGTTGTATCTCCTTTCGTGCTATTTATATGTTGTGCTTATTCTTATCAGCTTTGAAGGTTATAACATACAAGAAACTATCACCATTAAATCAGCATCACCATTAAATCTCTGTAAACACGGCTGCTTTTCAACTTTAGTTGATGCGTGCATTTACATATTAGAAAATGTGTCAGTTTGATTAGTATGTGACGGTTTACACCATTCCTTAGATTCTCTGTTTGTCTTTGTGTTTAGAACAGGGGGATCTTTAAAGAAACACACTATTATTTTATTCAAATATTCATTTTTTCTTTGCAGGTACTTTGTTCTGCACAAGTTGCCCCACCTGAAGTTTCTAGACACAAGGAAAGTTACAAGAAAAGAGGTGATGGAGGCGCAAGCAAGAGGAGCCTTCATGAAGGTGGTCAAACCAAAATCAGAAGCAGTAAGTTAAGTTTTTCTTAATTTTAAGGGCCTGAAGACCCAACAGGACACTAGAGATTGTTAGGATTATTCACTGTCTTATTCCATGTGAGTTTCCATATTTGTTGGCCTTAACATATCTGAAAAGTGTTGAAATTTGACATGTGTGTGGGGCTTGGTGAAAAATTTGAGATTTAACTGGTTTCCAACATGAGTGATGGGAACTTACACTAGTGCCACCTACACCGGTCTTATAATTAAGCCCCTCAGGGCGTTTTACCTATCCAAATGAAATTTTGTACACATATTCAGCTTCATGAGCCACACAGAAAAGTCTGTTATTGTCATGGTGAATTCCCAATAGAAAGTCTGCCATTTTGAGTCAAAGAGAATTTGGTGTTTCTTTGCCATGTCAAGGGTTTCATTGAGGATTAACTCATCTGAGGCCACTAGCTGAATTTTGGCAGGGTGGTAAAAGAGATGTAAATGATGAAAAGTTATCAAAATCTTATGCAAAGCTCAAACAGCATGAGAAAGGCACTTTTCACAATCAAGGTCATGAGGTGTTGTCCATGGTGATTTTTTTGTTCGCCATTAAACAGGAAGTAGTTTTGTCAGGGGGTAAAAATGGTAACAGAGCCATTAAAACATGTTGATGAAAATGTATAGAGAGCAAACAAGATTATTGATCTGATTTTTTTTGTGTGGGCATGGTTTAATGGCTCAGTGGTGCCTCCTATACTGGCCTCAAAATTAAGCCCCTCGGGGCATTTTACCTGTTGAAATGAAATTTTGTACACATATTCAGCTTCATGAGCCACACAGAAAAGTCTATTATTGTCATGGTGAATTCCTAACAGAAAGTCCGCCATTTTGAATCAAAAAGTAATATTTAGTGTTTCTTTGCCATGTCAAGGGGTCTGTTGAGGATTAACTCATCTGAGGCCACTAGTCCAATCAAGCTGAATTTTGGCAGGCTGGTAGAGGAGATGTAAATGATGAAAAGCTACTAAAATATTTTACATAATTCAAAAGGTGTGGTCCTGGTAAGCCCTGAAATTTGCATACTTTTCACAGTGAAGGCCATTAGTTTTGTTCATGTTTTTTTTTTATTTTTTCTTTTCGCCATGAAACAGGAAGAAGTTTTGTCAGGGGGTAAAAATGGTAATAGAGCCATGAAACATGATTTGGAAAATTCATAGAGAGAAATCAAGAATATTGATTTCACTTGTTTAGTGGGTGTGGCTTAATTGCTCAGTAGTGGTCCCTACATTATTTCGAAAGATCAGCCCCGATGCCACATTTGACCTGGGATTTTGAATTTTGGTACACAGTGTCCAGTGTCAGTCAAGATAATTTTATGTTGATATAAAATCAGTGCAACTTTATGGAACAATGTTAGCACATTAGAGTAAATACAGTATCAAAGGTAACCTACATTGTATCTTTACGATATGCTTTTGTCAGTTGTACTGTGGACTCTCTTTTTATGTTGGCTGTGACGAAAGTCCTAAAGCATCAGATTTAGCAGCTGTGCCACAAGCCCATCATGCACCAAACTCCAACATGCACAAAGGTGCGCTGGCCCGTTCAGAGCTGCTTGCAGCCATAGTTTACTTTGTTTTAAGTCTCTGAAGTTCTGAGTGGATTTATCTCATTCACCCCTTCTGTTCTCCCCCTTTATCCTTCCTTTCTTCCTGTGCATGCTTGACAGTCAGGCTCCCTTTCAAAAAAGGTCCCAGCACTGTGGCCCTTTACAAAGAGTCTCTCTCTACTATCGCTTTAAGTGTGTGTTGCATGTGTGTAAATGTGTGTGACCACGGCCTGACCTGATTCCGTATGCATGAGCCCCAGATCAAAGACGACGGGCGGCTGTCCGGTCGCGCTTGTGTTGCCAAGTGTGACATGGCTGGCGATCAGAGTGACAGCTCACGTACACGCCGCTCACAATCGCTTAATTATCCCGAGCCCCGTGCACTTATTCCTCCCTCTCTTGTTTTGGGACACACAGACTAATTAGAGTTCGGGAGGTTCATAGATACCCCCCCCCCCTTTTTTTTTTCACCCCTTCTTTTTCTACTCCCTTTGATAATACAATATAAATGAACAGCTTTTGCCTAGATTTGATTTCATGTAATTGTGAGGTCATGAAATATTTAGTGTTAGGATCAGCTAAGCTTTGTCGTTTCAAGGTCTCTGGGGCTCTGACAGTGATCCTGGGAGGTTAAAAATGGATCCAGGACGGCATCCAGTGACAAATCAGAAGCATGTGAGTCAGCGTAGGGTTGAAAGTGCAGGAAAAAAACAAATATTTATTGTCTCAGACAATCAGCTAAGATAGTAAATTCTTTGTATGTCAGCTCATGCTACGCTTTGTTCTTGATCTTCATGCAAGTGGCAAGCAGGAAAGCAAAACACTGAAATAATTTAACCTCAGCCTGGCTTGTTTGGTAGATAGAGAGAAGTGGAATGAAAACACTGTTCATCCACTTTATATGAAACAAAACTAAGGACCTCTACAATGCTTGCTGGCAGGGTAAAGTCTCTTTATGAGATATTATTTACATAGCTTGTCAGTGAGGAAGAGATGTTTGCCTTTGTCGCCACAGCCTTAGATGAAAGGAGAGATAATCATCGATTCTAGCTGACTTGATGTGTGTGTTTTTGTGTCTTTGAACCTGCTGTGTATGATAATTTATTCCCTATGCAAAGTAAAAGGTTATAGCTTTGATAAAAGCACTTCTACCCTCCATCACTTGCAGTTTTATATGCGCACTTTCTCTTTTCTGAACAGTTTCTTATTAGCAACTCACAGTCGTCATCTTTGCTTGGATATATCCATAGTCCACGTCATAGCAGCAGCATTTCTTTTGAGGTAGATGAGATGTGATGTGTCAACTACCGCTGACTTGATGAGCCATGAGTACCTCCCGGCTCTTATTGTCCACATCATCAGAGTGATTGTAAGCTGACCGATAGTGCAGGCCGGCAATTAATGAAATGTCTGCAGCAGAGGCGGAATGCAAGGAGAGATGATGGCATAATTAGATATTTGTGTTTGCTTTTATGTCTGCTACAGCAGGGTGTTGCTCAGGGTACACTGTCTGCCATTGACTTCATTACAAAGAATGGTAATTAGCTGTCTCACTGTCACTCGTGCTATTTGAGTCTCAATTAGTGCGAGGGGAAAAACAGCATCACAGGCTTCATTTATTGAAATTATTTGACTTCGGGTGTGTCTTTTTAAGTTTTTCGCCCCACGTACAGTTATTTTTCCTCTCAGACATTCTACGTCAAGTCTCCTTCCTACTGTTTACACTAGATAAATTGAAACCATAGAAACAGCAGCAGGGCTACAGTAAAACATGCCCACTTATGACAGCATGAAAATGAAGAAAGAGCCCCTTCTATCAGATCATTCCCACAGCATGATGTATGTATTGGAATAGTTAATGGACTCGCTATAAGAGAGACACAGCTGAACTTTTAGACCTCTCTTGAGTCATATCGGAGCGGACTGTGACCGCAGTTGTAACTCCTTTTCAATCACGCAGTGATGGCATGGCACCGAGCGGCGCCACATGGTTCTGATAAAGCAGTTATGGTCTTTAGCACAATGTGAACGCCATAGCTTTCATACGTTTCCAATGTTTTTCATGTTGGCTGAATCACAACCAGACAGTCGATGGTTAGTCGTTTCTCAGGGAAGGCACAAAAATTTACAAGAATATACACAGAAATTAGCCTCTAGCTCTCTATAGCCTCTATATAGTGTATAAATACATATATGTATAAATTTATGTCACAGAGTCAAACCATCAAAGCTAATGTAATGCTACTGTAATGGCATTGTATTCAAATACATGTGCTTAACAATAGAGCCCCCCCCCCCCCCCTTTTGCACTCTTCTTTGAAGGCTTTCCACAAGATGGAAATTGGAGTGTTTTTGTGGGAATTTGTGCCCATTCATTCTGTAAAGCATTTATGAGGTCAGGCACTGATGTTGGAAGAGAACCATTCTCCATTCCAGATCATCCCAAAGGAGTTTGTTGGGTTGAGGTCAGGACTCTGTGCAGGCCAGTCAAGTTCTCCCACACCAAACTCATTAAACCATGTCTTTATAGTCCTTGCTTTGTGCACTGGGGCACAGTCATGTTGAAATAAAACGGACCTTCCCCAAACTGTTGCCACGAAGTTGGAAGCATAGCATTGCCCAAAATGTCTTGGTATGCTGAAACATCCACCCATGTGACTGCCAAACAGAGAGCTGTGATTCGTCACTCTACAGAGCACGTTTCCACTGCTCCGCATCCCAGTGTCGGTGTTCCAGGCTGCAGTGTGACTGTTGGGCCATCAACCATGCTTTTGCAATCAGCCCATCACATTTGCTACATGCAAGCTGATAGAAACTTATTTTTTTAAGTCTTAAGTGTGTTTTTTTTAAATAGCATATAAAAGCATAATTATTATGTTGCACAGGGTGTTTGACTTGGTAGAGGTGCCCTCTGGAGAATTCTAAAGCTTCATAGCTCCAACGTTCACTTTCCAGCTGACGTCTGCCCAAATTCTGGTACAGAAAAAAGTGTAGTGGCTCCACCTATGACTTCTTCCCAGTTGATTCCCAGGTGAGGCAGGTGTGTGTTTTAACCCCTACGCTCTTCAGTACCTGTATGCATTGGATGATGGGGTGGGTAACAGGAGCAGCAAATGGTGGTGTGTCATTTGGCTGGAGTTGGATGCAGAGTTGGACTTGTGCATGAAACGATGGGTTCACCAAGCAAGACCGTGTGGCGTTCTCGGTATCTGAGCATGTGAACGAAGGGCAGAGTCTTTTTGCTCTTGGTCCTACCCGTCTTACTATACTTTTGCAAGGCCTGGGCAATGGTTGATGGACATAGGCACCGGCTGGGCTCATTTGTGACAACTCCTCTTCAGCACATCTTTATTGTTGGCAAGACTGTGTGTCTCATGCTGACATGCTCAGGAGAAATGGGAAGGGTCAGCTGCCTGATACGGGAATAGCAGCTGCACTTCTACAGGAACCTGGTGCACTTTCCCGGCCCTGATCCAACTCACCAAATTTTGGGTGCCCAGGACCTAGTGGGCTGGTCCAGACACCATGTGCATTGTGAAGATGTCATTTGGGAGGATACATGGAGAGATGGGGCATAGGTCTGGCACAAACCTGGAGGATGGCCACGAAAAGGCCAGAGAAATAAAGGACCAAGGTTGACAGGAAACAACTGGAACTGGAGCCAACAACCTTTACTTCTTCTCCTCTGTCTGCTATTGGATTACACTAGTGCATTAGAGGAAATGTATACCCACGACTTGTGCCTAATCTTAACAGGCTTTGCAATAAACCTAATTTATTGGCTTCAAACCAGGTGATTGAAATGCACTGTATTTCATTCATTTTTGCAACATTTCAAAGTCTGTCTCAAAATGTTTGAAAAATCATGTTTGATGAATTAAGACAGAAATGACCAGAGAATAATTTCAGATAGTGGGCCTAAGGTTGTACACTGCATGTAATTTGAACACATCTCGAGTTGTTGTGTTTGTTCATACTGTGTCAAGTTGGTTTGATACAATAAGTGCGTGAGAATAAGTCATTCTTGATTTGTGTGTTTTGGTCTCTGTTTTGGAGTCAGTGTTAATTTTCTCCTTGGGGCTTGTGTTTTATTGCATTTCTGAGCAGAAATGACAAGTTATTGGGCAGATACAAATGTGAAGACAAGACTTGTAGAAAAATATATATAAATACCTGAAAAGAACAAAACAAAACAAAACAAAACAAAAAAAGCTGCTTGGGCGACTGAAGTGTTTTCCCAAAACCACAACACTAAACAGAGTCAGTGTGGAGAAGCCTTGAGCTGTATTTTGGGAAATTGGGCGTGTTGGAATGCTATAATGTGATAATTCTTTTTGAGGACTTGGAGGTCGTGGAATGAAATGGCGTTAAACCACGTAGAGCCATTTGGACTGGTGTTGGTCTGCTTTCGGAAAAATACATGTGGTGCTCGTTGGCTGGGTTTTCCTCCACCTCCCTTCACTCTGCCACGGAGGCCACATTATGCTGTCGAACTCTCGGGTTAAACTGGCCATGTCTGTCAAAACACTGTGACAGCACATTCTGTTTTCACGTCCCAAGTTCTGCTTTAAAAAAAGAGCGTAGCAAATTTAACTGGTAGAATAACATTTACTCTGTGCCACATGTTTAAGAGTGTTTCACAGTGAATGAACTAACTCCATGGTCCTGCTCTTTAAGCTCAGATTGGTAGCTACGTCAGCGGGTATAAATGCTCCTCTGATGTCACTTAGATTTTGCCCAGGCTGAGCATTTGACTTGATTTTGTAGCATGAGCACACGTTTTTTCTCTCTCCCCACATCCCTGTGCGTATAATGTAAAGCAGACTGCATTGCAGGGTGGCTTGAGCCAGCTCTGGGGTCCCATGAGCCTTTGCACACAGGGTAACGGTTCTTCAAGGGAATTGACAGTGACAGAGCCAGGAAAGTCCTCAAGTGGATCTTTTCAGTTCAGTTTTTTTCTCCTCAGACACTAACCTGTTTTACTCTGCAACAGACAGCGGTTCATTTTAAGTTTGCACCGAAGGAAGCGGTCCAAATCGAAGATAGACTGCTTGGTTTTGGACCCATGATTGTGCATTATGTGATGCATGATTGTGGCTTCCTTTGCAGTGCAACTCAGGGAAACAAGGGGAGGCATTTTGCTACAGGTTTGAGTTTGTTTGGCTTCCTTTTTAAAGTCTCAAATGTACCCTGTAAAGTACGTTGCCACGTTCATCTCTGTGCTCCAAGAGTTATGAGTTCCCTGAAGCTCTCAAACATAACAAACAGCGTGCAGTATAGCGCTTTGTGAATGCGCCTTTAGTGGCTTTGCTGAATCATTTTACTGAACAAATGTGTCCTCGGAGAAAACTCTGAGAATATGGCTCTCAACAGGGGAAGGAAATGTAACCCAACAGATTGCTGTGGAGGCAAGTTTATTACCCTCTTAGCTAGATCCTCTATTTCCACTAGCTATTATACATACAGAGGCATGATTTGTCTTTCATAAAACATTCCTAAATCAATATGAATACAGTAGGTCGAATAAGGACAGCCCTGCAGAGTCACATTTGTGGGCAAACTGTAACCATACGAGTGCCTGTCTGCTTCATGTTCCCACAAATAAACTCCCTGACATATTGTGATCTGCTTGCTCTCAAATTATGCTCTCCCTTGTCTTACATAATGTCATGTTATCTGTTAATTGCATCACTTGAGACACTGCTGTTCTCCGTCTTTCCATGACAACATATCCTAAATGTTAAAACAGCTGTTTATAATTGTTTGGACGTGTTTAGTTTGCATGATTGACGAAAAACACTGTGTTTGCGTCAGGATATTTCCAAGGAGCCACATGTTCATTCTCTCAGGTATGTGTCTGTCTGTATCTGGGATTAGTGCATGTGCTACTCCGTAACTGCCTCTTGGACCCGTGAGACAGGCCCGATTTGGAGCGTTTTGGCAGTGCAAGCTGAGAGGTTACACAGAGGTTATAAGCTGGGGAAACAACAGCAATTAGAGGGAGTGACTCACACTGTCCACATAAATCATCCAGGCCCTGCATATCATAAACACACTGTAAAACTTTAAAGCACAATTAATTGCAAGCAATAACGCCAAGATTGATTTATTGCCTCTTTCAAAGCCTGGAGACATGGGGTGCATGACCCGAGCGTCATGTCACTCTCGCATGCAGAAAAATGATGGATGTATTATTCAGTTTTTGGCAAAACGCAGAGCATAAAAACAAACATGTGTTTTTGCAAGAGCTTTTATGAGACAGTGAAGTGGCCGCGTTGCATTAACTTGATTTTCCTCTCCTTCTGTTGGCATCCAGTACAGAGGAGGAACGCCTCTGTGGTGAAGCATTTGTTGTCTCGACATCTCTTGTGTTTAGCGGTGGAGTTTGAGGCCTGTCAGAAAACGGGCCAAATCTGGACGGCAATAATGAGACGTCTCCCTCTCCCATTTTGAAAAAAAAAAAGTTTCATAAACTTTGACAAATCATGTGATTTTTTTGCATAACTTTTTCTGTCTAATATGTAATTCTTTGTTAAGGTTTTATTAGCCTAATAATGTTGAGTGCCTGGGATTGGCATGCTACAAAGCGTTTGCTTCCACTCAAACTCTTCCAGCCCGATCCTTTATTTGCCTTTGGGAAGGAGTGAGTTTTTATACGCTTTTTCTGTTTTCAGAGTTCTTTGAAGAAACAGAAAACTGCAGGGAAATAACACACATCCACCTTCTAGTATCACTGAACACTTTTAGACATATGTAAAGGAAATTTAGCACTCACAGCCCAGCTTTCACAGTCATTATGTTCCCCCATAAAACTGAGCTTTCTTTCATTAAATGCCAAGGGGTTTGCACAACTCCACACTCCCTGTACATGCACTGTAGCAACAACATGATAGCCACCGAGGCATCTCTTCAATTGCACCTCTTATCGAATGATGCTTTTAGCTATTACATAGTGCAGCTTTCCCAGTGCGTTGGCCTATCAGTCCAATCAGAGCTAATCCTCCCTGTTGGTCTCTTTGGTGACAGGAAGATGCTGCTAGCCTAATGAGAGACAGCTGGCTTAGTGTTTTCTCTGCTCTAAAAAAAATCCATCTATCTCGCTCTCTCTTTTCTTTCCCTCCCCCCTCCAACCCCACCGGGTGTTTCCACAGAAATGTGCCAAACTTTAAATCTCTCACAGAGATCAGTTATTTCTTTGCCTGTCTCTTTTAGTTGATGTTGACAGCGCACATTAATCACTGTTTCAGCACTTGCGTTTCTACTTTGGCTTTGAAGTTGATTGTCATGTGCGCCCCCATGAGGCCACTTTGCTTTAATTCACTCTCAGATTTGTATCAGATAATTCTGGTTAAGTTGTTGTTTGTGACACGCAGATGTTGATGCTGTATTAAGAAGTTAATGAGTGTTGGGGCTTAAAATCTGGGTTTGATGGATACAGTCTATACCATTGGGTCTAATCCTGAAGACCAGGATCCTTTGGGGGAGTGCCAAAATATCTCAAAGGAGACTTCTGCTCTTAGATTGCAAAATTATAGTTGGCCATATTAACAATAGCAATGTTAGTACATTTGGAAGATAGTTTATTTAAAAGTAGAGTTTGTAAAACTACCTTTACATGTATGGTGTAAGAATGATCATTTCAATAAATTTGTGATCAAAAATGATTTGCAGTTACTCAGATAAAGTCAAAGAACTGCCTCCCTCCCAGTGATGATAACAGACTGTGATACAGCACAGAGTCACGGTGAGATAACCTTTTTTTTTAACATAGTAGAACTTTTAAGCATGTTTGGGCCAAAAATTTAGGCTAAAGTAAGGCCTAATGGCAAGTATGCCCACCATCAGGTGGGTAGGGGGATCAACACAACCCAGGTATTGTTCTGTTAATCCTTGCACATTACCAGGTTCACATAAAAATAATTTGTTGAAAAAGATAATAAATTCTGATCCTTTGGGCACATTAACGGGTAGATGCGGCAAGTAAGCACTGCCTAGGGTACCATCCAGACAGGTAGTAGGGTTCGCATTAGCCCTTGGTTATGCTATGGATGTCCAAAGGGCTTGGAAACTGCCAGCACAAAAAAAAAATGCCATCAAGTTTGACCTTGGCTGCCGAGCAACATGTGTGTTGACATGTGTCGAGCTTGACTCTGGTCACCCTCTCCAGCTCCAGGTTGTGTCACATTTGGTCCCATGAAGAATCCTCAGCAGCCTGTATGCCTAAAAGGTATAAACATGATTGTACATTATTAGCGTTAGCCAACTAAATTGCTGACATTGAATCCCTTAGTAGTTGGCCCCACCTACTTTATGATACTTACAGTAAGTTAAGGCCCACTGTCCAGGTCAAATGATCAGTTTAAACTGTAATGCAGCTGCCCACCACTAGTAGCTACTGTAGCTGTGGTTAATAGCTACTGCCATGCTGTGACATCGCTCTGTAACCCGATGTAAACTATGATTAAATGAAAGCATTTATAGCGTCTCATAGGAACAGCTCTGTTTGCACTATATGAAGCAGAAGATCGAGAAAAAGTTAGTATAGACTGTGGGACAATATTTAGCACCCACATGCAAAGAAGGATCAAAGGCTAGTGTTGCTAGCACTGCTAAAATAAGCTACATTATACAGACCAACTATGTTTTGTTCAAACAAAAACTGCTATTGTGTGAATCTGACTGTTTTCTGGATGCTTTCTTGACTTTAGACTAGTCAACTACATACATTTATTATTTGTATTTAATCTTATGTGAAAATATCTGCCAAGGAACACCATCAGTAGACAGCAGAATTAAGTGTTGGGGAAAAAGAACATACTAAATGACATGTGTATCCAAACTCTGCAGCGTTCATAGAACCACAAATGGACTAGGGCATATGTCAGATTCATTAATGCTAATTTTAGCTTATAAAACTATATATTGACTTAAATTTCCTACTTATTAAAAGCTTTATTGAACATTTACTGACCAAAATTTAGTAAAAGCGATAGTCTCTTGAGCTAGGGTAAGCAAAGATAGGGTTTATCACCTCAGCTTCTTTTTTTTTAATTATCTTATTGCAGGTAGCAAATGTTTGTGCTACAGCCACCCTCTGGTTGTAGTTTCACATTACAACCAATGAAATTATTACAAAACTATATTTCAGTCAAGAAACTAAGATGATTCATAGTTAAAAACATTTTTCTTTATTAAAAGTTATTTAGTTAGTTTGTACTTAATGCTGTTATTCATATTCTGGGATACCCCTGTCCTTCCATGAGCTTTTGTGGAAGCATCAACCAAGAACAGCACACGTTCCTGCCTTCCTTGTTCCTACAAGGAAAGCCTGAAGCAGGGAGAGAAGCAGCTAAAAAACCCAGAGCAGAGCACAGAATGACATTGATGAAGTCAGCAGCAGAATAAAGGAGGAGCTGGGGTGGAGGAGGATTGCAAAAATTTGCTTGCAGAGGAAGAAGCAAAGCGTAGCCAGACTAGAGCAGTTTAGATATGGCAGCATGAGTGCAATTAACCAATCAGCTGATCTCAATTATATGGCAGCGCTTGACTCCATGGCTTGCCTAAACTATTGCTATACGCTCTTTTTCATGAGTGTTTAAAAGTGCATGAAATCTTTAATTATTTTCAAAACCAATGACTGATTGGGAAGTTAACCATCATGACAGCTACTTAGTCTGCCACACAAAAAATAAGGTTCGTTTGTAATCCATTAAAATTAGATTATTAACATAAGTCTAACAATTATTTAATGTTGATTCATATACTTTTGTATATGTAGGGATGCTCTAAGGATAAAGGAATGGACACCAATGCTCAATACTTAAGTGTCACATTAGTTTAAGTCTTAATGAAACCAGCAAGCTACTTTGAGAAAAACTGAAAATGTTTATGCACAATCATGGTGGCAGAAATCTATCCCTTGGCTTATTCGAGCTTTAATCCATTATACCGCTTTGTGTGTGTTCCTCCGTACAGTGTTAATGGAGACGGGACTCTTCTTTCAGCAGCGACTTTCATGAGCATGCAACAGAGGACGGAGCCAGCGCTGAAAGTCCCTCAGCTGAAGTTTGTGCTTACACAGGCCTTCTTTGTGGTTTTTCGAGCTTGTCAGACATGTCAGGCGCGGGCTAGAAAAAGTATATTGTTTCCAGCCACTTGGATTCCTTTCCCCCCTCTGACATCTGCCACTCTGGCGAGATGATAAATTCTTGCCTCATTAAGCGTGGGTGTGGGATTACAGGCTGACAACACATTAATCACTGGGCTGGGTGGCAGCAGCCCCGCACCAGCTACAGGCATTGTTAACCAAACTTTTCTAATGTGTCACTCTCCGCCCTGACAGCCCATAATCAATCATCCTGATTGGCAGGCCTGATAGATTACACTATTTATACTTTGTGTAATGAAAGCTAGCGTTTCCACCTACTGTCATTGTGGGAACAATGATAGGCCACACCGTTCGGCTGAAAGGGAGCACAGAGAGAGAGAAAGGCCTCAGTAGGTTCAGCTCTGTGAACTTTAAAGGAGGCTGTTGAGCTCCGCGGTGTGAGGTATTGTTTCCCCCTGCGCGGTATAGCTTAAAGGCAGACTTCACACCATCTCTGAGCTATTGTCGTCTTTGTCGCTATCAGTGGCAGGCCAAGCTCTCGCAGGTAAAAACTCTGCTTTGTCTGTGCTGGGATTCAGTTTCCCCGTGACCCCGTTGTTGAGGTGAGGTTTTGTTGTTGGAGCCTCTTTTTCTGACAGAAAGCGAATGATTTACACATGTATAACAACAAAATGACAGGACACCATATACTCTGTGTGCGTGCTTGTCAATGCGCAGAGGTTGAAAGGACAATGGATAATGGATTTCCCTGTTTGCTTAAAAGCTTTAGCACTATGTTACATCTCTTGCACCCTCCCTTAGCTGTATTTTTTTTCCTGGGAACTTGTGGATGAAATGACACACTCTTGGTAGCCTTCAAACATAATAAGGTTATGTTTCTATTCTGTTCATTTTCAGCTGTACGTCTTTGTCTGGAATTAGAGATGTCCCCGACACACCGAGGGAGGATATTGAATATGAGCTCTTAGTTGAGAGGCTGCCAAGCATTTACAGAAAAGAAAAGAGGAAGAAAAAACAGTCCATCATGCTTCTGACAGGCAGTAAATCTGAGACTTTTCTTATGAGACAATGTGCTGTCAGGAAATTAGTTAACTAGACCATATTATGGAGAGCCAGGTAATTTACCCTCAGAGATGCAATCGCAAATAACTAGCAGGAGGCCGCATCCCTGACCTGACATTGCTTTGTGTATAATGCAAAATCTAGTGACATGCTCAATGGGTTCTGTCAGCTGCAGGATTGAATTCTCTGCCTACTGCGTCTCAGTTTGGAGCACGCTGGTCAATTATTTCTGAGGCTGTCAGTGCGTAGGGAGACACTGTTATTTAGTATGTGTTAACTTGGCATCATTAAGACACTCACCTGACAGGGAATAGCACACCTGAACGTTATTTATTTTGATTCCCCGACAGGGGTAACCTTCAAACATGTTGACCTCTCCCTGTTTTTGCAGTTTTGTGAAATCCCACTCGGTCCATTAGAAACAAGAGCTGTCGAGACGGCGGGGAATCAAATGACCGAGAGTCGTCTAATCTAACACGGTAATGCGCAAAGAGAAGCTTCCATTTGTTTGGACAGATCGCTCTGATCACATGGTGGCAGTTCAGTGTCTGTTCACGCTTGTTTGTAGACATTGCTGTCCACACAATATCTTTAAAGACATGTCATTTTGTCATACATCTATGTTTTTTTTTTTTATTTGCCTGCTAGCAAAGCCATGAGCACTAAAGAAGATGTGTGTTCCCTTTAGGTGGTGCATAGTGCAATGGTGCAATATTTTTTCATCTTATTGTGAAAAAAGCCAGATAGACAGCATGATAACACAGCCAAACATTAGAGTTAATTGCTCATTCATAATCCAAACTTTTAATTACAGGAATAGAATAAAAATACTGGTTTTCTCTGTGAAATATCTTTATGCTATAGCTGCATCCATGCTAAACTCTTCTCTGGCAGCCTTTCTTTACCAGCCTGCAGTACAACTTAACCCATAACTACTGCCCCTCAAATGACAATGATTGGCCCATTCATTCTCAGATCAGGAAGCTGCTGTACAGGATTAAGACAGCCTTTTGCCAGTTGTGTGAACACAGCACTGAGAACAACAAACCCAAAGGGTGTTTGACTTCACTTTCTTCTAAAAAGTCATTGTTTCATTATATATTTACACTGGTAGGTTCTTTGCAGGCACATGATTTTGGTGACATGAACGCCTATTGGTGGTCAGGAAGTGAGGGGCAGTCATTAGGAATGAATGGGAATGGAGAAAAGTAGTACTTTAAAGCTCTAAATGGATTTCTCCGCTGCGATTATCATGAGGGGCGGCAGTAGCTCAGTCTGGAAGGACTTGGGCTGGGAAAATCGGAGGGTTGCTGGTTCAAGTCCTGGTCAGACCATATCTGGACTTTGGCCTGGTAGCTGGAGAGGTGCCAGTTCACTTCCTGAGCACTGTTGAAGTGCCCTTGAGCAAGGCACTGAACCACCAACAGCTCACACAGCACTTCAACGAGAGCAGCAAGGCCATCACTCTGACATCTCTCCATTAGTGCATATCCATGGGCATCCTGTTTGTGCATGTGTATTTGCATGTAATTCAGCCTATGTGTGTGTAGCATGTATAACAATAGAGTGTAAACTGTGAATTTCCCTTCAGAGATTAATAAAGTATGAATTGACTTAATTGGAAAATTTCTACATACATAGAAAATTATCCGCACACTTTATGAAAAGGGATTTTTTCCGGTACGGCAATCAGTAACATAATTTACTTAGACATACAGGCCTCCTGGCATCTAGTGTCGTCTAGCAAGTAGAAGGGAGACAAGAGTCTTGAGGAGTTTTGTACTAAGCTAACAAGCTAGCTAAGCCCCTTTAACATGTTAAAAAACCCATGATGTACTATCTACTGATTTAACCTTGTGGGGTGAGCAACCGAGTGATGATGTGCTGTTGACGAATGCCTGTGCTACATAACAGATCTTTAAGGTGAGCCACAGTACCAGTACCAGTTTCCTTTCCTCCATCCTATGTCATTATTGGATCCACATTTAAAAAGCCAAAATGCTACTAAATGCAGAGCCGTTTGGGAGCCAAACAACCAGCTCTACTGGGCTAAGCCTAATGATCTGGATCACGTAAAAGAGACAGATTTCCCGTCACAATGAGCGAGACTGTTTGGACATCAGCTGCGCTAACCCATAGGAAAACTGCACAGCTCTGTGTAAACAGATCATACATAAGCGTTGTGTGACACTGCTCGTCCAGGTTTCAGATGAAGGCCTTTTGAATTCCTATCTGCTGAATTTTTTGAGTTTTTTTAAAACATTTTTTGCCTGAATATTTCACTACATTCAGGAAACAAAAGCTGCTTAGAAATTCAGAATGTCATATTCAGATTTAAGGCTATTTCTGCAGTGGGCTAGTAATAGCTCTGCCTGACACAACTAGCCCTGTGAGCAGCTTCAAAAAATAAAAATAATGATAAGATAATAATCCATCTTGCCAATTAAAATCCAATTAGTATCTATGGTTCTTCAAAAGGCTTCACTATTGATATGACTAGATTTCTCTAACCGGAGCTTTAATGATTTTTGTCTTCTTGACTCGAAGAAATTGTAAGGTTTAAGGACACCAATGTAAAATTTTAACTCAGTGGAAAATGAGTGTTCCTATTCTACTTTTAGCCTCCCTGTCTGTCAACACCAGCAGCAGCCAGGCCTGGTGATGAATGGGAAACCTGATCGAGTAAAACCTCAGCATCACCTCTGTACAGCAGGATGACATGCTTAGGAGGTGACAGCTTCTGTAACAACATCTCTGCATTTATCTTTTTTCTGCTCTCTCTCTTTCTCTTTCTCTCTCTCTCTCTCTCTCTCTCTCTCTCTCTCTGTCTGTCTCTCCTCTCAACAAGTCAAACTACTCTATAATTAATGTCCCTGAGGGCTATCCGCAGGTCAGGCAAGGGGGGGTAGTCTGTTGAGACAGGTAGTCTTGACACCTCCAGCTTTGTAGCTTATGCATGCGGGTGGGGAGGAGGTGAGAGAGGCCAATGATGAGGGCCGGAGCATGTTAGGGTTGGAGGCTAAGACCGGAGATGTACTGTAGGGGTTGAAGGAAGGCAGGCCTAGCTGCGTGACCTCTCCACCTCAGAGACAAAAAGGACGTTTTTTCACGGGATTAACCAGTCAAATGTGGTGCATTAAGGGCTTAGCGTGTCAGGAGCCCCTCGTTTGAGTGACAGAGAGGGAACATACAGTTTCAACAATGTCAGCAACACACACATTTACCCTGAGGTAGGCACTTTATGGTACAAGATAAATTGCTAAGGGATGGTTTTTAAAGCGCAATGAAGTTGTGCAAAGGCATATAAAGACAGGCTTTATTGCATCTTGAATGGTTTACATGTCAAAAGTTTACATAGCAGCCTTGTTGTGAATTCAGGCTTTGCAGCATTTTTTAAAAAAAGATTCAGGAAACTATTTAGCCCTTCTGGTCCTATATAACTCTGGAGTATGCCCTTACATTTGCACCTCTCATGCATCTGTCCAAAATCTACATCCCACTCTGCATTTTACAAACACAGCAGCCTTTTTTCCCCCCAACAATCCCTCTCTGAATAGCCTCTCATCCCTGTGTTTTCTGCTCATGGAGAGGCGTTTTTCTCCCTTTTTTTCTCCTCCTCAAGTTTTGAATAGCAAGAGAGGATGGGAGAAAAAGGGTGATGAACGGGGTGGTGGGAGAATTGGACGGCGGCAAAGAGGAAATTAAGTAGAGACAGAGGAGGAGAGCGAGACATTCTTGTTTAGCGGTGGAAATAATGTGAAAGAGCGAGGGCTGCCCAGGGTGCTGCAGAGGTCTCTGCGGGGGCAGAGAGGTCAAGTGACACTCAGACTGAATTCTTCTGTCATTCATGGGAGTGCTGGAGAGGGATGTGGAGGATTGGCATGGGGCGACAGGGCACAGATGGACAATGGAGAGGGTGAGGATTGTCTATGCCACAATGGTTTAGTATCATCAGTCTGGAAAAAATGTATCATCTTTGGTAGGTTTCTCTGTTTTGATGAAAGCTTAGCAGAGTTACAACCTTCCATTGTCTGAAATATGATTAAAGTAGTTATTAAAATCTTTCACAGGCTAAAACAAAGAGTGCTAGGATCATAATTTTGTATCATCTTGGCCTTTTTTAGACATTTCAGCATCAAATTATTTCCATCTTTCAGTGGTTTTCAAAGGCGTTCTCACCTCTGACTCCTCATTCAGTTTCTATTTGCAGTTGGCGTTCGATTGCAAGCTGACAGATTTGCAATGTCTCTTCCCAGAATAGTTCTGACTTCTTTGCACTCTAAATTGATCCAATTCCATTCTTACTCAAGTCCACATTTATTTATAAAAGATGGGTTATAAAGTTGACCAGAGTGCTATTTAGTTAAAACTGAGCAAGGCCGTGAAAGAACAGAATAAAACAGCAAGAAACATTTCTGAGACTAAAAGGACATTAACATCATTTAAGTGTTTAGACCAAATTAAAAAGAAAAGGTATTTATCATACTGAGCTTAAAGCCAAGGAATGAAACTGTATATCCAAACAGAAGTTAAAACACAAGGCAAAGAGGACAGCCTCAGGCCTGTTCAAGTGTAATTTTATGTTCTGTCCCCGCTTTATCAAAAAAATGAAGAGGCAACAGCTTTGAGAAGAATCAAGAGTGGTTCAATGATAAGATATATATATCTTTAAGGGGTGCAGATAGCCTAGAGATTAGGTTGTGATATACCTTTACAAAACTCCCGCCTTATATTGCCAATGTAAAAGGAGCTTGGCCATGTATGAAACAGACAAATCCTTGGTCATATCACCTATTGATTTCTGAAGAGGTGTTATGCCAAATGAATGAGGGGGCCGTATTTGAGATGTTGACTTATACTTACTTAGGTCAACTTAGAAACAGGTAAGTAGTTGAAGCTGAGGCAGGTTGCAGGCTTGTGGCAAACAGCCACAATACACCAATCTGTTAGTCAGCTCAGTCACATCCCTCATTTATGAGGGCGGACACTGATGTTTGAGGAGAACGCCTTCCATGGGAACAAAGCTAATCTGAAAACAATGGGTCTCTCTTACTTTTGATAATGTTGTCCATGTTACTGACATTTGTACCAAGACATTTCACAGGATATGATAAAAGAATCCCAAAGGATCACCTGATATGCCTTCTCCAGGCAGATGGGTAGGGTACATCGCGAGCATCACTTCCCAGCAGTTTTGCCTGCCAACTGGCAGCGTCCGTCACCAGACGTGTTCGGGGTAATCTGAGAAACAGGCTGAGCCGCGGCGGCTCTGACTTTCATCACACCTGTGCTAAAAGCATGGTGAAGCGCAGTCCCATCTTCCCCTCCCTCCTCCCTGCCTCCTACACCACCAGGCTACATTGAGATGGCAGTGGATCAGATGGGCTCACATCCTGTCAGACTCATCAGATTTCAGCACACCCGAGTGCTTTTGTCAGCTGGATTCCAGACATCTTCTTTCTTTCTCCCCAGAAAGGTTTCCAAAAATGGTGTGTCTCAGGATTTGACCCCCTGGAAACAAAGGAGTCATTGATATGGCTGTAGCTGTTATGCTAATGCTAATGCTGTGCTGTAGATTCATGTGATTTAAGGGTGGTCACGATATGGAATCCAGACCATAGACTGCATATTCTGATGGAGGACGCAACAGCTGGCTGGAAGTAAGGCATTAGAGCTCCCCCAGCTGACTGGCCTAAATAATCAATCCTGCCTCCTTCAGGTTAACTGATGGGACAAAGTTAGATAGGTTACACTTTAATCAGAGATCTAATACATTTTTCCCCAACCTGGATTCTGTCATAATTTTAAGGCTTGGTCCCATTTCCAACTTTTACCCCTACCCAAGTTTCAGAGGTGACCCTCAACATGACTGGGAGAATTCCCAAATCACTTAGTTTTGAGTGTGCCTCTGGAAAATCTGCATTTGAATGGCTATGTACCCCTAGCAATTCCCCTGCTCCATAATGTTAAAGCTGTTAGGCCTTTGTTCTTTTTTGTATTATCGATGCGCATGTTTGCATTGGTCTTATTGTGCATCTTTGTTGCTGTGCACCTCTTTACATGCTACTTCCATGGTTGTTGAGGGTCACCAGTCTCTGGCACTTTTATTTTTTTTTGGGGGGGGGACACCCCTAGATGTGAACACACTAAACATAGAGTTAGGGCTAAGTGGTAGGGGTGTATTGTGACAGTTCCAATACAGGCTGATTTATGTCCAAGTAACTTCTAGAATAGTTTTGTTTGGTTACTTATATAATTAGATAGGAAAGGCACCGCTAACGCAAAAGCAATTAGAAGTGCTTTACAGAGTTAAATAAATAAATAACAATATGAGCAACCCAAAATACATCCCACTGAGGATAAATAAGGTGTTATGATACAAAAAAAATGTTTTTTAGTATAGGACCAAAAAAATGTACAACATGATTAAAGAATGTATCAGATATCCTCAAATTGGGCATTTGATAATTAGTTATCTTTTCTGCACACCTGACAGTGTTGTAGTGCTCTTACATCCCTAAATACAGTCTTACCTTCCCAGCAGACACCAACTCACCTTTAGGTCTTTCCCAATGAAATGGATTTTGTTCACCAGTCCCACATAGTGTCTTCCCAAGGATTTAGGCTCACAGCCTGCTCCATATGCATTGGGCACAGCTCTAAGCTGCCCTGGAAACCCCCCGGTGCTAAAATTCGCTCACAGTCTTTCTTCTTCACCGATTAGAATGCTTGGAAAATCAAAATAATTCACTAATCACGCAGAAAAAAGCAAATGTAATGAACTATTAACAGTTCTGCTGATGAATGTGGTTCTTTGCAGCACTTCAACCAGACTGGAAGAGAAACAAAAACTAAAAATACAGAATTAAAGCTTCCATAAAAGTAGGTTTCTGTTTCAAACTTACACAAGAATATGTTCTGTAGTGGACTTAAACCCACTTGAGGGATCTTTGATGTTCTATCAGTAGGTTTGCAGGTAAAGGTGGGATCCACCAATCAGGGGCGTTGCTATGACACTCAAGAACAGTGACAAGTATACTTCTTTCCCCTTTTTTTCTTATAACAAAGTTGATAATATACAAACTTGATGTCAAATTTAGTGGCTTCTTGTCATATATGACGACATTGGTCTCATAGAGTAATCTACAGGGTCATCTTAACCTTAACCGTTGTATTGGTTGGGAGATTTTAAAACCAGAATAAGGGAACATTTGACATTTTGTCATGTGTGGAGTTTATCATGCCCCTGCCTTGGCCAGGTCTCCTTTTTAATAGAGTTGTTTGTATCTTAATGGGAATACCCCTGGTTTAATAAAGGTTAAATAAAAAACAGACTCACTTTGTTTATGAGAGCTATACCTGTAAAAATACACAAAGATTGCTTTTAGTTTGAATTTCTGTCATAGAATTAGTCTTAGAGACATTATAAATGCCAACACTTGAGTGTTAGAGGCATCATTGCTGAAGTGAGCAGCATAATTACACTGTGTGTCTGCAAAACAGCATAATTACAAGCTACAAGTTGTCAGGGTCTGATTTCACATCAGTCCCTTTTACAGGCCAATCAAAGTCCTTTCATTACTCACACTTACCAGAATCAAGGGCTAATTTTGTTGCAGTAATTACAAGCTTTAGTGTCAAAACAGAGCAGACTACATTGATATTACACACTTAATGAAAATTAAAGCAAATAAGTAGACAGGTATGTGGACATTTCTTCTACTAATTTGCCCTTTACTTTGGTTTTTGAATTTTGCCTCAAGCATCTTTATGTTAATTCCAAATACACCTGTTTTAGTAAATACCATATTTCCATTCAAGGTCAGTTTAATTATGTAAAAAAGACTTACTAGATTCACTAAAACTCTCATTCCTGATAACCTCCAACATCACCTCTGTAAAATTACACAATGTTTGTGTACACGGCCCAGAGCAGGTAGCTGTTTGCTTGCGCACACCGTATCGATCCGCTGTCTTGAAGCGAAGTTCAAGAAGGAGAGAGTGAAGCCGAAAAATTTTTGACTCCCCACGAGGGACCAGGAGAAACAGCTCATCTCAGCACCAAAGAGAAGGAGGGCTGTCATGTTTTGTGTGATGAGCTGAAAGACTAGAGGAGGCCTGGAGCAGCAGGGTATTCCTTCCCCCCATAAACAAACCTCCAAAAACAAACCGAGAAGGAGACGGGACGGTGAGAGAAGAGGGAGGGGCGGACGGGTGTCAGGGAAGAGTGACATGTGTGACAGAGGGCAGTGAGAGAGGAGATGAGAAAAGATGAAGACAAGGATTGTTTCTTAAAAGGAGCATCAGGCTCCTTTTGCCTTCCTCTTTCTGGCCTTCTGGTTTGGACCATTGACTGTATATCAATATGGACGGCTCTTCTCTGTCTCCTTCGGCTATACAGAATAGAAGCCAAAATACAGCGGATTGATATAGTTTGTGCAAGCATATTGCACTGGCGATGTAGTTTGAAGCCAAGAGATGCACAAATTGGAGCTGGCTGGTGGACCTGTGCAACTGACACTGTGCCCCTTTTGAGTCTCACCCCAAGTTTCACTGGGGGTGGCTCTACACTGGAATTTTAAAAGGGGGCGCTGATAAGGGGCGACTGTGGCTCAGTAGGTAAAGTAGTTTGTCCCGCAATCGGAAAGTTGTGGGCTTGATCCTTGGGTAAGACACTTAAAGGGAAACTTCATGATTTTTGAAGTTGAGTCATATAAAATGTATCATATCATGTTGTATCGTATATGACATACCTAGCACTGCAAGAGCATGTAACCGATGACCAAAGCCTGCACTGTAAAAAAGTCACAAAAGCACAGAGGCTTTCTGGGTTTAAAAAAAATGCTTAAAAAGTTTTCAATAGTGCGTACATTTGAACCAACATTGTTTTGTGGCCCTATTTTTTTTTTTTTTTTTTTTTTTTACCAAAAACTCTAAATTCCACAGAGAAACTGTTCCCATCTGTTACGCTACCTAGCCTAGCTTCCAAGTCGGTACAACCAGTTTATCCTTCTTAAAGGAACAATGCTCACTGAAATCAATGGAAGCTTATGCCACCTCTACTGCTAGGTACCTCATACAGCCCAGCGTTAAAAGTACTGAAATATCCCTTTAATCCTAATTTGCTCCATCTGCCTCGTCAGTGGTGTGTAAATGGGTACGGATGCGTTAGCATGGGATTAGCTAATACTGCCATCAGTGATGGAACCTAGGCCATGGCAGCCTCAGAAATGTGTAGCTAAAGTATTTCAAACACTTCCTTGTAGCTGGCTGCAGTAAAGGCAATAGGGACTGATTTCAGTGCTTATGCATAAATAATACCTTTTTTAAATGTTTTTTTTTGAAAGTTTGGCCCCCCAAAGAATCTGCTAAGATAAAAAGCTTAGACCTTCAGAAGTATTTTGATCTTGATGGCATTGAGTTCAAGTCTTAAGTCACAGAGGTTTCTCTGGACATTTAATGCCACTTGTAGTTTTTAGTTTGTAAGAAAGATGACGATACATTTATCACCATATCATCAGCATAACATTGAAACTTTGATTAATAATTAAGCTATCCTGCCAAAATAAATGCAGAAAGCCCCCAAAATTAATAAGAATCAAAAAGCTAGATGATAGACTATCTACATCACATTGTTTTGTTGAGAGTAGAAAGTAATATTTACTTAGGTTCTCAGGCCTCCAGTGCTCCACCCAGCAGGCAGACTCTAGGTCTGTCTGTATGTCTTCTTGTTGTTGCCTATTTCAGGCCCTTCTTACTTCTTCTTTCTAGCATTTAGCTTTCTCTTTGGAGTGTATCAGCACATCAGATAACCTCCAGGTAAAACACTGAAACCTTGAGTTCACACTCAAAAACACACACTCACAGAGGAGTTGCTTCTGTTTGGCTGCTGTGTGCAGGTTGTGTGTATTTCTTCCCCCCCTTTTTGTCTCTTACAGCGTGGAGTTAAGACTGAATCAGCTGTTCACACAACCTTCACACAAACCAGCTCTCAGACATGCACAAAAGCCCAAATGCACACTTGCAAACACACATTTTTGCACACACCTAAAGAGGGGGCTGTGCCTCCGGGGGCCACGTCAGTTACCTGCTGACACACAGGCTAGTGATTGATGAGACGCCGGGGGCGCTGGAGTAGACTTTGTCAGCTGCTCATAATTTATACATCTTATCTCCATCAGAAGAAAAGACAGAGTGCCGCGTTGTGTATATGGAGATGAAAACACTGGGCTTGTTTAGGCAGCGGTGACAGGGTAGCTGCTAGCTGTTAGCCGCCGCACGGAGTGATAACTCAGATTGCTATCTGTTAGCTTTCTCACCGGGTCCCTCTGTGGCCTGAGCCTTCACTCTCTGTGCCTGTGACGAATCCTCAGTCTGTCAGTCATCCTCGCTCACTTTCATGGCCTCTCCGTTTCCCTCTCTTTGTGTCTCCTCTCCTCTGTCTCGCTCTCTCGTGTCTCTATTCCTCCATCCTGTGACCCTCTCTTTTCTCTCCTCTGTCTATCTCCTGTCACATTCTGGGGCCAGACAGGCCCAAGCCTCTGCTGAAAGCTGCTGGCTCTTCCTCACAGGGCGAAGGTCAGGACAGAGACAGGGTTTGAGTTACAGAATAATTAGCTCTGTCAGCATCGTGTTGAAATCAATGTTTAGATGTTATGTGAGGGTGGGCCAGGGCTTTTATTTTGGTACAGTACAGGCAAGACTGCTTTTGATGTTTCTGAGGGCACAAGTGGGACAGTTGTCATGTTCTACTGTATTTAGGTGAGAGGATATCTTTTTTCAGTCTGGATTATTGTGCAGTAAAGAGGCTGTATTACAGAGAAAGGGATACTGTCTTTTGTCTAGAAACAAAAGCAGCATCTTTGATTTGGATTTTGTAATTTATATTTTTATTTTCCAGTAGTTCAAGCCGAGAAAAGAAAGACGTGTATCTCTGATCTGCACACAGACCTTGTCAGTGGTAAATGAATGTGACTCCTGTTGCCCTGTACACTCAGTGTTTGATATCATTTCTCCGAATGTGAAAAGAAAGTTTACCAACCCACAGAACTTCACCTTACTCTCCTCCAATTGTGTTTTTAGCACGCTTTGTTCTCCCAAATTGTGTTCAGATGTTTTTAAGAGTGTCAGTTAACTACTGCATCAGCAAAACAACTTTGATTCCGTAACCCCTTCCCACTATTGATCTTGCCTTGTAGATAAAAGAGCGCTCTCTCTGAAATCATGCATTTTTCATTGTGGTATCAATGGCAGCCTTTGCATTTGGCATCCCACTTAGCTTAAAGCTATACTCACAAATGCTGTCTGTTTTGCTCTATTGATTCAGAGGCTTTGCATCTTGTGTATTTGAGAAATCAGTCCCCTGGTATCACTTTAGTTTGTCTTTGATCAGCCTGATTGCTGTAAACAGACACAAAGATTCAAGCAAATTATTCTAATTTATGTGTTTTTGAGGAGATTAGCATCATGCTTTGTGTTAAACATTCAACTTGGAGCACTCTGTCATAATTAACAAAGTGTGCTCTGTAATTTAAATCCCCATGATGTTAAGGCTAACAGCTGCTTTGTCCAGTCATTGCCTGTGAAATACTTTCAGTAACACCAAGGCGAAAGCCTTAAAGGATCTTCCTGTGCTCTTTCTAAAAATGTTTGAAACGTGCTCTTACCAGATTTAGCGAGTACCGGTTGGACCCCCTTTTGTCTTCAGAGCGACCTTAAGTTTTCATGGCATAGTTTCAACAAGGTGTTGGAAACATTCCTCTGATATTTTGGTCCACATTGACGTGATATCATCACGCAGTTGCTGCAGGTTTGTCAGCTGCACATCCATGATGCCACTCTCCTGTTCCAGCACATCCCAAAGGTGCTCTGTTGGATTGAAAGCTGCTGGCTGTTGAGGTCTTTGGAGTACAGAGGCCTCAATCTCATGTCAAGAAACCGGTTTGAGATAGTTGAGCTTTGTGACATGGTGCATCATCCTGCTGGAAATAGCCATCAGAAGATGGGCACACTGTGGTCATAAAGGGATGGACGTGATCAGCAGCAATACTCAGGTAGGCTGTGTCATTTAAACGATGTTCAACTGGAGCAAAAGGGCCAAAGTGTGCCATGAAAATATCCCCCACACCTTTACACCACCAGCAACCTGAACCATTAATACAAGGCAGGATGGATCCATGCTTTCATGTTCTTCATGGCGCATTCTGACCCTGCCATCTGAATGTTGCAGATGAAATCAAGACTCACCAGACCTGGCAACATTTTTCCAATCTTCTGTTGTGCAATTTTGGTGAGCCAGTTGGAACTGTAGCCTCATTTCCTGTTCTTTGCTGATAGGAGTGGCACCTGGTGAGGTCTTCTGCTGTTGTAGCCTGTCTGCTTCAAGGTTTGGCATGTTGTGCACTCAGAGATGGTATTCTGCATACCTTGGTTGTAACGAGTGGTTATTTGAGTTACTGTTGCCCTTCCATCATCTCGAACTCGTCTGCTCATTTTCCTTTGACGTTTGACATCAACAAGGCATTTTCATCCACACAACTGAGTCTCACTGGACAATGTCTGTAAACTCTAGAGATGGTTTCCGAGAATATCAGCAGTTTCTGAAGTACTCAGACCAGCTTGTCAGCACCAACACTCATGCCATGTTGAAAGTCACTTAAATCCTCTTTCATCCCCATTATGATGCTCAGTTTGAACTTCAGCAAGTCGTCTTGACCACCTCTACATGCCAAAATGCATCAAGTTGCGGCCATGTGATTGGCTGGTTAGCTATTTGAGTTAACAAGCAATTGAACAGGTGTACCTAATCAAGTGGCCAGAGTGTATATGTTTAAACACATTCAATCACCTCATTGTTTTGGTAAAAACTTTGCTATATGTTAAGCTTGGGACTTGGACATTAAAATGAGTATCATCTGGGTCTTGTTGGCATTAAGTACAACTTTTCAGTCACAGACATTTCTCTAAACATCATTAAATGTCACTTCTAGTTCTTTAGTTGCACTGGCTAAGGAAGACAACAAGCATATGCTACCATATCATCAGCATCAAAATTTAACTTTGTGTCAGTAATGTTTCTACATCAATTAGTTATAGAATGTGTAAATAATCAATCAAATTGGGGGACACCATTTTGAACATTTACAAAACATTGAATGTTGTTTGTAGTTTACTATTTGGACTTTCTATCAAAGACGACGATACATACGTTACCATATCGTCTGCATATAAATGACACTTTGCAGGGGCACAGATGGCCTAGTGGTTAGGTTGCACCCAATGTACGCAGGTGGCCTACGTCTCCTTTCCCGCATGTCTCTGTTCCTATCATTCATCCATGCTTTTGACTCTTCAAGAAATTAAAGACTTAAATAAAAAAGGCCATATATATATATATATATACAGTATGTATTAAATATACTTTAGGGCTGTCAAAGTTAACGTGTTAATATCGCGTTAACTCAAATCACTTTTAACGCCACTCATTTTTTTGTCACATGACCAACGCATGCGCATTGTGTTATACCCTTGATCCATCCCATAGTCTGCCAGACTAGGAAGCGGCGCCGTCATGATGCAGTGCAAGCGAGCAGAAATGGATACAGGACAGGGACTTTTGAATGGCAGGTTCAGCTTTCAGATCATGCCAGATAAGATTGAAGTTATTTGCTCTTACTGACGACATGAACTGAGTTACCAGGAGTTCGTAGAGTCTTAAAAAGCCCGAACCACCCGCTGGCCAAGCACACCACCAAAGCAGAGGGCCGCCTTCCTTAGCCACGCTGGATTGTTTACAACGGAGACGCTCAGACAACACTGCAAGCAGGGATGGACTCGCTATCTGGCATACTGGGCATTTCCTGGTGGTCGACGCACTTTTGGGCCAGCATGATTTATTAATTTATTTATTTCCATTATGTTTCGGCTCCAGAGCTGCACTGTCCCTTCTAAAGGTCCGTTTGCTCCCTCTCCCATCTACACTCAGCTCCTGCTTGAAAGCGAAAGTATTCGGAGAAAACTAATCTTATGCGCGTAAACGATTGACTGGGACTGTAAATAAACGCCAAATTAAAAAACAACAAAAAAACAGGAAATCAAGATGCTGCAAACGCGTCAAAGACACTGCAGTCCCTGTAGGAGACGGTCTGATGCTGGTGAATATACAGCAACATCGTGAGGAGGAGGAGGAGACAGAGCAGGACAGGCTGGTGTGTAACAGGTGAGCCTGAGAGTGAAGCCGTGAATGAGCTCTGTAGAGTATCATAATATAACCTAAAAAGCATTATTACACTGTGGGTCTTCTTTATCTATGAAGAATAAATGTTTGAGATTAAATCTGTTGCTCTTCTATGATCTGAAGAATAAAAAGACGGTTAAGCCCTCTTACTACACCTTAAAAGTTCTCCACTGAGACTTCTATTACTTTGTGTGTTCATGAGTTTTGAAAAGTAGCTTCAAATGTGTGTTTATTGACATTATTCCAGTAGATCTGCTGGACTGAAGACAGTAATTTCTTGCTGTCAGCATTTATTTTACATTTGGGCATTTTTTAGTTTGAAAATAAAAATATGATAATAGCAGACATTTTTTAAGTAATTGCTTTTTCTCTTGAGTAGGGCAGATGTCACATCCTCTGGTTAATTTAGTTAAGTTTTCATTATTTTCTCCTCATGTTTCCCAGTCTTGTCATTTCCTGTTTTATTTTGTATATTTACCTTGGCTGTGTCCGAAACCACTCACTCATTCCCTACTCCCTATCAGCTATATAGTGAGTAGCATATAGTGCACTGTATGGTGGACTCAACTGCAAAACATAAAAATGATTTCGGACTCTACTCCAGCTGTGAGCAATGACATCATCGCCGTCTCACAATTAAAATGTTTAGCAACAACGGCTTGTAGATTTCCATGACAACGGCTGAAGATCGTATTAACAGTAAAATTTCACTGAAAAAATGATCTTAAATGTGATGTATTTTCCCCCAAAAAATAAAAAAAGCGTTAAGTGTAAACGATTAGGAATGATCTTTGAGGGATTTAAACTTAACTGATCATGTTCTTTATGTCCATGTGTGATGATGAGATCTGTTGTTCCGAGTTCAGCTGCTGAGAACACAGGATTTGACTTCTAGAAGTCTACATTTGGACTCTACATCGTGTTTTTTTTTTTTAGTAATGTTACACTGAGGTCAGTATCTCCATCTGTTGTCCTTGGTGGGCTTGAGTTTACCATGTCATGCTCTCAGCAGATTTTTGGAGCGTTCAGGATTTTTGAGCTTAGACTAGAGAATTTTTTGGACATTATCTGTTTTTGTTTTGGGTTGTTGACATGAACATTTGCATAAAGAAAGCATTTTTGTCCACTTATGTTGATAAGGGTATTTAAATCTTAAGAAATAGTCCTGTAACGTACATTTGGAACAGAAATAAAGTGCTATTAATTTGCGATTAATCTTGAGTTAACAGATTATATTTTTAATCCCATTAACTTACTGTGTTGTCAGCTCATGATGCTTAGGTTAACAGCTGCTGTGTTTTTTTGTTTCCTTGGAAATACTTTCAGCAACACTGAGGCAAAAGTCTTATTTCTAAGGATGTATCTGTACTCCTTTTAAAAATGTTCATACCGTGTTCTTACCAGACGTACACCTTGAAGGAAAAATTGAGAATAGAGGTCCAATATTACCTTTCCCACCAAATAGTGGTTGGCATTGTGCTGCTGACGCTTGTCAGGTGTTAAACAACACTTTGGACCAAGGACAGACAAATGAGAGAGTCCTCCTCTCTAATAGAATCTAAAAAGATGAAAAATATAGTGCAGGAGGCAGGAAGGACTAGTCAAAGAGGTGACCATCAGCATCTCAGCAGCGTGGTTTGGCAGCCTCCAGCCTGCCATGGTGTAATTGGAGAGAAAACATATATGGGAGCAAATAACCCCCTGTCAGGGGCATTAAAAGGAGATGTTGTGACGACTGAGAGCCCTGCCAGCTGAGCACAGCAAAGTGGAGGGGAAGAATAAGGCCCATCAAATGGAAAAAAAAACCTGCTCGAAGGAACCGTACATCCAAATATTCTAGATAATTGTCGAGCAGTGGAGGAAAAAGAGCATCCATGTTTGTTTGTGGAACTTTTTCCCAGATAGAAAAACAGATCTTTGTCACTTTTCTTATCCGTAGGTGTCAGCTTTTGATTGATTTGACGTGTTGACTTTGAGGAGTGTAATTTGAAAATGCTAGAAGTAGATGCGCTCAACTTGTATTACTTTGGAGTGATATAAAGGAAGGAGATGGGAAATTTGCCTCAGTCAAAATTTTGAACTAAAATGGTGGAGGAAAACAAGCAAGCAGCATTTTATAATTTAAACAGATAGATGGTTTTACTCTATGGAGAGTGGCATTAGCTACAATTTGACTTCTCCCTTTATATGAAAGGCTTTTATTGAAATTGCATCTCATTTTACCATCAAAATATGAGCAGTGTTTGGCCCAGAAACAAGCTCCTCTGAATCCTTCATGGACTTTGTAGAGAGGCCTCTGGTGCCATTGTAACCCTCCAAACCTTTGTTTGATAACCAAACACTTAGAGTTTGGCATTGCCTCTTAAATGATCAAATTATCCAAGCTTCTAAGTCATGCTCTTTTTCCAATTTTTCTCCCATGCCTCCTCTTCGATCGTCACAAAAGAATTTGCCCGTCTCTCCTGAACCTCCCCTGTGTTTGGAAACCTCCCTGACCTCGCCATTCAACTGAGCGTGTCAAAATGTTAATGAGGATCCCCCCGAAAAGCGCTCCGAGGTTAAATAAAGTCTTCATAAGCTGTCGGTCAGAATTCAATAATTTATTTACTTGGCATGTTTCCACTTTCCCTGCCACTCTGCCTCACTTCTTGTTTCTATCCGGGGACAGGGCTTGTCTTGTTGTGTTTTGTTTAATTTTTTTGTGTGTGCAGGCAGCTGTGCAGGCAGCCTTTTGTCTGTGCACGAGATTGCTGCTTTAGCTCGGTGGCCCCTCTCATTAATCATCCGGTCAGACTATTTATAATGCGGCAGCCAAGCCGCCACCTCGGTTGCCATTGGCTTTTGTCACCGTGGCACTCTGTTTTGTGGCAGGAGGAAGCCTAATTATTAACTGTTCAGATGACAGGCAGCGCTGTTCCATCAACACGGCTGGCTGACAGTCACACTGAGGTGAGCACCCGCTGAGCAGACAACTGAAAACTGTACACCCAGATCTTTGTCTTTAAAGTGTATTTTGACACCTTGAATTACTTTTTAATATTGCAAACTAGTCCTGAACAAATGCACGAAAATCTTCTGAAAAAAACACTGAAATGTCAAAGTACATCTTCGCCATGCATGGACTTGCACCTTTTATCTGCCAGATCTTCAAATGAGCTGCAAAATGTTTGCAGTAAACACACAAACTTGTTAAATCAGGTAATTATTCTTTAATTACATTCTGAGGTTAATCACAGCCATCATTACTGAGCTGTTTCATTGGCAGCGCCATCTAATTTTATATGAAACGGTGCTGGCAGACGCTGCCAGTCATGAGGGCTGTTTTCTTCTTATTAATCACTTATGTTCATGCTGGGTACAGATATCAAACTAGCATGAATAATTAAATCACTCACTGCTTTGCTTTGCTACGCAATTCCATATCTTGCAAATCCAAGGAAGATTAAGATGGCGCTGGACTTGAAGTGTCAAAAGGATATAATACGTTTCCTTTTTGTGGTGGAGAAAAAAAGAATTAGTGAAAGCCTCCTGCAGAATGACAGTCTTTGTTATTTGTCTTCTGACTTCCTAGCAGACAGCTATCAGGAAGAAAGAGAAGTCACTGTGCACCGCCAAGAGAAGAAAAAATGTGAGTCAGACTTTCCCCTCCTCCCTTCTTTCCCCAAAGCTTGAGATCCCCCATCCAAAAAAAATGAAAAGGATCAAGTTGCTGTCACTGTCACCGAACAAACATAAACTTTTCTGGCACCCAATAAATAGGCAGTGTGGCATTGTTCTCAAAGCCAGACAGGTGTGTCTGCCTCAGCGATGATGGATTCCATTATTCTGTATGGAAAGCCTGTTGGCTTTCTTGTCATATGTTGTCACACATCTCTCTCCGGAGAGAGAAAGGTTTGAAAGATGGCCAAAAGTAATTACACAGACGCGTCCCTGATGCTGTTGCCGTGTGTTTTCTCCTGCTCATCACGGCTGAAGGTAGAAAAAAAATCTGTTACCCACAGCTATATTTCACAGGGAGACGAGGAGTGCAGACATGTCGGTGCTCCACCACTCTCCTTGTTGTGTTGATTGCTAGCTCATTAACCCGTCAGCTTTATTTTTCCAACCTATGAACGTGAGCTTTGGGAAAGGGCCTTGGGCACTTTTACTCATTGCAAAGGTGGAGCAGCAGGCCCTGATCCGGGTGTGTGGTGATGACATTATTTGCACCTGAATGGCAGGTACATCAACATCTCCTTGTAAACGTATCAAAGGAGAGACAGTGGCACCTTTGTTCTCCTCGCAGGCCCACTTGGGTTGCTGACAGCTTGCTGATTGATATTATCATTCTTAATGTCAGTAAATAGTGCCATGCCAGATAAAGAACCTGTTTCCTCTTGGTACTGGAGAGCTCATTTATCTTTCCGCAGCTCGCCCTGGCATATGCCGAAATTGGAGCCGGAAGTAGTCTTCTATTTCAGTCAGAAAGGGATGCGTTTTCTCCCTCACCCTCTCCTAATCTGCTCCCTCTGTCCCGCTTTCTCCTCTTGTCTCTGTCTTGCTGGTAATTTTGATTCTGAGTGAGTGAGACTTAACTGGGAGGAAAGATAGAGCTTAAGTCAGTTGTAATATGTTAGGACAACTCTTGATTAGATTCTGTCAGAGTGAGGTCTCTCTGTGTCTCTCTTAGCGCAGTCTCGGTTTTCCTGGAGCACCAGCTCAACCATGAACAGATATGAGGCCTATGAGAGCCTCTGCAGGGCTAGTTTACTAGGAGTGCATGACACAACATGATATCCTTATCAGAAGGTATTAGCTTAAAAAGTTCATTATGAACATCAACAGAGATGACAGTTTCTGTGATATTTAGAACCATCTCATTGGCTGTAAACATCAGACTGTATCAACTATAAATATCAGTCGTATGTATGAAAAGTTTGATTAGTTTTAGGCAGGATTAAAAGACCTCTATCAGCTAAAGTCTTTTTTTATCCTCATTTCTTAAACTTTAATGTGTGTTTTAAGGGCTGAAATTTTTGCTCTGAACTACATTTATATATCAGTATTGGCTGATGAATACAAAATATGGGCAAAAATTCAATATTTTGCATCCCTATGTTTTACTTGAATAAAGGACTTGTTAGGATGATATTTCTTTTAAGGGGTAAGACACTAAAAATGATTTCAAGAAGGAAACGCACTACAAGACAATCAGGATGATTTTGGGCCCGAATAACTATTTTTGTAACCTGACACAACAGATGGATGTGTATCACACATCCATCTGGAAAAACCTTCGATATCCAGTGTTTGGGAAAAGGCAGAGCCTTTGAAAAAAACTGAGGATGATTGGATGAACGTTCTGTCTGTCACATATTTACAGGCCAATCAGAGCAACAAAACACGTGACGTTTCCACCACTACCGAGGCGCGTGTGCGCCGCTACTGAGGAATAAACTCCACATATAACTGCATAACGCAAACCTTGCCGACTAAGACATCTCAGTACAGGACTTGAGTTGTTTTTTGAAGAGAAAACAACTTAATGCTGTTCTTTGTTTTTCTTTCAATGAAGAAACGTTGCCAAGTTCTGATAGAACTGGCATTTTTTCAGCATCCACGCTAATGCCTTCTGCCATAATTGCACCGGCTTTTCGTTGCTGCTTGCTTACGTCACAACTCTGCTGCACCCGAAAGTACTGCCCCTTGTTGCTGATTGGTTATGTCACTTTCTAACCGGGCCCAAACAGATCAGATGGGAGCTTTGCAAGATGGATTCGCCAGAGAAACACAGAAACAGGCATATCCATCTGCTACGCAAGGTTACCATTTTTGAAAAAAGTACTAGATTTTTCAATGGTTTCAGAGATAATCCCGCAATCTGTCTCTCTTAAGTGGTCCACATCATTTGGCTCAGCTCAGCAGAGCTAGTTGTTTGGTTCCCAAACAGCTCTTCATTTAGTGCCAGTTTGGCTTTTTCAATGTGTATTAGGTAACAATAAAGGATGGAGGAAAGGAAACTGACATTCAATTTGGGGCTTACTACAGTGTCTGACATTAATGAGCCATTTTGCAACACAGACTCATTCACAAATGGCTCATCATCACTTGGTCGCTTACCTCAAAAAGTTTATTTGGTTGATTGTACAGCACCATTTCAATTGAAAACATGTTTATGACAAAATGAGGATTTTTGATGTTAAAGAGGTTAGCGCAGTACAAGACTCATCAAGACTTTTGTTTCCCTTCACCTGACTAGAGGATGCTAGGAGGTCTGCAGGACTGAGTATCTGGGATATTTACTGCCTCTACACCAGGTAAATCTGTGAAACTGTATATAGAAATTTTAATTGATAATTAGAGTATAGAGAACCATTTTGAGCTCTTCTAGAGTGCTAACTTTCCCTCCGTTCCCACTTATCCCTAATGGGTGTCCCCCACTTCCTGACCCCCAACAGACATTCGGGATTTCATGTGATTGCAAACAACCTATGTGCATCAGATCAGCATTCTGTGTGCTATCCTCTTTAGATAAAATGCATCTGTTTGGCCTGGCTCAGATTGGATTTTGGAGCTGACCAGAAAATATTTTTTTCCTATTTTTGTTGTGGTCAAATGAAGAAGTGCACTCTCTCCTTTTCTTCAACTTTCTTTATGACATCTAAACTTTTTTTAAGGTCCTGGCATTGCTGGGCTCTTTTCTGAATAGCTGACCTAACCTTCAATTTCCACATACAACGAACACACCACGAAATCGCCAGCGAATCATACCGCAGAGCAAATCGCTGCCTCTCTAGTCTATCAGAGCATTTCCACAGCCGGCGCGCCAGACCAATAGCGGCGCATGCCTAGACTGACACTTCACTCCGCTTCATTCGAAATACACTGCAGGTCTATTTTCAGCGCCGGCTGCTGCCAAACTGCGCCAATACCCGTCGATCAGAAAGCTCCAGAAGAGGAAGTCACAAGTGTAGAATATCTGGTTCTTTCAAAACACAACACAATGCACAGACTCCTGATCATAAATCATCACTATATCAACATTATGTCTCATCCTGCAGTGAGAGCAAAGGGTCAGTGGGTCACAGAGCTACAACGGCACCATTGACGAGGAAAAGTTAACTTTTGAGGACATTTAGCCAAAGAATTTTACATAAAACCACAGATCTTTAAAGCAAACATTAACTTTTTAACTTCCTAATGTACTCACTCAATGGAGGAAGCAATAATATCATGGACTTATACCAGAAAGGATGATAAATTAGCCCCAAAAGGTAAAACAGTTTGCTGTTGACATACTATTCCTGCGTGACCTCGCAGTTCTCCCGTGATCTCTTCCTGCTGATGAGGGCTGCGTGCCGCGTCGCAGCGCTCTAGACTCGCTTCCAGTGGGGGACCAAACCTGCGGCGCTTTGGTGAGTGGCGCAGTCGTCCTATGTGGAAATTGCGGGTAACAGTTCAAAGTTCAATGGGCTAGCCCGCTTTGGTAACTTTGAAAAAAAAAAAGGGCATTTTAAAGAGACACAGAAGCAAGAAGAAGTGAAAGTGACCTCTTTGCTGCCTTTGATAAATGGTGAGCATTTAGGTTTAGAATGAAATTTGGTTGTTACTGCTAAAACAGTTGATGAAACAAAAATTTGAGAGGCCTTGCAATGCCATGTCTTTGCTCAAAAGTGGCATCTTACCAAGAGAGATTTTGCAAGATTTCCAGTTCAAATGGGGACTCTGGTTATAACATTTCTGCACACTGTTGGAAATAAAACTACAACATCTTTCATTATTCATCATTGTGTGTGGGGTCTCTCACTTTTCAACATCTGGTAATATTTTTAAAATCTTTCAGTGTGGGCCAGAGTTAATTGTGCCTTGTGTGCAGTTTATTTTCCTGCCCTGATGCCTTTAATGAGTTATTGCTGAGGATCCAGGATATAAATCCTGCAGACAGTAAGCCTTTCTAAAACCTTACAGTGGCCACCAAAGGTCTTGGAGACATCATATTGAAAAGGTTAAACACTGACAGTGAACAAGCCTAACATGCAGGGTACACAACCTCCACTGAACAGCAACAAATGATGGCATTTGGAAAAAGGGGGAAGAAAAGAAAAAGGTACAAGAGAAAAGTCAAGGTTTTAATTTTAGACAAGAATCAGAAGAGAATTAGAAAAAGGAAGCCACACGAATGCCTCCTGGTCAGACTGCTCAGAAATTAAACACACACTTGGCACTATGCTCTAAGTTCACAATTCAAAGCACATATCTCCCTGTTTTTCCTTACCCCCCCTCCTCCCCTCTCCAATCCAGTCACCCCCTACCCTTTGCTATTATGTTGACAGACAGCGCTGATATCCTCCGAGCTGCTGATAGATGCGTCATATCTCGGGGAGAAACGGGTTTGTCCTCAGCAGGTGAATACGCGGCTCTCTCATCCTCCGAGCAGACAGACACGCATGACACTTTTCGACACCCTCTCCCTGATAGCACTTTGGCATGCAGGCAGAATCAAAGGGGGCATCTTTCACATGCAATTAGAGTGGAAAATAAAGACGATGAAGTGTGGTGCACAAAGGAGAGCTTGGGATCAGAAGGGAGTAATGAAAGGTGATTAGAAAGTAGAGACCCCAGCCAATGAGACGCAGCGAGCCGGGGAAACAAACCCACGCTAGCAGGGGTCTCTACTGAAGACGCTATTAGACGTTATCAAAGCTGATAATGACAGACAGACAAGACTCAAAACTAGGCTAGATCAGTGTCTGTCTCTGTGTCTCTGTGTGAGAAAGACAGGCTAGACAGAGAATGTTTGTATCAGTTTTAACTATTAAATCATTATTTTCAGTATGAACACCTATGTAAGTCTACATAAGTGCGTGAGCACAGATTGAATAATCAGGAAAATTTAGTCCTGAAATTTATCTTGTCATTTGTATGCCTATGAATTTAGTCCTTTAAAGTTGCTTCATGGAATCTTTGAAAAATGCCAAATGAAGTTATTTTTTAAAATAAAAGTCTTAAATTTAAGTTATTTTTGTTAATTTTATTCTACATGAGGATACTTTTAGCAGCTACTTACTGCAGCAAAAAAATAAACACTGGAAAAGTCAGCTGTAATACAGACAGATCTTCAAAAGCCAGAGGTGGGAGTAAATCCCTCATGTGCAAGTCACAAGCAAGTCTCAAGTCATGACCTTCAAGTCTCAAGCAAGTCCCAAGTCACTGTGGTGATAATCAAGCAAGTCAAGTCGAGTCCCTGCTGTAAGTCAAGCAAGTCACAAGTCAAGTCATACAAAAATCGGATCTACCCCAGTTTCCACATTTAAATCATTAAAGACAGTGGTACAAAAGTTGAGTTTTATTTCAGTTATTATTTAGGCCTACATTTCATGGCTTTCAGAAACTTTCAGGAAAAAAAAACCTTACAATGAATTTGATCATCAGAAAATAATGTAACTTATGTAATTATTAATGAAGCAACATCCGCCATGATAAAATCAACACCTGGGATGTAATGACCAGACACCTGGGTGTCTGGTGCCCCGCTGTCCGCCTGGTCATCATATCAGAAAATGAATATTACCTCATATACCGTCACGTTAATCTTATGCATAGCTTAAACTTAATGTTAGTTTAGTAAGCTACATTAGCATTCATGTTAGCAAACGTCACCATCAGACAGTGTATATACACTGCTGCCTCAATGTAAAAAAAGAACAAAAACAGAAAGGCGCCAGTCAATCTGTCCACATCGGACAACAAATATGAATCAAACTGCTTACAAGCTAATCCACACAAACTTTTTATCACACACAAACACATCTATATCACACACATACATGCAAACACATCCTTTCTAGTTAACATTTGACCCATTTGACAAGCCAATACGTTAGCTAAAGACACTTTTACTGCACATTTTATTGAGAAGACATATACATTAGGTACAGGGCTTGACTAACTTTTTTGCTTACCAGCCGTGGTGGCTAGTGGTTCTGCAAACTTACCAGCCACTCAGCAATTCTCAGTAATTCCACTAGCCACAACTTTGGTGTTTTGGAAACTCTGAGCTATATGCCAAATATAGCGTGCTCTATTTTCCCTCACCAATATGATCAATATCAATATCTTTTAATAAAGCACTTCTCCCTGTACATGTGAAACAGCACACTACTGAGATATGGGTCAGACTGTTAGAGACAGTCATCTAAGAGTCAAAACTCTTAGATTTTTATTTTCTCAATGGTTATTAAGTTTATGCTAAAATTAAAATACTGTTAATCGGCTGTTTATTACAAAAAAAACTACAGCAGATAAAAAAAACATCTCTAATTTTCACTCTGACAAATCTCCACCAGAGAATATTAAGTGTCCAACTTCTCCTGTCCTCTGCTCTATGCTGTATGGAGGAAATGTTTTCATAAGTGTGTCTAATAATTAAAATATCTCTTTAAATAATAGATGACTTACATTTGGTGCATGAAGCTCACATTTGGAGAACATTAACCTGATGTTTAATATAAGAAGAAAAAAAAATCACTGCTTAGTTGAATTCTCTTGGACTCCTAAGTGATCAGTTACAGACTTTTATCCTTCTGTCTGTTTCTCACTGCCTCAGTCAACTTATTTAAAGTTTCAGAGTTTCTCTCGTCTTTAATAACGGTTAGTTATTGATTTATGGCAAATTAATAATGAAGCCTGAATATACAAACATTTAAAAGTTTCAATAACATTTAAAGTATGCGCACCTTTGCAGAGGTTTTTATCATTTAGATCGCCCTCAACAGACGAAGAATATAAATGGAGTATTAATTAAACAATATTTAGACACACCGCCTGCCCTGGGTTGCATAAGCAACAGAAACACACAGCTGGATCTGTGATCTGTGATCTGTGATCTGGATCTGGGTATGTGAATGGGGGGCTTTATGGTGGCAGAAATAGATTAAAAGTGTCAAAAAGAAGTTGCAATAATGGATTAAGTGGAAAGAATAGGTTAAAGTGGCAATAAGAAGTGGGAACAATGGGTGAAAAGGGGCAACAAGAAGGGGCAAAAATGAGTTAAAAGTGTCAAAAGGAAGTTGCAAAAATGGGTTGAAAGTGTCCAAAAAAGTTGCAACAATTGATTCAGAGTGACAACAAGAAATGGTACAAATGAATTAAAGGTGCCAACAAGTGGCAGAAATAGATTAAAAGTGTCAAAATAAAGTTGCAATAATGGACTAAGTGGCAACAATAGGTTAGTGTGGCAACAAGAAGTGGGAAAAATGGGTGAAAACTGGCAACAAGAAGGGGCAAACATGAGTTAAAAGTGTCAAAAGGAAGTTGCAGAAATGGGTTAAAAGTATTAAAAAGAAGTTGCAAAAATGGATGAAAAAATAACAAGTGGAAAAATGGGCTGAAAAAAATTCGATACGGACTAAGAAATGTCACATATAAATAATTTCAACACCAGAGCCCAATAATGTTTGACACACTTTTCAGCTCCAAAATGAGATAGCTATTAGCCTGTATGCTAGCACAAATGCTACTGATCCAACACACATGCATTGACATCATTAATAAATCCTAACTGGATAGGGACCATTCTCGCAATTGTATCATAACTACACCCTTACAATGAGCTGTGTTCCCAATCCTTTTAATTCGATTTCCTCATATTTTGTCTTGATTTGGCTATATTCTTGATTTTGTATTTTCATTTATCTCATCATCCAGCTCCCTTGCTGTCAAACCCAGCTCAGTTCTATGCCATTTTTATTCTCTCTCCATCCCTACTTCTCCGTCCTCAAAAGGAGCCATCTGTCCTGCTGAGTCCTGACTGACTGAGTGATGGACGTTTGTTTCACTCCTTTCTGGCTAAACCGAAGGAAAGAAGGACCCATTCCTCTGCCTGCCATTGCCAGCTGTGAGTGGTTGTCAGGGCCGGGGCTGGTCCGGGGCCTGCTAATGGTGCTGTCTGTCTCAGTCAAGTCCACGAGACATCGAGTCTCTCAAGAGACTGGGAGCTTTGAAAGTTTGACTGGAATTAAGCACCTGGTGGATTAACGGAGGGCAACTAAGCTGTCATGAGTGAAATCATTGTGACAATTACAAATACAGTTTACATCTTAAGAGGCTGTATTTGAGGACGTTTTTTATGCACTCTTAGCAGGCTGAATGTCGGGATTAATCATTTCAAGAGCCAGTGGATTTGTGAGAAGGACGTTTGTATACAATAGCTGCTTGTTTGCTTTATACTAGTTGGATTAGATATTGATTATCATACCAAAAGGAACCCCGACCAAAAAACACAAAAATAACATTGACACAGAGGAGGATCCCAGGGGCTTCCACAAACAAACAACACTAATTCAATGCTTCACCGGCACAAAAGCCCATTCAATCAAAGCGCCAAATAACATCCTTGTCAAGCATCTGGTAAATGGGATATTTGGCACCTTAACAACAAGTTGCAGTTCAGGCCCATTCAGACTGTCAGCAGACACTACAGGCACGCTGTCTGAGAATGAGAGGCTTAGCAAGACGTGGGGGCTGCAGGGGAGCGCAGGGGGCTGTCAGAGAGTTTAAAAAACCAGTAGCACTGTATAGCTATTACAGGATGTCAGAGAATATGCCTAATTGAAAATGATTAGGGCTCTCGTAAAAGCCGATCAAGTCAGGGTTTTGAGGAGAAAGCGCAATTGTGCCACATAATCCTGCCTGCCACTGTTCTTTCATCTGGATGAAGAGATCAAAAAAGGAGGGATTTGTAAAGGCCAGACCTCCACTGAGCTCAGATCCCCTCACTCTTCTATTTGAATCCACTTCCTTTGGCTTCTTCCTCATTTTTAGTCTTTTTTTGTATACTTACGTTGGTCACAAGCACAGAGGTCGGCATGCATAACGCTCCCTATTTACACGACTATCAGTCCGCTCTGTGTTTAGCATGTGAATCATGACGAGGGCTTGTGTGACAGCATGTTTAGAGATTGCACAGTATTGCCCTTCATTATCAGACATCAAAGAAAGACACACAAATGCACTCACCCACACACAAGCTGAGGGCTGTACTTCCATGTCTCTCTTTATCCATCTTCCAGAAGAGAGAGAGAGGGGAGAAAAAAAAAAACAAGAGGCTAGAAAGCGGTCTGAAATGAAAGCTAGAGGGGCCTAGAGAGAGTCAAAGTGAGACACACATAAACATTCACACACATAGAGGAATCAGCTGTGAGCCCTGAGTTGGTAGGAGGGGAGGAGAGGGGAGGGGGGGTTACACTGCCCTTATGCCCTCTCTTTGAAGTGAGGCACAGGCCGTATGTACAGGCCCCAGAGAGGGGCATGTCTACATCCCCCCCATAGGCTGGCTGAAGGCGGCAGTCCGAGCGGAGCAGAGAAAAGAAGCGAGCCTCCTAACTGAGCTGCTTTCTCTTTGCACTCTTACTTCAGTGATTTTGTTGAAAGAAAGGCTGCTGAAGGCATTAAAATTCTTACATGACTTAACGCCTGCAATGTTTGAAGCATAAAAGATACAATTAAAGCAAGTAGTTGTGTGTTATTTTTACCCGGTGGTCCTGATAAAGTTGTTTTAAAGATTTTCTGAATGCTGCTATCAGTCAGTTTGAAAGTGATAGCATGCAGCCCATTCAAGCTGCCCTTTGAAAGATCAGTAACAGCCCTCACTATTTATCTTAAGATTGATGTAAAATAAATTCACCCAAACAGCAACATGACTGATGGCTGTTTAGTTTTAGTCTCAACAGTTATGTTTAAGTCAGCAGATGAAGAGGGATCGTGTCCATTTGTGTTGAGTGCAACACCATTAACCTCTTGGCCGATTAGCGGGATGGAAGAAAAACTCTGTGCAGACAATTTCCGTCACTGTAATGTCACATTGTTGCTCTAAGCTGTCCAGGCCGCGCTCCCTGTAAACACACACACATTCACTTTGATGGACCGTTCCCAGCCTGCGCAGCCCTGGCGCTCCGCTCACGGGTTGGGTGGGATGTGGTGAGACGGTGTGAGGTCCTGTCTGGTCTGGTCTGGGCCACTCGTACGCTGCTTTGGCCTCAGGGAATGTTTGGCGTGAGATAAGGCTGTGTTTGAAGAGGAGCTCCAGATGCTCGTATATTACAGGTTGTCTTGTCATGCCGCAGATAAAGCCTCAGAGAAGCTCCTGTCGCCAGACCGTACCACACACAGACACGCACTCACAGGGAAGATAAATGTTTACAGGAGGCATTCACCCTTCCACAGTGTCATGCTGTGGACGGCAGTGCTGTCAGGGATCCACCATTTTTAGGCTGTGGCTCATGTCAGGTTTTGACAGCATGTCATGTGCTGTGCATCACTTCCTATAAACATGTTATTACATTCCCACAGCTCAGTGATGCTCTCACAGTTTCATATTTTCAAAAACTGTGAGCCTTAACAAACTCAGACACTTCAGTCTTAAAGGTTTACCGGAAAGATATTAGGACAATCTAAGAATTGCATTTAAGCATTAACACCATGCAGCAACCTCCATGTTGGAAAATGAAGCCGGGGCACAAAAAGTTGCAGTTCTTTGAGAGTCCACTCTGGGCCAGCTTCAAAGCACTGAAAGTCACATACACACCCCATGTTAAAATGTCACATTCACACATTTTGGGGGTGTGACTGCAAGCCCCCGCTTTGTAGCTGTTTGTCAGGAGGCTTAGGACCCTAATGGTTAGTTTGAGACAGTGATTTCAATATGGCAGCTGCCATGGATTGGCTTCAAGAGCAGTAACCAAATGGCTGACATCACTCAGGCCTTGTTCATTATTTTCTCCAGTTTATGATTAATACTTAATTTTAGCACAGCTGTGTTACAATGCCATTTAGTAGAAGCTTTTGTCCAAAGCGACATACATCTATGAGTAAGTATAACACAGCAATGATCTAGTCAGGAGGGAACAACATCAGTGCTTCAAGTCCAAACAGACACAGGTGCTGCCAATCTATGATTTACTTAATATCAGGCAGCTGAAAAGTGCTGAAAGTCATTACAACAGCGTGACATATGAGGTATGGTTATTGAATAATGAGACTGGCTTATGAGGATAAAACCACATGGGTCACAGTCATACTGTTGTATATTAAAGGTTGAGTATTCATGCACAACTGCTGTAAGTTGCCAATAAATGATGTCTTTAGTTCACTGCTAGCTACCGACTGAAGTGCAAGGCTCTTGTCAGGCATGCAAAAATGATTACATCAAAAGTTGAGCTATGCATTAACTCAGAATTTTGGGTGAAATTGACCAAAATGGCAGCAAAATCTTTTCGCACATTAATTGGGGAACATGTCAAGTGCATATGTGTTTGAATGGCTCAAAAGATTTTGTGAAGGTAGAGGATGTCTGAGACGGTTAATGTTCTGAAATCATTCAACAAATGGAACAAATAGTTCAAAATGATCGATGACACCGATTAGGAATGGCAGCAGAAATGGTCTGCATTGATAAAGAGTAGGGATGTTCCTGGCTTCTATTTTCCCTATTTGGGTAAAAACCAATTTACGTTGCATTTAACCAAATAGTCTAAAGAGAGGAAAATACTTAAAAAGCAGTCAAATTCATCACAGGGTCATTGTGTTACAGGTATGGTGTAAGCTTGATATAATCTGTACAGCGTGGCTAACATTAGCAGCTAGCTCCCCCAGCCTTCGTTCCTCTTTTCAGATTAATAGCTGGCTTTGATATGTGGCCTCTTTTCACTTTGGTTGAGTAGTTATACATGACTTCAACCCACTTCAGCCTGCATACCACTTTATTTCCATTTATTACTTAAAAAACTGTCATACTGTGTTGTTTGTTCTACACGCTAACTGCTAAGCTAGTTTGACTCAGTTGTTATTTAAATAAATGTTTCCATTCCCTATAATGTTGACCTGAGGTCAAAAGGACCACAGTCTGGATCCAGACCCAGGTGCCATTCTATCCCAGGCGTACCTGTTATAACATTCTGAAAAACGCTCCAATCTCAACCTATGAAGCGTTTTTTTCGTTTACAGCGATGTATTTAGCCTGGCAGGCTTCTCTTATCTTAATGGTCATGTCTTCTGATGAAGATACAGTGCGCGTTGAGACGTTAGTCCTCCACACCAGATTAGATTTCAAAAGTAACTTGTGCTCCCGTTTCCTCTTTGGATTTGCCTGTGAATGCATCAAGTTTTTATGTTACTGTTCCTCCCTGAGAGCACCGACCCCCACCTGTGGAGGGGCTGAAGCTGAAGAGACTCCTTCTTCATCAAAACAAATACTGTGCAGTGATACTAGTATACATTACAGTTTAAGTCTCAGTGCTACTATATGTCAGCAGTCATGGAGTCCCTCTTGTCCAATCAGAAATTTGGACCCGGACTAATGTCTGTATAATCTAATATTTGAATGACAATGACATAAATTAATAAAAAATGAACAAATATTGACTAATGCAGAGAATCTGTACTCACTTTAGTGCCACTTTAATGTTTAAATGCTATTTGGACTTTCGTTGGTGCCATCTTTCTAGCTGATCTACCAAATGCCGTGTTCAGACCCATTATTCTGAGGAAAGCTCATAACTGGTTCAGGGCTCTGGTGGGCAAAATGTACGCATGCTGAATGTTAATGTATAGCAAATTATTATTTTTGTTTGTTTTATTCCCTTTGTTAAAAGATTTTTTGGATGCATGTATTATTCTTATTCCACCCTTTAGAGGTAATGCATAAAAGTGTCAGCATGTTTTGAATTCTGAGGTTAGATTTTTGGCATCTTTTTTCATAATTTATTCTACTGATTGGCCATCCACTGTGCTCCATTCTTACTTCACACTCTGTAAAACAAATCTGAGGATTTTCTATTACTTTCTAAAAGGGGAGATTGGGAATTTGTCAACCTGATAAAGATATAAAGTCCTGCAGCAGTGTTCTCTGCCCGACTGTCACGCCTGCCTTAAGTTTATTGGGCCTGGAAATAGCTTTTACTGTAGGTCAGCTTTACTGAGCAAAGCTGCAGTCTCAGTTTACTCTCAGGATGTAACCTGTTGAAAAGGCTCTAACCAAAGACGTTACACTTAATTGGGTATTTGCTTTTATCATTTAATTTGCCTAACCTCTGTGTCTCTTAATTCAAAGTATTGTAATCTCATATCCCTAAGGCGGAGACTGTGTCCCAGGGCTCCATCCAACCTTGAATGAGCTTATTCTTCACTAATAAGACAAGAGGTGGTGCGCTTGTGTAATGTAGAGGCAGGTTTCCCTCCGTCATTAAGTCATGTGTTTGCCTAAGTGGAATGGTATATTGGCTGGCATAAAACATGGCGTGTCTTCATTTGTCAGGCTCGTAGAGCTGTGAGACAAACGATGTTCAGAGTGTATGTCTGAGGGCCCTCTGAGACCACAGTTGAGCGGCTGCTCACTGGTGCGTCTCTCATGCTAATGTCATGGTCTCCCAGTCTATCTGTCACCCCATTACGCTAACATCATTATGCACAGGGGCCTGTCTGTGGCGCTGAAAAGAACAGAATCATTCCTGTCTCATTTTGAAGCAAATTGTTTGGGGAACATTTCTCTCTCTCTTTCTCTTTTTTTCTTTTTTTTCGAGTGGTAATGGCGGGCCAATCATTTTGCAAGGCTCCAGGTATGCAGATGAATGAATAGCTATTTGAGCTGTTTGGTGAAAGGACTTTTTGTATTATTCATGAGAGGGATGGTGTGTCTGAAGGAGAAAGTCTGTGTGTGTTTGTGTGTGAAGGGACCATTGTGTCTCTGTAAAACATGTATATTCACACATAAGTACAGTGAACAGACATTATACAAGCATGCCTGCATTTACACTTACATTTAATAACATTTAATACTATCTAACAGTATAAACCTAGAGGAGAGTTACTGCTTCTGTTTGGACCTAGAATTTTAAAAATAGTAAATAGTGTAAAAAAAAAATACAAATGCAGTTCATTAACTGAACTGTCCGTGTTAAACTTGAACTTTTGATGTTTTTTTTTTTTCAATATTTTTTACCTTTTTTTCCTAAATCACTATTCCAACTCACTCAAAACTACAAAACATTACAAAATGTTTAGGATTTTAACCCTCAAATGCCAGTTTAATTATTTCAATTTTTTATTTTTTTACTACAAAAAAAAAGATTATTTTCCATATGATAAATAGTAGGAGGATGGGGCTTCAGTGGTGATAGGAGTCAGAGATTAGCAACAAAATTGATTTGATTGCATTAGTATTTTTTATGTAGTGCCAGATACACCCTCTGAACACCTTTTGAGGCAAAAATGCCTCATTGACCTCTATTAAAAACACATTTTTTGATCTCACTGCCACTATAGTATAAAACCTTGCATTCGGTATTGTCAGCATTTCATTTTGAAGAAAAATAGTGCTATTTAATATTTTTACTGTATTCCACTAGATTCAACCATTTTCCCATTGAAGGCCTATGCATGAAATTCTTGTATTTTTAACAAATGTATTTTGGAGCTGTGTGGCTACCAGTGCGCCCCCCCCAAGATTTTTGTGTGTGGGTGTGTCTATTGTTAAGACTAATTTTGCTAAGCTAATTTTGTTGCCTATGTCAAGTTCTTTATCATCTTTTAAAATCAAAGCAAGTTTTCATCCAAATGGGAAGTAAATTAAAGCTGAACAGTACAAATTAAGCAACATAAGGAACAGTTAACCTATTTAAAGTAGTTGGTAGATAGAATAGGGCTATGAGATGATCCAAGATATGGTAGTGGGGTTTCCATCCAAATGTACTGCAAATTTAAAACAAAAGTTTAGAAATGAGGTAAAGAAGAGAATGAAAGTTGATGGATTATTCCATCCACTACTATTAAGCAAGTTGTAGGAGTCAACAGGTTGAGCAGTCGGTGATGCTACTCATGAAAAAAATGAATTAATCCTGCAGAAGAAGAGGACTCAATGGCCTTATGCAGCATTGCATTATGATCTTAGGTCTATCTTGGATGTAGGGCTGGAAAATTAATTAAAATTTATATAGAATCAAAATATGTCCTCCTGCAGGGGGGAGGGGGATAAACTATAAATAGCAAAATAGCTATCATACACTGATGACCTTTTTAAAAAGGAATGATCCTTTTTGAGTCTTTTTTTTTTCAGATAATTTGCTGGTAGAATTTGGTATGTTATCCTTGATACAAGTAATGTAAAGTATGTTGCTACAATGTGTGTGAATCTACTAAATATTGAATTCATTATTATATTAAATGATTTATTGCTTGTTTGTTGAGAAATACAAAAGATGTGGACCTTAAAATAGTTTCATGTCAAATTGCAATATTGGAGAAAAAACTGCAAAAAGATTATTCTCCCTAATGTGTCTTTATTTGGAAGCTTCTGGAAAGATGAATAAAACCACAAAGGTTTTTATCCTTAGAAATTTAAAGTTTTTAACAACTTAATCTAAAGTGGAGGAGTTCTGCTAACAGCCTTGGGTGCTTACTTGAGCATATTTAATCCATAGACATCTGTTGAGTTGCATTTTCTGTTAATGATAGGTTAACTTTTCTACCTCTTCTAAGTCTTAACACTTTATGTAGTATTTAGAGTTTTTGCTTGAATCCCCATCATTTTTCATTATTTCTGTGTGCAGTTGATGATGCCCATATAGACTGGGGGGTGAAACCTCTATTAACGAAGGGTTATAAAATGATGAAGATTGCAGTGGAGGAGGAGCCCAAATCTTATGAACAAGTGAAATAACTTTAGCATTAATTCAGTAAGTTATGTATGGGTTTTTTTATTACTATAGATGCCCACTGCCACTTCACACCTCTGATCATCCCCACAGCGGGGCACTTCTTTACTCTCTGAGCCGTTGTGTACTTCTAAGTGACTCTCATTCTGCTGTGATCTTTCTCTCTCTCGTCACTTGAAATCTTTTCATCTCACCCAGCGCAGGTTCAAATCCAGGTTAAAACCTTTGTCTCAATCTAAATCTAGCAGTCCTGGCAAACAGCACAAATTCCAATGTGTCAGCTCAGCAGATTCCTGGTGCTGGTGCGTAGCTCTGCTGCATGTGTGTGCTGGAGTCTCTCTGTGTGGGAGGTAAGCTAACCGCGCACCCACCTGCTAATTTAAAAGCTTCAATCGGCTCTGCTAACTGAGGAGACAACCTCGGGTTCCTGTAATTGCCCTGGTGACGGTGCTTCTGCAGAGAGAAAAACCTTTCTGTGTCATCATTTACACAGCGTTATGAATAGGTTAATAAAATAAAATACTTTAATTATAGCTTTGTTGCCGTATTGTTAATGGCGCCGGTGCAGCTCAATTGAACTGTACAGTTTGCACTATTAATTATCTGCAAGTGAACTTGTTTAAATGATATTTTACAGCCCCTTGATAAAATTACCGCTAGAGGCAATGTAATGATAGACAGACAAAGGCCATGCACGAATTATCATAAACTATTAGCTTGTTTCCAAAGGGTTTTATGTTAATCTTTTAGCGCTTAAGTACCCTGCAATTAACATATCAGGAGGAGCTGCCTTCCAGCTAGGCTTGCAAATTGAAGTCCTCAGATAAAAAAGCTATTGAGATGAAACCCTGAAAGAGAAGAGGAGCTATCGCACTGAAGTGTGCTGGAATTTTTTTACTAGTGTGTGTGTGTATGAGAGAGAGAGAGAGATAGAGAGACTTTAAGAGCACTGAGACAAAGGATGAGTGAAAAAGAGAGCAAGATGCCGTGAGAGTGTCTGTGATCAAGGATGTATAACAATTCCATTATCTCTCTTGGGTGATGACATGAGATGTCTCTTTCGGGCCTCCTTCACTTTGTCTAATTCCTCCACAGCTATAGGAGGACTGGAACAGCTCTCATTGGCTGTGATGGCGACATCTGATGGAATGTGTTTACATATATCGAGCTAGTGGCTTGATATGTAAATGCAGCGTGTTGGGAAGAAAGGCTACAGGGAGATATGGTTCATTGTGAGGTCTTCACAGCCTGTGTTCCCTTTTATGCTAAGCACAATTGTATCCACTGAGTGAGCATCTTGTTGAACGCCTGACGCCTTTGCTAGGTTAAATCCACAAAGGAGAGCCATGCTTTGGAAAATATGCATGTTTCATGAGATAATTGACAGCTTTGGTCTGCTTTCTTTGTAGTCGATACATAGCAGCTGACATAATTAACATTTACTACAATTACATTCAAAGACATCTGACATAGGTTCAGCTTTTTGGACATAAAAGGGGTCCTTATATTCTTAGAAAGATTGTTCTCATTCTATTACTAAGAAACAATTTTCAAATATGGTGTTTTCTGTCATATTACACAACCCCAAATACAAAAACTTGTGTAAAATGTAAATAAACACAAAATGCAATGATTAGCAAATCTCATAAACTCATATTTTATTCACAACAGAACATCAGCAAGATTTCAGATTTTGGAACTGAGATATTTTGCCATTTCATATTTTTATTATCATTATTATTAAATTTTTTTTTTTTTTTTTTTTTTTGCTGATTTTGATTTTGATTTCAGCTCAAAAAAGTAGGGACAGAGCAACAAAATGCTGGAAAAGTAAGTGGCACTAATGAAAAACAGCCTTAGGAGCATTTGCAACTAACTATGTTATTGGGAACAGGTCAATGAAGTGACATAAGGTATAAAATGAGCATTTAAGAGAGGCAGAGTCTCTCAGAAGTAAAGGCAGGCAGATGTTCAACAAGCTGTCAAAAAAGGTTTAAAATTTTAGAACACTTTCAGAAAAATGTTCAATGTAAAATTACAAAGCCTGTAAATATCCCACCATCTACAGTCCAAAATATCATTAAAAGTTTTAGAGAAGCTGGAGGAATCTCTTTGCCCAGTGGACAAGGCTGAAGGTCAGTATTGGATGTTTGTGATCTTCTGGCTCTCAGGTGCCGCTGTCTTAAAAACAGGCATGATTCTCTACTGGGAATCACAGCATGGGCTCAGGCACACTTTGTATTTGCATTTTGCTGTGTCATTCATAAATACAAGTTAAACCTCTTTCATGCAAAGAAGCCACATGTGAACAGAATCCAGAAACGCTGCCGTCTTCTCTGGACCAAAGCTCATTAAAAATGGACTGAGGCAAAATGGAAAACTGTTCTGTGGTCAACATCTGAAATTCTTTTGGAAACCACAGATGTCTTGTCCTGTTGACTTAAGAGGAGAGGGACCATCCAGCTTGTTAACAGCCTGCATTTTTTATGGTATGGAGTTGCATTAGTGTCTATGGCGTGGGCAGCTTACACATCTACAGGCACTATCAATGCTAAAAAGTATATAGAGGTTTAGAGCAACATTTGCTCCCATCCAGACAATGTCTCTCTCAGGTAAGACCTTGCATATTTCAGCAAGACAATCGTAAAACACATACTGCATCCATCACAACAGCATGGCTTTGCAGCAGAAGAGCCCTGGTGCAGAACTGGCCTGCCTGCAGTCCAGACCTTAACCAACAGAAAATATTTGACACATAATTAGTTGAAAAATCCAGCAAAAAGGACCCAAGACTGTTCAGCAGCTAGAATCCTACATCAGACAAGAATCGAACAACATCCCTCCCATAAATTTTAGCAACTGGTCTCCTCACATTCAAGATGTTTGTAGACTGTTGTGTAGCATACACAATAGTAAACCTAGCCCTGGAATTGGAATTTGGGTTGTACTATTCTACATTTTAGTGCTGTGCCAATAGCCATATTCGAAGATCATCCCTTACAACAGGCATGGAACTGGTAACTCGGTGAGTAATTTTACTCATGGTGCAATGGTGTCTAACATAACAAAACAATAATACACCAGAAAAAAAGAGCAAAGGAATCCCAGCTGTGATGACAACAGAAAACATCTAAATACATCTAAAACACATCTAAATACTCTGCCCAAGGGCATTATGGGAAGACTTTGCCCCTAGATTTGAAATGGCGTTGTGACCAGGAGTTAAAATGAACCCTTGGGAGTTAAAATCAACTCTGAAATGTTTAACACTGAGAATTCTACACAACAAAATGTGGTGAAGTAAACTACTTCCCCAAAAGCACCATATACTTAAGTGAAAGTAAAATTACTGAATTTGAATTGGACTCAAAAGCCCTCTTCAGTAACTGAATGGCTGACATCTCTCAGGCTTCATCTAGTATTTTCTACAGACAATGATCCTATTGTATATATTAGGATACAAACTGTACAATGAAGTTGTTGCCAGTATCAGCCCTTCTACACTGTATTTGTTTTTCTTAAAAAATTACACAGTTATTCTGTATTTTGCAGCTCTATTACAATCTTGGCTTTCTATGAGCAGGAGTTCAAAGTGTATGAGAATAATGAATGTTTCAAACATTACCTCTGACATTCTGTACATTCTAGTGCACATCAGTCCTGGCTTGGTGAAACCATATTGCCTTTAGAGTACTCTGATATTTTCCTCTCTCACCCAGAGATGGATGATTCCGCTGAGGCCTTAATCTCATGTTAAAGATTTGTTGGCCTCTAGAAGTCAGGCCATAGCATTGAGATGCCTCACCTGATTTATATTCACTGGCATGGAAAGGGGGAGCCAAGTGCACTATCTGCAAAGCAGATGCTGCAGCGTTGCCCTTGTGGTCTGCTTTATATTTCACCTGTTATTAACAAAAAAATAAACAAGGTCACATCCAGGAAGCCTGTAATTTTTTCTGTCTTTTTTAGACTGTTTTTCTGCATAATAACTGGGGAAAGTAGCATTAGAAGTGTCACAAAGTTCTGTCTCATACACTTAGAGGTTTCAATTTCTTCCACAGCAGAAGCTGGGAGGGAAATGAGGAAAAATAGCTGGCCAAATCCTTGATGAACGCTGCCTTTAAACCAAATTCCTGTCTGTCAGCTCCTATAATTTATGAAGCAGAGATTACAAAGCTACCGATACAATAAATCAAACTGATGGACAGAATTATGCCCAGTGCTTCCTGCTCTCACCAATGACGCACACTAACTTAGCACTGGCTGACAATGAGCATGATTTACCACCCGGGCAGGAGTGGAGAAGGGAAAACATTCACAGGCAGAGGCACCCAGGCCTCACTTTGGCCCAAAGCCTAGTGAATAAAACCCGGCTTTAATTCACCCACAAACGTGTCGCCATTAAAGGACTAAGAATAGAGATTGCAGATCATAAATACTGCCTGATTCATGAGCTAACAACAAAGAGCAAAGGCCCAGCCAAGGAGAGGGAGATTGTTTGACAGAGCGCTGTCAAGGAGAGAAGAAGAGAGGAAAAACACACTCATTCCCTCGTTCTCACTCACAGACACTCGGAGCTAAATCTGACCAGGGATGTAAGCCCGGCCCTATCTCCTGCAGCGGCGTAGGAGCAGATGTGTCTGCTCTCTTCTCGATGTGTGACAGACAGAAAAGATAAACAGAGAGAAACGCAAGAAGAGAGAGAGGAAGGGAAGTAAAGAGAGCAGGAGCTGGCACGGCACTGGCTAATTTATCTCGCTGAGAGACAGATTAAAGAGAGAGGAGAGTGAAACAAAGTTCCACTGGCTTAATCAGCGGACAGCCTGCTAGCAGAAGACATGATAAATCAGAGCTGGCTCGGTCCAGGAGAAAGCCTTTTGCTCTGGGAGGGAATGGGAGACATCCTCAGCCAAACAGCAGTATCTTTTACATGCACTGTTGTGAATAGCAGCTCGTGAACTCGCTATGTGTATAATCGATACTCGTTGCTATTGTTTGAGCAAACATTGTTATACAGTAGCTTTCTGCTGCTACTTTGCTCAGACGGTGTTATTTTTAGAAGTGCATGAACAACCCTGCTCTGTCGTGTTGTGTAAACAGGACAAAGGGACATGAAGGGCCGCAAGTTTCCCCCCGTGGTTTTTCTGTGTCTTTCTTTAGCTCTGTCTGACAGCAGGACTAACCTGAGGGCCCTAACCCAGGAACAGGAAAAGGGGCTTAGATATCCCTGTGTCATTAGTTCAGTCCGGGGTCACAGCTGGGCCACTCCGAGCATGATTACACCCCTTGATTTATCTGCTTTGGAGCCCAAACACAGATAAATCTCCGAGCTCATCCGCGTCGTGGGATCCTCACTGTCTGATAAACGGCCCAAGCTGAATAAACAACCACCGCCCCCACAAACACCCAGCCCCCTTTGACTTTATGAATAATTCATTCAGATTGTGAGCACTCTTAAATGTTTACATTTTCTATCTTAAATTGCACCAAAAAAAAAAAAAAAAACACTGCTCCCATGATCTCCATTCAAGCCGTGGTGCATGTCTGCGATGAAACCGTAAAGCTGCAGAGGTTGGCAGACAGTCTGTTACCTAGTTGTAAACTTTATTTCCTCACCTCGGCTGCCGTCCTCCAGCATCCCTACATAAATAAACTTTATGCAAATATGTCATGTGTTAGTCCTCTTGTAGATATTGGCCTGTCTGCGACTTTAAAATCATTCATTAGGCTGACCCCTGTTGTAAATTTACATCCTGGCCCCGGCTCTTGTGTTTTTGTGTGCTGATGTGATCACAAGTGCATTTTTAGCTTAATTAATTGGCCGTTTCTGTTGACAAGAAATTTATGCAGTAATAATTTGCCTGAAATAGATGCAGAGTGCAGGAAATGAGATATCCATCAGGCCGCTTGTGTTCCGCCAGCTGCACCGCGGCTAATATGAAAGTATTTCAGCCTGCTCAGACCCTGCTGTTTGCGCAGTCAAGATTATATATACCCACGATCCATTGCCTGCCTCAGAGGCGCTCATGGAGGTCTATGATAACAAAGACTATGTGATTTATGGCCTGCTGTGAAAGCAGAACTTGATGAGATTAAACAATTTCATAGCACAAGTGTTTCTCAGAGGGCCCTCTGATTTGTGGCAGCAACGCCGACAGTAAATCAGGTTTATATATCTGAGAGCATGCTCAGCAAAGGAGTGCAATTACTGTTTAAGACAGCTACTTTTTATTTAATTTTTATCCCTGGTTTGTCTCTTTTATTCCTGGCCTGTCACATAGCCACTCACCTTCATAAGTCCTTCTGAAGGGAAGGTTTGAAGAGGCGGGGAGGAGAGGAAGGCACCTCGGCTATCTCTCCTCCACAGCTTTTAGAGAAACAAGAATAACAACAACAAGCAGGGGACGACAACGGCCACCGACGGAACAACACGGGCATCCATAGAGCAGGGGGAAGCGCTCCATTTTTAATGCATTGTTTGCCTGCTGCTCTCTCCCTGTCTGGGTAAATGGAGTAGGCAGAGTGTAATTAGAGAGCCGGGCTTTGCTCCGTGCCATAAAGATGACATGGTGTAATGATACAGCTTACAGGCCCGCAGAGGCTTCTGTCTCGCGACGGAGGATCTGGGTCGTTTGCCTGTGACTTATGATAGGTGTGGAGGATGACAGTGTTATCACGGCGACGTGGAAGTCGGAGATGTGGATGGGGGGAATTTCTCGTGAAAGGTTGTCAAGGATTGGAGGCGAGGAGAGACGGATGTGGAGCTGCTTCATTTTCTGTGTTTACACGTTTTATTTAATGGCTGCAGATGGAAATAAAGAGGAAATAATTACATTTTTAAATGCTGCAGTTTCTCATTCTGTAGGTTTTTACCCTTTTGGTCAGTTCTGAAGCTGTTGGTTTTTGATTCAAACATTATAAAAGAACCCATTGGTAAAGCATCTTGCTTGAAGAATACACACTTAACACCTAACTTACAATACACAACATATCACAATATTTGGTCTGATTTGATCAGTTTTCTTATTTTATACTAAAATGAGATTGAATGAATATGAATCTTTTATTTCAGTGCTCTATGAAATGCTATTTTCGTTGATTCTGTTTATAAATACAGAAAATTGTAGTCCTTGTTTAATTTATTGAGTTTAAGTTTCAATTACAGTCTTCCGTGAAAACAAGATAAATGACATTGCTGCATGTTGGTTTTGTCTAGTTTTGGACATGTGTGGTATATAGTTGTTTTTTGTTCAAGGGTACATCACCTCTACCTCAAAAACACAGCTAATTTATTTTTTATTAATCAATGACTTTACTATATATTCATATTTTTATATTCACTTTTTTCCCATATCCATTTTCATTTATGACCTTTTTTCAAAGCCTGGGGATTATGTCGGATCCCTATGTACTTGGGCAGATTCATCAGAAAAATCCTAATATTAAATGTATAAATATTATTATGAATTTTGCCACAATAAGGCAGTTTTATGCATTCACATATAGACATGCACACACATAAGGGCTGTCAGTATTAGGGCATTTATCATATTGCCATTAAAGTTCATGAATAGTGCATTAAGTTTTACTAATCGCAGTTATCACATGCTTATTGTTCCCTTCAGCACACTTTGATTAAGCCACTGCAGCTACAGTCACTAAAACAACTACCAAACTACCGAGGCAGGTAGGTAGGTAGGTAGGTAGGTAGGCAGGTAGGTAGGTGGATGGATAGATTAGAGGGACAGACGGACAGGCTGTGCACCCACTGCAGCCAACATTAGATGCACCTTCTCAACCCCTGTCCCTTCTATAAGGATACCAAAGACAAGTTCTTTTCACTTTTCACCTGCAAACACAAATACAAACAATGATCAGAAACTTCCATATATCCTGGGTGAATTGAAATACAGTGCAAGTGTCGCACATTATGTTAGCTGTGTGACCAAAAAATTTTTATAATTTTAATGTTTTTATTTTAAATTATTTTAAAGTTAGACCAAGATTTTTGACAAATACACCGATTATAACACTTTTTTGTGATTGTATGAAATACAACATTTATGAATTTGTATGTGCTGGGCTTTGGTAATGCAAATGGATGTTTTTCTATGCTAGAATACTATTTCAATAAATACGTTTAGCACTATTACGGAAAATCTACTTATGGCATTGAATTTCAGGATGCTTTAGAACAGTGGTTCTCAACTGGTTGCGTCACGGGACCCACTATCAGCTCCTCAAGGAGAATTACGACCCAGATTTTGGGGATTTTTTTGGTCACTTAGATGTATTTAATAAAAAATAGTCGAGCTTCAGCCTAAGACAGTGCAAAAGGTATAACAAAAACAATGAAATAGGAAAAAATATGCATGTTTTATAGAGTGTCATAGACAATTTGGCGCATTTTTTCCCCTGGCACACATTCCCACTGAAAAGAACTTCGTGACCCACTTCTGGGTCCCGACCCAACCATTGAGAAACACTGCTTTAGAAGACCCGGACTACTCTCAATAACTGACAGTGCCACCTCAAATCAGCATCCATGAACATTTTTCAAAAGTTGGGTAATAATGTGTTTAATATTAGCCTAAAATCCAGTGCACTAATGAATTACTGTGGTTTTTGCACTTCTTTTGGCAGTAAGGGTTTCATATCTGATCTCTTATCATCCTGTATTATGTTTTTGGTTTCTTGAGCTTCCTAACCTGGCACAAATGTTCCCATTTCTGTTCATCCATCTCTTGAAATCAACGCACTGTTGACACATCAATATCTCCACTGTCTCCAGCCATGCCTGCCTGCCTCTCTTCTTCAGCGACTGACGTCGAACAAGGAAAGCCAAAAGCAGATAGCGCCCTCTGCTAGCATACTCATCATGAGGTTTTGTGACATCCCTAGTTAAAAAGAAGAAGCAGAAACAGAAAAACTTGGATATTATTTCTCATTTCATACCACCGGCCACTTTGTATTAAGTTAAGGTCAAAGCCCTGACATCTAAATAAGTGTGGGTGTGATCTATTTACATCATACAAGTCTGCATCTGTACTAATCAGCTCATCATATTAGGTCTGTGAATGATTAGAGCATGTAAGTACATGTGCAGCACTGCTTCACGCTATCAGATAAAGTGAGTCTGTGTGTGGCTGAGCTTTTTAGTGTTTCACACATGCAAATGTGTGTTTTGAAGTTGTGTTTAAATGTTCCAGTGGAATGTGTGTGTGTTTTTGTGTGTCCTTAGGTGAAGATGTGAGTTGTGCATCTGTCTGCATCATCGCATATCTTCCTTGAAAACATCAAGAGATCTCATTATTTCGACACATCTCAGTTTTTTTTTCTTCTGCTTTTTTCTTCCCGTATGCCTTGAGTCAAAATTAGTTTTCATTCCCTCTGTGATCTTACTGACTGAAGCCGCCTCAAAGTAAAGAAAATCGCAGTCTTCGCAGCGTTCGTAGCGCGCCTGAGTCAAACACAGACTTCACACAGCCGCAGTCTGAGTTAAGCATTGCTAAGTAACCTTCACATTTCACTCGTGTGAAGAGCTAATTTCCTTTAAGTTCACATGTCACTTTTTTGTGCCTGTTTTTTGTGGGTCCTCTTCAAATGTCTCTCGGCGTCTAATTGCATAGGAAACATTCAAGACAAGCCGGTGTGACAGGCCCGCTCCCAGAGTCTTCAATTATTAAACATCCTACACTCTAGAAAACAGGCCTGACGTTAGCTACAGCCCCTAATCAGAACAGAAAGCCTCATGATATGTCACACTCCTTACTCAAGATGGGTTTCTGTGTTTGTGTGGTTTATACTTCGTGTGGAAAGAGATGAAAATACTTCTTTTCACACCGGTTTAAAAAGGCAAAACTCCGACAAAAATGATTTTTGTCACAAGTAGATGTGAGCTTTCACATCCTGCTTTTTTCTCCTGTTATGGAGATAAAAGAAATTGTTTGTACTTAGGAAAATATACGAACAATCGGTTATGTTTTGCTTTAAAAGTTTGAATAAGGCATGCAATCGTTGTTTTAACTAAAATATGCAACATATTTTTTGTCTTTCTTAGCTTTGGAATCAGGATTGGAAAGGTCATAAACCAAAATAAGAAATAGCCTGGAGCTAATTGTGCTACCTGTAATGCACGCTGCTCTAAATCACCTACACTCCTTCAGCTCAAAGAAAAGGTCGAATGGCTTTTTAAATTTCAACCTCAGAACAAATACAGCCTTATTACCATCTATGAGTCATTGCTACAGATGATTAACGTCCAGCTGCACTCAACCTCTGCCCGTCTGACGCGTACTCATACACAAAGCGGCCATGTTGCCGGTTTGCCCTCATGCCCGGAGCAAAAGCACATCTGAACAGTTGCTCTTGTGATCAGTGATCATATGATACATTTACTCCGAGTGGGCTCATCGGAGTAGAACTGGTAAATCATTAAACACACGCTCAGCGGTCATCCTGCTGAGCAAAAGACTGCTCAAGTACCCACAAGTGCAGGCACCGTTACATCCCCCTGCCATTACCTAAGAAAACAGAATTAATGCGTTTGATGCACACAACAGCAATTTAAAACACATTAGAACGTCTCCTCTAATCCTTTCAGCTACAATAATGAGAGCTGATATTAAAAATACTGCAATAATACGTTGATTTGAGCCCTGTATGCAGTGGCGGACTTTGACATTTTGGGGCACAGGGTGAACACAGGCATGGGGCCCCATCACATCCATTGTTCTCCACTTTTTAAATTGTATCAATGAAGGAAAGAGCTTCTTGTAACCTCCTCTTCTAAACAGTTACTACACAGCAGTGATGTAAGGATGCCTGGTACTGGAGTAAAATACAAGCAGTATATATAAACAGATAAACCAATGCTTTCACTATACAAACTATAAAAATGTGTTTTTTTTCTGTACTTTTGACCATATAGTCTAATAGTCTTTATAGTCTTTTCATTGTTTTTGCAGCTTTCTGATGTTTTAATATTTAGATTTAATTACTGAATAATTTCTTATGACTGTGATGTTTTATCTTTGAAACTTAATGGAGTCATTACCACATGCCTGGTCATATTCAGGTTAATATTTGATGAACCAAAAATGACTGTTTTTTGCAGATTTTAAAATTTGGAGTCTGTGAATGGACATCTGGTAACCAATGACAGAGCTATAAACATACTAGGTCTGCATGTTTATCTTACTACTATAATTGGCAGCGTGTGTGTCTGTCTGTCTGTCTGTCTGGATTTGCACACCGCACTGTTGCTCCAACTGTCCTCGATACCTCTCAGAAGACTTCTAGCGTGTACTGTTTCGAAACTGGTGCCATGAAAAAATATATAAATATGTACAGATTTTCCATAAAATTCAAAAATGTTGCGCTGAGTCAGCATCTGCTGTGTTCCATTTATCTCAGAATGAATGTCAGAGCTGGGAATGACATCTCACCCAATGCGTTCCATTTGCTACAAGTTTGTTTTTATAAAAAATGAGATTCTACTCAGAGAAGAAAATCAATCTTGGTTGAGTTTTTTTTTTTCTTTTTGGTCATGTTTTACTAAAACCTCTCAAGCAGTGATCAACATTACTCAACCAAAACAGGCCACAGGCCTTATGGGGGTGTGCTTGTTTTGTTCCCTAGAGTCTCTTAGACACAGAGAGGGTGAACTTCCTTAAATTCACCACCCATCAGACATGAGAAACACTGGATCAAACACACAATATGTCACATAAGAGATAAGATGTTTTTTTGTTTTTTTTTTGAGCTAGTGTGTTTTGGGGGGCTAAATGAGATAGTGAGTTTTGTTTGTTGGACCCTTACCTTCATCTGATACCATGCTGTAAGACTGAAGAGTTGAACCGAACGATTGTAACGTTACTGCTCACATTTTTCTGTCCTTCACTGAAAGGCTGTGAAACCAGCAGATGAAAGAAAAACAAAGAAGACTCAATGAAAGATTGATAGAGATGACAGAGGATGACAGGACTGACTCAGGAAGAGTTCAGTTTCAGCAAAAGATAAATTCTCTGTTGCTCTGTTTAGTTTTTAGTAGGGCTGCCTAAAAATTATTATTTTTAATCGTAAATAATCACAGAATTTCTGTAGTTAATCACAATTAAACACACTCTTTTAATTGCTTTTTAAAATTCTGTTATTTTGCATTTTAAATTATTTTTTACCCGTTTTGATTTTTTTTTTTTTTATTGTCTTAAATTAAGGGTAAATGACTTCCTGTTCGATTACAGACCTGCCTTTATTGGTAGGTCAAAGGTTTTAAATGAACTTAACCACAGAAAAAGGAAGTTGTTATGGATTATAAATGAAATAAGAGGACATTTAAAAGGTTCAGGTGACTTCTGATTTGTCCACTGAGCTGTCTGTAAGATTTTATATAACTTATTTTTTCATACATCTGTGATTGCAGGGAGACACTTACATACCCTAATCAAAGGGTATTGAGAGGACAATAAAACATGCGATTAATCATGATTTAAAAAATCTATGCACTAAATGTGGACCCTGATTAATGGTGATTAACTTGGGTAATATTGCAGCCCTTGTTTTTAATAATCAGTAATCAATCATTGAAGTATTTTTTGTAATTGTTCTTGAATTATTTGACAATCATTTCTTAATCTGCAGAGTTTTCCCAGAATGTCTTTGGGCATTAGACACTTTTGCATCATGAGTGAAGTTACTGACTCAGTTAGACGAGTCCCACCTGTAGGGAGCAACTATAATTCACAATCAATGGTACACTGAACATGATGGAAGAGAACTTTCTTTCACATCCTGTGTGGCATCACTGTTCAGGGTTAAAGTATGTGATAGAAATGAGGGAAGATTGTTGTGGATGAAGAACACATAGCTTGACAAAAAATACTTAAAGGAACTTTTAAGTGTTGGAAAGTTTCCACAGTGCAGTTTAATTTATGAAAGTCAAGTTAAGCTAACATAACTGTGCAAGTAGATTACTCAAAAAAATCTACTTTCACCGCTCAAAACCTTCAACGTAATCAGTTTCATCAAACATTTTGCTGAGTTTCAACTTGTTCAGGTTACATTGCAGAACAAACAGAACTTGTACTAATTTTCAGATGACTGTATGACAGAGAAGGCAGACAGCTCTCACTTTGAATCTGGCTTTTTGCTGTTTTCCTCACATTGGAGGCCTAGTTTCTGTTCCTCTGTATCCGTGAACTGTTACTGGACTATGTTAGAATCATATTCTGAGATTCTCTTTCACTATCCGCCTATATCATCTCCAAGTTTGCCTTGTATTTCGCACCTTTATCGAGTGTATTAAGCCCTTACAATTCCAAACAGGCTAGCATCTGGTGCCAGAGAAAGGGTTAAGTTGATTATGTCTTCATGCGGCCCTTGGTAATCTGTGTCTCCAGGCATTTGCCTTTGGTAAAGTCCGCCTCTGCCTGTATGTTAAATACCTAAGGCCAAATTGAATCTCTAGTAGTAAATTAGAGCATTTCTCATTTCATCATTGCTTTTAAATGTTGTAAGATGCTGCAAGCCGGTGCTCCTTATTCATTTTTCCTTTGTTTATTTCTAAAAGTGTTGCCGTCTTCGTAACCCCGAACTTCACAAGAATGAGACATGAAACACCAACAAAAAAATCCCATCTAGTGAAGGAATAAACGTGTCATGCCAGCATTAAATGTTGACTCAAATAAGTTCACAAGTTGTGTCTCCTCTGATCTCTAACATGATCAGAAAGCAGCACCAGTTTACAGAGACAAGACGTGCAAAAAAGGCGAAAAAAAAAGAAAAAGTTCCATGCACAGACACAAAAGAAATATTTTGATATAGACCCAAAGAGAAAACATATCAAAAGACATTTTTATACATGTCTTTTGCAAGCACAAAAAGCAGAAGTGGTGTCAAGAGAAAACAAAACAGAAGGCTTGTTTCTTCCAACAATTGCTTTAAGCTACAAAAATCTCCTTGAGTCCCTAGCCTCCCCTCAATGTCAGCCCCCTTCCTCCTCCTCCTCCTCTCTCTCTGCCCTCCCTCCCTCTCTCTCTCTCTCCTCTTCTTCTTCTCTCTCTTTCCCCTCTTCCCTCTCGAAGGCAGGACAGGGCCCTCTTTGCACCCTGATAGGTTGCGGGCTGATGCTTAGCAACAACATTCCTGTGCCCTAAGTAGCAGTAAGCCTCTGGCTGAACTCTTTGATGTGGCTGTCAGGCCACATTTATTTCCTTTTAGCACTTTGTCTACTTGTCCAGATGTATAAGGAGATAAAAAGGCCTGGTGTTTACACTGGTCTCCCTCTGTAGCGCGGCTGTAATTAGATTGTATTGCCGGTCAGTCTTAAGGAGGGAGGTGAGATGAGGCAATGCAGGAACCACCTGTGTCGGGATGACATGGGCCCTGGGGTGAAACCTCAGAGTTAGGCTGTAAGAAAGGAAACTGTTTTTGTTGCAGAATTCTACTTTATTTTCTTAACTTCTGCACAGAACACCCTGGCAGCCAACATCATAATCAAATTCTAGTAAAATCTCCCTGGATCGGTTGATGTCAGCATAATGTTCTGTAATATAACACCTATCGAGATGTGAAATTGACAGCCAATCCTGCAAAACTTTGCTGCAGTTGCATCTAAAAAAACACCACATATGAGCCAACCTTTCCAAACTCCCTCTCTTTGTATGTTATATTTTCAGGAACCCCACTGTGGAGGTGGTTTTATGCTTCCATGTGGCTCTCTTTGTGTTTTCTTGTCCCTCCCTCACCTCGTTGTGGTGATGTGTTGGAAGTAATAATCACTATTGCCTTTGGGTTTATCAGCATTTATTCGCATAACATCGCCGAAAAAGGAGCAGACAGACAGCACTGGTGTGATGTATTATCCAGTACAGGAATCATCTTTCATAATGACATCCAACAGAGCTTCCTCTTACTGCCGCCACCCATTTCTCCCCCTCACGCACACACTTTCTTCTCTCTCCACTCCCCTCTGTCCAGCCTTTATTATCACAGAATCCATGGTGCTCCCCAGCCTGTAAATTTGTGCCGCATTATCATAAGCTGTGGTGATAACTCACACTGCACAGAGACAATAATGATGTGAACACTCAGCATATGCCCCGGGCCCAGCAAATTAAAACAATGCTCAGCTTGATGAGCAGACTAATCTGGACAGCAGAGAGACGGAGAGGGAGGAAGGAGACGGGGTTCCAGGAGCGTCTTAAATAGACGACACAGCAGCACCTCCCTCTGTTCAGTGTAGGAACAACCAGGGGAAAACAAGAGAGGGGGACGGGAGAGAGAGAAAGGATGCGAAAAGGGGGGAATAAATGGAGGTGGAGGATAGAAGAAGAACTTTTGAGATGTTTGAGGACACCATGGGAAGATCAGTGCTGATCATAGTTGCTTTTTTAGGTTTTTTGGGAGTTGACATGAATGATCAAATGGCAAATGTTATTTCAGGAGGTTTGGCTGTAAACAGGGGACATGAGAGAAAGAAAGGACACATAAAAGAGTAGTGGGAGAAGCTGTCAAGGTTAGGGTTGAAGTTCATGGTATTTTTTGTTTGGGCTTTTTATGCCTTTATTCATAGAAGAGGACAGGGTTGGAAACAGGGATGAGAGAGTGGGAAATGACACGGAGGAAAGGAGCCACAGGTCGCCTGTGCACATGTGGTGCAACCCAACTGCTCAAGTGCCCCAAATGCCCCAAGTTCTTGTTTAAAAGTGTTTAAGGTATTGGATATAGGAATAAGACATGAGACAATATAAGAGGCACACAAATGTGTGGGTATACTAGTCTGTTATTTCTATTGTTAGTCTGCAGAGTTAAAAATTTCACAGCCTGGTTGACATATTCAAAGGCAGACATACAGAAGGTTACATGTTGCCTGGGCAATACTATTTCAATTTTTGGTAATGTACTCATAGTGTTTATTTTCTCAATATGTAATGCAATTCTATAATCAGTAAGTTGCACATGGCAGTAAAGTGTTAACCAGGTTTTTCAGCATTAATGCATCAATGGTGATTAATTTAAGGTCAATAATTAGTGCTTTAATTAGTGCCTCGTGATTAATCACACGCTTCATAGTCCTATTCAGCACACTTTGGTTAAACTACTGCAGTGCATCCCTGCAGCCAATGTGGCACCATGTAAACCAAAGAATTTAAAAATACTCAAAACATTTGTCAGAACTGATTCCATAAAAGCTAAAGTCTCACAGCCAATCACAGCCATTCCTCTCAGTTTAAATATGACATACTTCTCACTAATCCCTGCTTGCATTAATGCTGATGCACCACACTGCTGCTACTGCTGGCAAAGCTTATCCTCCTCCACCCCAGCCTCCTCCTTTACAGTATAAAGCAGGGGTCATCAACTACTTTAGGTGAAGTCATACCTCATAGCAAACATTCTAATTGAAGGTCCAGGTTACCTTGTAATTACTGCACATTAAAGAAAGATCATATTTCACTGTGAAAATCCTTTGGATATCAAAAGTAGCCATTCAGAACTTTGAGTAAACTTTAAATAATATACTTTATTCTTTTACTTGTATAGATTGGTAGACCAGTACTTTTACTTCTACTTAAGTACATTTTAACTGGAATAACTGTACTTTTACTTAAGTACAACAGTTTAATATCTTTCATATGTTTTAATTTTGAAAAATCATGCCACCTGATGTAAGATAATTTCATTGACTACAAGTAACAAAGACCTTTGACCCACAAAGTGCTCTTCCACAGAGTTCAGTACATCATCCTTGCTATTTTCGAGTTGGTCTCCACAGCTGGGACTTCTGTACCTGAGTGTGTAACTTCACTCATGGTGCACAAGTGTCTAATGCCCAAAGGCGTTGTGGAAAAATAGATTAAGATATGATTGTCAAACAATTTGAGTACAATGACCAAAAATATCTATATATATACTGAAAAATAAAAACATGTTTTATTACCTGAAAAAAAAGTAGCTAAATAACTATTATGGATTTTTAAGTTAACCCAAACCTTTTTTTGTTAACCTTTTACTGTTCTGTCCTATAGAGTGTAAAATAAGTATACCACTGTGTCTCGATGTTTCGTTTTAGTTTAAAAAAAAAAAAAAATCATTATCAGACATTTATTTTTAACATTTTCCTGTCCGTCCTTTTCTATCCAAAACAAGTTCTTTTATCTGTGGTTAGTCTAGTGGGGTAATCTTAAATCTATTCTTTATTTTCTCTCTAAATAAGAGATGATCTGATATTTAGCAGGAAGTCAAATACCCGTATTTCAGGACAATACAAAAATCCAAAATTAAAACGAAAACTGTGTTAAATGCTATTTTAAAATGTGACAAAAGGAGAGATTAATTTCAATTTGCTACATAATTTTTCTAGATTCATTTTTTGTGCGGCCTTTTGGCCCTATTTTAGATAGGATAGCTGTACACGGATAGGACATATGGGTAGATAACAGGGGGACGACATGCAAAAAACAGTGCAGAGACCAGAAATCCATCCCACAACCAGTGCGCTGAGGAACATAGCCTCTGCAAATGGGTTCCTGCTCCACCCACTGAGCCTACCAGCGCCCTTTTTGGATTTATTTTGCTGGTTGACAGCCCGACTTGTAATGCAACAGGTTGCTTTTAAAGTACATTACCCAACACTGGCCCTCTGTTGTCAAAGAAAGTGTACTTCCTGTTTTTTCCTGAATGGCCAAGCTGTCAGGACGAAAGCTATAGTCCTCAAAGCAGGTGGTCCAGGTTCAAGTCTGACCATTCCCCATTCTCTCTCTGCAACTTCCACATCCACTGGTTGTCCTATGGAAAAAAAAGACAAAAAGCTGAAAATAGTTAGGTGAAGAAAAATAACTGATGACATTAATTTTTCACTTTTTTATTCTGATTTCAACCCACTAGCTCTCCGTGTTTATGATAACAATTAAGTTTTCAACAATATCGCATTGATTCGTCATGCATTGTTGTGATTATCTAAAAGCAAACACTTGTGTTGTAGCCCATCTGAAAGCTGTTTATAAAGTATTTAAATAATTCCTGTCAAAGCAAGAGAAAAATTGCCCGATGTGTTCCACATGCTTACTTGTCATAAGCTGCTTCTCATCTTCTGGACAGGTCATTGGCTGAAGTGAAAGAGTGCAGATGTGGAGCGGTACAGAGGAAGGTCTGAGAGGAGAGAAGGGAGGATCAGGACATGGGAAAGCTGGCTGATTGATGCTCTGAGGGAGGATTAAAAATGTTTTTTTCTGGCTAGGACGGGAAGTGACAACCACAGATGTTGAATGGGGTTGGCTGTTTGATCAGCAGGCATGATCCTGAGGAGGTGAAGCGGTGGTGTCATGCATAGCACCGTGGGGGTAGACTGGGTGGGTGGTGATACTTAAAGCAAGTCAACTTACCTCCCATAGGAGGAAAAGCAGAGTGTGGAGGCAGCCAAAAGCTCTATCCAGTGTCCTCCCACGCCTTCTCCTCCTCCAGCGACCCCCCTAACACAGTCTGTGGGTGGTGCTGTTAATGACATGGCAACAAGGAAGATTAATTGTGGGCGAGCTGCAGGATTAGACGGGGCTTTTTTGGGGGGCCGAGTGGGCCAGAAGAGGCCCAGGCTTGTGATCTTTCAAGCAGACCAGGAAATGAGGCAAGCAGGGGTGCAAGTTAGGCTAAGAAGAGCATAGAGGTAGATCAAATAGAGAGGCTTAACAATCCCTGTCTTTAAGCATGAATTGCTCTGTTAGCTCATAATAATGGCAGCAATAAAGAGACTTTTTATGTATAGGATAGGTAGCCTATTCAAGCATCTATATAGCCGATGCTTCAGTAAGAAAAATAACCTGATTGTTCTCACAGAGGAACCGTCAGTTTTTACACAATGCAGTATGTTCGTTTCACTCCGTACAAGTCCAGCATACAAGCATACAGTAATCTCTGATATTTCTTGGTAGATTTCATTCACTCCAGAGGCCGAGAGCAGCAGGTCTGCTGTCAAAACAAGACTTCTTTCCATAGAGTTTCTCAGAGAGCATGGGTCCACCAGCATATACATACTAAAGCTTATTTTGCTGGTTTCTTTTCCCTTCACTGTAATATGAGACACATGCTGGCCAGACCTTAATGCCTTTCAGAGATGCTATCTAAAAAGCACATTATGTGATCGTTTTCAATTCACAGTGCTCTCTCTCTGTTTGCCCATGAAGAATATGGTTCCATTTAAGAGTGCAGGCCATTCCATTTCTCAAGGTTATGCATGGGCATGTAGAGGAACAACAATAAAAGTGGGAAAAATGCAGCTCCCAACCGTCTCTAATATGTATTTGTCAGTTGAGTCTCTTGCTATGATTAAAGGCCGAGGTGAATTCCTTCCTGCAGGAGAGGAAAAGTATTTCTGCAAAGGCATCAGATATCGCTGTGTCATGATAAACTGCCTGCTCTGCTAGCTAAAAGGGCTAAAGGAAGGAAGAGGATGTTTTGGACCTTGAAAGTCTACAAAAAGAACAACAACACAAGAAACTCTTGACCTGTTTGGGAATATGCTTTGAGATCCAGGTCTGTTTTCTCTTTGTCTCAAAGCAGCATTTGTCACAATAGTTTAACTCCAACTTCTGCAATACTTACAATAATAGCTCTATCTCGTTGCACAGCCAGGAATCAATATATATTTACCTCATGTGAAAAGTTTTAAACCAGACACAAAATGCCTCTATGTGACCAACAAAAGCAAACAAGGCTATCTATGACAAGATGTATTATTTCTATAGTTTAATAATAAATGCCTGTAACTGCTTTTGTAAGGTTAGTGTCTGAGGAAAAAGTATTTTTGTGCATTTTCTAGAGCAAACATTAACTATGTATGATATTTGTCTGTTAGAAAAGCAGAATGAGACTTTACTTCTAAATAAACTACAGAATGAGATCAGTAAAGGGATAATACATGACTTTGGCCACAGGAGGCGCCAAGCTTACACAAACCAAAAGTTCTTTATGGAAGCTTTAATTATATTGCACAAATGTAGTGACTTGCAGTAACTCCTTTAATTTTCCCACTTTTTCATGAGCTTTGAATTACACTGGATATTTGGGGTGTTGTATGCCAATCAATAATTTCAAAGTTAAGGGGAACTTCTGTTGGTTTAAGATGCATAATCTTTACCAGAAAATAAAATACCTTTTTCAAACTTTCTGAACTTACTAATTTACCTAACATGCCATGCACCATCATAGATAGGCCCCACTGTGAAATGCATGGAGATGTTACATGGCTTAAAAAAATTAAGTTTGATTGTGGGAGAAACCCCTAAAATATAACTGAATAGTTTTATTTCCTTTTTTTGTCCAGGAATAATCTAACCTAATGTCAGACAGGCTTATATTGCACTGTGTGCTGATGATTCCACAATTTATTTAGCTGAAACTACAACTAATATCTTACACATATAACAAAAGGAAATGCTTACTGTTGTTGGTTAAAAAGACATAATATTTTATAAATGTATAAAAAACTTAAATTATGGTATTTTGGGAAAAAAATGATTATTTTGATTAATGAGGGAGAAAGCAATAATCATGGTGATATGGTTTTTGATGACAATAATATGGATAATTAGAATAAAAACGGTGATGACAATGATAATATTAACGATGCCAAAGATGATAATAAGAGCATTGATGAGAGTGTTTATAGCAGATGTAATAACATGTTCATAGCACATTCACATGTATGCTCAGGATGTATATGCACATGTGTAAATATGTGTATGTGTAGGCGCAATTTATGTATACATAAACTAGCCACTTTGTCCTGGTAACTTGTCCCCTGCTATTAGGTTTTACAGTTTTCTTTATTTTATGTTCCTTTATTTCTTCTCCTTTCTCTCCCATTACGTGTTTCTTTTTATCACAATAGTTTTGATTGTGTGATAATATGGTGAGTTTAGTTATAAGCCCTCCTCAGGTGTTCTACATCACCTGCACAATCCCGTATGTTTTACTCTTTTCTTGTGAAAGTTTTTTTTAATTAAACTTTTTTCATAAACAAAGTCTGGCAGTTACATTCATGAAACATTGCAAACATTACAGATTGAGCAACACTTCATAGATAAAAAAGAAAAGGTCAGCAGTCAAATCCAGGATTAAAAAATGTATAGACTCATTTTAGAAGTAGTTACACAAGCGGTAGCCTGCTTTAGCTTCATTAGCTTTAGCTAAAGCTAACATAGCTATGCTAGCTATGTAATTAACTTCACTTCATAAGCCAATGTAGCTAAGTTAGCTTTAGCGATGAAAGATTTGCAAATATTGCTAAAGCTAACTTAGCTACAGTACATATGAAACTCAGATACGTAGCTTAATTTACTGCTTTATTAGCCTAACTTAAGCTTCCTCAGCTTCAGCTAAAGCTTACATAGCTATGCTAGCAACATAATTAACATCATTACATAAGCTTTTGTAGCTAAGTTAGCTTAAGCAATGGGAGATTTGCAAATGTTGCTAAAGCTAACTTAGCTACATAGAAAACTTAGATACGTAGCTTAATATGCTGCTTTGTCAGATAAGCTTCCTCGGCTTCAGCTAAAGCTTACAGAGCTATGCAAAGCTACATAGTTGATGTCACCATTATAGCTAAGTAAGCTTTAGCAACAGGAGCTTAGCAAATGTAGCTGAGGCTAACTTAGCTTCAGCCTAGCTTTAGCTTGATTATCTACATAGCTTATGTGGCTAACAGAGCTATAAAAGCCATGTTTGCTAAATTTTAATGTTTTTATGGACATACAAAAACATCTTGTACAGCAAAGCAGAGCTTCTTTGAAATGTTTGCCGGTCAACCAGAATCAAGGTTTAGAGCTGATTTAATAAAGAGCATCTTTCCAACCCAGTTAGATTTCTGAGTGGAAAGTCCAGCAAAAATCCTTTGTAAAGGTATAGTGACACAGACAGTTAAAGAGATGCAAATGGTATTGCGTGTCTCAAAACAAATGCAGTGAGGTCATTTGTGACTCCCCTCACATAACAACAGTGCATTTGGCTCCTCAGAGTGAGTGACGTCTGCCCTTTGGTTGACCACTGCAGAGGTCATGGCTGAGTGAAGGTTAAGACCTCTCCTCCCTAACCACGTCGTATATCAGATCATCAAAGCCTGGACCGTAGCTCCATAACACATAAGAAGTCATAAAACATGTCCTGATACATTATCTCATAAAACAGGAGCAGTGTTTCCAACGTTTCCTGCACCAGTCTCAAAGGATTTACAACAGCCAGCTGTGGTGGCTGTGAAACTTGTCATTTCCAAACCTGCTGAACCCTTCCTTCTTTAAATACTCATTCTATTTGTTTGTCTGCTCTCTCCTAGCTGCCCATTGAGGCCGGATCTGAGGGTCAGCAGCTGCCCTACACTCCTCTACCCCGAGGATCCAGAGATGCAAGAAACCACAAAGGTAAGGACAAGAAAAAACAACCTTTGGACTTCATAACCTTTTAGTCAAGAGGATTATACATACATCTGCACAAATCCTTTCCAGATTGAGACTGAAGAATCACAGTTTATTATCATACATACATTCAATCCTAAACAACGCCCGAGGATTATGTAAATATAAGTCATAACCATAAACAGCTGCAGAGAGTGGGAATCTATTGACCTTGCGACCGTCTTGAAGTTATGTTCTCTATTCTTATTGATCTTGTCTCATCTGTGTGATGCACTCATAGTGCTAATAAATCAAAGTAATCTGGGTTAACTCTGATCAGAACGTGTGCGTGGGAGGACACAGTATATATATAAACAAGATGAAGCATCCTTGATCTGTGGATACAAGACATTGATTAGGCTTCATATCGACCCAGTATTGGCAGTTGATGTAATTGTGCAGCAACTTCTTAATGTGAAACCCTGAACTCTAGTTCTTCAATGAAAGGCATATTCATTTAAAGATACAGTGCTTGAAAGTGACGGTGCAGGCTACTGCTTTGCATTCGCAGATAAATTCACTACCAGTGAAAAAAGCTGCTCATCAAGTTTAACTGTCCAAACAATCTCTTTTTTTGTGCCGTCTGTCGGAGGACAGGGATAGTGGACCTGTGTCTAGAAGGTCCAATCACTGGTTAAGCAGTATTCCTGGCTACCATTACACCATGAAGACAAAAGAACACTCCAAGCAACTCAGAGAAAAGGTTATTGAGAAATATAAGTCTGGGGTTTAGTTACATCTTTCATCAAGAAATGAAAGAAATATGGCACATGTGTAGATCTGCCTGGATCAGGCTGTCCTTACAAACTGTGCCAGAAGGAGACTAGTGAGAGAGACCACTAAGACATCTACTACTACTCTGAAGGAGTTACAAGCTGAGATGGGAGAGACCCTGCATACTTATTATACCTTACAGTTCATATATTTTTATTTAATGGACATTGATTCATAGAAATATGTTTTCACTTTTGACATTAAAGAGGTTTTTTTTGTATTGACCATAATTGATTTATAAAACCAATTAAAGGAAAACATCCAAGGGGGTGAATACTTTTATAGGTACTCTAGTTATATTTAGTTAAAATTAAAATGTTACAAACCATTACCATATTGTTATGTATATATTTTGTATTTACATAGCATTCCCCTTACTTAATTAGCATACTGTATTTAGCACAGTCATAATACTATAGCTATCGAGTGTGAATTTCATCTACTAAAACTATGACTAGAAATGTTCGTAGACAGCCTTATTTTCCATGACAAAAACTAGACTAAGACTAACAAAAATAGATCTGTGATGACTAAAACTGACAAAAAGTTAGTTAAGTTTTTGTCAAGATGACTAAAACTAGACTTAAATGTAATATTTTCATCTGACATCTAAAATCCATGATATTTATCTACTGTGGGTAAATCTGTCAAAAAACAATGCATCTGTATCTCTTTTGCTTTTTAGCAGTAGAAAGCAGGGACCCCATGTTTGGCAGGGTGCACAGAACACACTAGCATGACTTCTACCAGATTTAGGCAAGAGAATAAATGTTTGGACTAGAAGTAAAGACTAAAATGTGAGGACTTTTTATGGACTAAAACTAGTCCTGTTCTTGTCTAGTCTACCATGTGTGACCTTATGTGTGGAAGTATGGAGTAACACATTCAAAACCAACACAAATTCCATTTTATGTCACAGACAAGATGTATGTAAAAGATTTATTTAGTGAGACCACTATGAACCCGCCAAACCAACTATTTACTGCTTAAGTACATATTTTATGATTGAGTTGAACTCAAACTGCACAAATAATTTAGAAGCCCAAGTAAACTTACTACTACTCTGTATTCACAGGTTGTTCAAAATGAGTGAACTCCAGTATGAACTTCAGTAAGGGTTCTTTAAAAATGTAGAACAAACTTGTGCTTCTGTCAGTAGGTTAAACTTGATAACCACAGTTGACACACACATAATCTAACATTGCACAACTTGGCAGCATTTTTGGCATTATATTACCATTAAATAGGTCTAAAAGTGTTATGATAGTTCACACAAATGCATACAGCAGTTCACAACAACTAAACCTGTGAAAGTTATGAGGCGTGTGAGGAAACTCACAGTACTAAAACCATAGGTCACTCAGTGTCACTCTGGGCCCCTGGGCTACCTATGCAAAAAACCAGAGCTGGAAGACTGAAGTTTAACAGTTCAGATTTAAAAAATAAAATCAAACCACGGACTCCCTCAGTAAGACAAGCATTACCTTTAGCCAGCCAACAGTCCTCCATCCACCATGGATGATTAAAGTTAATGTTCACCGCTTGGAGGCTTACTGTTAAAGAGTCATTGACTTTTGACAGACTTTAAATATGAACTTTATTTTTTCCCCCCTTTATTTTTTTCCTTTTGGAGCAATGATGGGATGTGAATACTTCACTTTTTACTTTAAGTTAACTTTGCCTTTTCCAACAGAAGAGACAAACAACCCCCAAAACCCTATATGGAGAAACACAAATTAACAACATATAAAACACAATATTCTTAACAAAAACCTAAAAAATATCTGCACTTTTTCTCCACCAATTACATTGTTGAGCCATGCCCATGCTTAGTCATACACAGTTTTTAATTGTCTTTAAAAACTGAAATCTGATGATGGGTATGCAAGGGCTGATGATAGTTCCCACCGTGACATGACCATGACTATTCTGAGATGCTTCTGTCACCACAATATTAAGAATACGTTACGTCTCTCATTACAATAGATGTAAATGACTGGATGGCTGTCTGTGAGTCTATTTTATAGTGAAACGAGACTTTAAGGCACAGAGGTGTACTTACTGCAAGTGGTGTGCAAATTGCAAATAATGTGTTTATGCCGACACCCAGAGCCATTTACAGTCATTTTGAAAGCTTAGTAGCTAACAAAAAGTACAAAATAAGAACCAGGTCACCCGATTTTATACTTAAATATTGAAGAGTAGGATCATTTTAATTGATTGCATCTCAGATCTGTGTTGTACAGCTTCTAATCTGCTGATTATTTTTTCATCAGACCCCACTGTTACCATTGTGGTTTCTGATAAAAACCCCTCTCACACTTCTCTGTCACTGTCTTCACTATGCAAAACACAGTAGGTTGACCACCATTACGGTAGCTCAGCAGGTCAACAGTGAGTGTCTCTACCCCCCTCCCCGTTTATGGTGCCAAGGACAGATCTATGTCATGAAGGCCTGCATGGTGGCAGCTCTCCCTGGATGTAAGGACAGGGAGAGCCCGGCGCTTTGTCACAATCAGACCTGGCTAAGAACAGTCCATTTAAAGGTGAGGGGATCTGACACATGAAATATTTCCCCCTCCGTCTAAGATCTGAGCAGCACTGACAGCCTCCATTTGTTATTTTTATGATGCAGCGCTGCAGTCTTAGATAACACAGCCCTCATCTTCGCCCTTCACCTCCTCTTCATGTCCCTGCCTCCAGCCTCTTCCCCGGCTCTTTGTTATTTGTTTTCTTTTATTTACACATCTTAGACATACTCCAGTTTTCTTTATGTGTTGGAGACGGTCACAGTAACTCCTTTTTTCATGGAGAACAAAGCCGTGGCAAAGCAGTGCTACAACAAACAAAATTTTTCAGACAGTAATTCCAAACAACTGTGTGTTTGCTGAATTAAATACAGGGAAAAGACAATAGATGTAGAGGATATCCTAGAGGATTTTTATGGACTTAAATGCAACATTTTCCTTTCAGTATGCATTGTAAATTAAGGAGCTCACTACATGGTGCTTAAGAAAACAGCAAGTTTCCCTGGTGTTACTGTATATCTTGTTCTTTTTTTGTTTTGTCTTTTGCTTTGCCCTGTAAAGCAGATGAAAAAAACATCTTTATAGGAGGAAAAAAGGCCCTCCTTGCCTGTTTCAACAACAATATTTCACAGTCTGTGGAATAAAATCATGATTTAAGCAAGTATCACTCCCTGAGAAAACATGTAAATGTTTCCAAGTCCTATTTAAAGCTAACAGATGTGCCTTTTTAATAAGGAAAACAGAGTTTCTAGTTTTATCCTAACTCCACATCAGCAGCACTTCTGACATCGCCTTGTTGTCTGCACAGTAAGAACCTCCCTTTCCTCCTTTCAACCCCTCTGCACCTACTCTCCCCCTCCCCCCTCCTCTCCAACGTGTCACCTGTGTGGAAGCCCCAGAGCCTGGGTGCCAGAGGTAATTACAGCAGCAAGGAGCTCCCAGAGGAGGGCAGCGCTGGCAGGTCACTGCCCAGGGAGAGAGGGGTGGGAAACCAAGGACACACGACTCCAGGATAAGCTCTTGTCTCGGGTTTGTAGAGGAGTCGAGCTAACAGAGAGGGCAAGAAAGTGAAAGATGCGCCGTTGAGGGAAAGTCTTAATCAAGATTTCATAGAGCAGATAGAAGATACTCAAGGGAAGAAACGTCAGTGAGCGGAAAACAGGACTTAAAAATGAGAGGGAGCTAGACAAAAGACAAAGTGAGGGAGCATGGTGGGGGCTTCGGAGTGTCTTGGCGGAGGCGTGACACAGAGTGGAGTGGAGTATATAGTCTGGCAGAGAGGCCCGAGGATCCTCCACTACTGTCACCTTTGCTCTAAGTCTCAGTGCTGGTCCGACTGTCAGCTCAACTTTGAATCCAAACAGTCCAAAATGGAGTCCAAGCCTAAAGTACAGTGTGTCTCCATGAACACTAAACATACAGGCACTGCAATGCAGGTCTGCCCACAGAATTAGCTGCCCCACTGAAAAACCCAGTGACTGGGCCCTCACAATTATATTTTACTGTTATCAGTGCATGTGTGTTGGATCAGTAGCATCGGTCATTTTGGAACTGAAAATTGTGTCACAGTGTTTTTGGGTTCTGATGTTGACAATTATTTATTCATGCAACTTCAAACTTGTTTTTAACACTATTTCAGTCACTTTGTTCCACTTTAAACCATTTTTGCAACATTTAGCTCATTTTTTGCCACTTCTCGCCCCTTTTTGCTACTCCAGCCTATTTTCACTACTTTCTCCTGCCATTTTTGAAAGTTTTTGCCACTCTCAACCCATTTTTGATACTCTGTGCCCCTTTTGGCACTTTTTTGCACCATTTAATCGATTCTTTTTGTCATTTTCACTCTTTTCTTGGCCACTTTTTGAACACCTTTCTTTATCAAGCCATTTTAAACATTTTTTGCCATTCTTACCCCTTTTCTGAAATTTTTTTCCCTTTTAACCCATTTTTGCAACATTTAGCTCAGTTTTTCACACTTTTTCACACTTTTGGCCACTCTAGCCACTTTTTCTCCTGCCATTTTTGCAGTTTTTGCCACTGTCAACCCATTTTTGATACTCTGCACCCTTTATGCACTCTTTTGCACTTTTTTTTTTGAAATTCTTAACCCATTTCTGATTCTTCTTTCTCCTTTAACCCATTTTTTTTGTCATACTTGCCACAACCCCTTTTCACGATCAAGTCATTTTTGCAACATTTTTGTCACCCTTAACCCATGTCTGATCATTTTTTTCCCCTTTTAAGCCAATTTTCGTATTTTTTATACAATTTTTTTTGCAATATTGTTGATACTTTTCTCTCATTTTTGGCACATTTTACCCATTTATGCCATTTTCAACTGTTTTTACTACTTTTTAACTGCTTTTCACTACTTATCCAGCCATTTTGGCCAATCTTAACACATTTACGATCATTTTCCCCCTTTTCACCCATTTCTATGACTTTTTGATCATCTTTGCCACTCTCTAACCCATTTTCACCACTTTATCTGCCAATTTTTGCCACTTTTGACTCTTTTCCCCGCCATTTTTTACCATTTCTCACCCAGTCTGTACACTTTTAACCCATTTTTTGGCACTATTTAATTATTTTTTACCTCAAAGTTGCCTCAGTTCCTCCTGTTTTTTTTTTTTTTTTCTGGCATCTATAAATCTGTGTACAACATAGCTTAGCTATGAATTCTGACATTACTTTCCCAATGGTTTCCTTTTGTTCAGTGTGCTTATCAACATTGTTGAGATTACCAAAAAGGTCATTCTGTTTTATGAAAAGGGGTTTATATTTTGATTAAAGCTATATTGTATTACTGCAGTATTAAACAAATATAATACATCTTTTGCTGCTTTGATAAGTTTTAATAATCCAGATAAAAGTAAAATAGGGTTTTCACAGATTAACTTTACGATAGACCATGAATTTGCTCACCTCATGGGCCCCCCTGGCTGGGCCCCATAAAGCTGTCCCCCTTCCCCCTACTTATGGGCGGCCTTGCTGCAATGCACTGCAGTCTTCCTACATTAAGATTTATCTTTTCAACACACAAAACAATACCCTGAATTATTTATCACCAGCTTGTCATTTCCTTATGTTGACACAGTTTGAAGTGAGATTCACAAGCTGATTTCATAGATCTAATTATAACTGTAGTTCAGATGTAGGATGATTCACACTTGATTGATATATTCATGTGTGCAGAGCTGATTTAAATTAAATATACCTTTCATTTCTCTAACATTTCAATAAATAGGCCAGGCTCTGTTGCTTAGTTTTCCAGGTATCTGATTAAATTTGAGTAGGCCATCCCTCAGCAGTGACAGCAGTAAATGAAAGAGATATCTTTGTTCAAGCAGAGGAAACAGAGGAGGGAAAAATGCCTTACAGTGTGAGCCTAGGGCCCCTTTAATCTTCTTGTTCTGGGCCTGCTTCCAGCTACTTTGTATGTATGTATATCTTAAATGGTGCACAACTGTTATTATAATCCCAAGAGGGGAGCCGCCTTCAAAGTGAGGAAAAAACCTCCATCCTGACGACGCCCATGGGGTGTCTCACATTTGTTTGGCGGTTTGCTTTCATTACATGTCGGGGTGATCAGCACCACAACTCCCCGTTAACTCCATGGGAAAAAAAAAAGAGAAGAAATGGGAACTGATCCAAAGTAAGAGTAAACTGTTTTATAGTTGCTGAACAACAAATAAACAAACATCTGGAAGCATTCAGAGCGGCCCATTAGAAGGGCTCTGGGCTTTGCCAAAAAGGGGTAAATGATGAGGAATGGGCTGTCGAAAGGCTGGCGGAGACAGGGGAGAGGCCAGATGACGGAGCTGTGGGTGCTAAGCACTGCCTTTTAGAGCTCAGCTGGGCTCAGAGAGATCTACACCTGCTGCTATCTCACTCCTCCCCCTCCTTCCTCCGCCCGACATCTGGATGGGATACATGACTAATGGAAGACAAAACTGCTAGTGCTGAAACTTAGTTGTCAATATGAAGGGCAAGGTTGTTGCTTTGACTGATGACTTAATGTTCTTTGCACGGTGCACTTTGCAGAATTTGGAGGAAGGCTGACATCTTAAATGCACCAAAACAAAAATATAATTCCCTGAAGTCTGTCGCTTGTATAACAACCAGAGGCGATTATATTATTTATTTATAATCTAGATGTTGAATGCAAAAATTAGCTTTCCAAAAATACTGTTATTCAAATCAAAAACACATGCTTCTGTTCAGAATTGCTGCTATATTCACTGAAATATTACCTCAGACATCTGCTTCTTTACTCCCTAGTTGTTCCCCGTGCTTATCTTGACTGATTTCATCCTTTTCTGTCTGATGTCACTCCGCAGTTAGAAATAAAGCTCTCATCTTTCTGTCGATAATCTTCCCGTCCTGGTTTGGACTGCCTCGGCATGTTGCATGAGGATGGAAATGTCCTCCTTGGAAGGCGTTGAGAAAAGACAGAGCACCTTTGACGTTTCCCATTATACACGTGTACGTGCTCTGCAAGACGTTTCACTCAGCCTCGTAATGATTATACCAGCAGGATCTGTCCCCTGATAAACATCGCTCTTAAAAACAAAGATTCACATCGGCCCAGAAAACTTAAAAGAGGCATATGGAAAGAACAAAGTGTAAGCTTTTCCTCAGCACTGGTCCAGAGTAGCCTTTGCAGATCTGCTTTCTGTAAACTTTTTATGGCGGGTTCAACTTTTAGTGCGTGCATTCAACATCAGAAAAAGACAGATGATGAAATATTGTCAAAGAGAATGATATATACAGATCTCACTGCCAACTATATGACAGCAGTTTGTGTTGAGTGAGCCTCGGCACTAAACTGTCCGAGGTGCGCTGACAAAGTAAAGACGTGGCCTTCTTCCCGGGCACTGAGTTCATAAAGCTATTTCCCCAGCACTCGTCACTGCATGAAGGTTTATTTCTCTGCTGTCTTTGCCAGTTTGTGACTGATGAAGTGTAAAAGATGACTTTTAAGAGACTCGGTGTTAGTTTGTCTTCCATATTTTACCACAAAAATTAAACCCACAAATAAGCTGTAGGAATATGCAGAGCTGTCCACACAAGCACTGCTCTTACATATCTGAACATGTTTTTACTTCTCTATTTGTTCTAAAAGAGGCTTAAAAAAGGAAACAAGTGGCTATTATTCAGCTTTCCATAGTGCAGGCCTTTACATTTAGTCTGTACTTTAAATACTTTGTTGTACATTTTACTTTCTTTCCCTTTAATGCTAACTGAAGGCAGAATTTCTACTCACATTGAAATATTATACTTTAAGCAATCCCCGTGCATTATATTTGATTTGATATAGAATCAGGAACCATTGCTATGCTAAGCTGAAAAACTTTTTTTAAACCAAGTATTGGTATTATTCTAATAAGTAGAAGAAAGTGGCATAATAGTGCTGAAAGATGCTAAGAGATAACGCATGGTTGTAAATGAGACTGACACCATTGTATAGTATATATGTATAAATACATAAATCCAGCACTTTACTTTCCCAGAGGCATTTTATATTCTTCAGTTAATCATATATATCAGTAATGCAATCATTAACATTACATTTTAGTGATCATGTGACATGGAATCACATCAAACCATAGTGAATCACATCACATTGCATCTTCTTAAAAATTTCAAATTGTACCATGGCATGGCAGGGCAAGGGCAAGGTATGGTATGATCTGATATGGCATAGTATGGTATGGTACAATATGGTGTGCTATGCTTTGCTATGCTATGGTTTGTATTTCTAAGTTTCCTACATCTATTTTCTTTGAACTGACAGTAGTGAAGCTCACAATTTCTTCATCAAGTGTTATTTAGATCTTCCTGTGACAGATAGTCCAGCCTGTGGTGTGTTAAACATGAGGTAATAAGAGGGAAACTCCCCAAAATTATGCAAAATTAAAAACAGCACAAATAATTGCCTAAAATATCCTGATTTCAAATGATAAAATAAATGCCACTTCAGGAGAAAAAAATGAATTGCCTACACTTCGAGGCAATGTGTCATATGTATGATTTGATGGCTAGTGCATTAAATCAAAATCCCCACTCGTGTACATCAGTGACAGACCCCGCTCTAGCTGATGCAAACACAGGATGGGACATTGTAACAGGGCCTGAGCAGAGCACTCAAATATACATTTGTTGCTGATGCACTCTTCTTCTGCATATCTGTGTAAAATATTTTAACATCTGTAACATCATCCACGCGCTCTGCTTTCACATCCAGAGACCTTTTTAAAAACAGAGCGGAGATGCTGAGGAGAAGCATGAGAATCCAGGAGGTCTTGTAGCTATGCTACCCTCACTACTGAATCTAAGTTCTCTTTTTGGAGTGTTCTGTTGTGCCTGCCTCCTCTTCTTCTGTAGTTGTTTAGAAGCAATTAGCAAACAGTGACAAACATCACTACCACCTAGCTTGGCATGCAACTACTGCCGTGTGTTTGACTTTTTTTCTCCATTCGGATGTATTTGTTATGTGGCTACATGCAAACTGTCACAAAAACTGTTAGACTCCTACTCCTACTCATAGCAATGTGTGTCCTTGTAAAGAAAATTTGCATTTATGGCTTCATGTGATTTACTTAACACTCATTTCTTAAACTGTTCCCTCATGATTATCCAGCCTATAGTTGAATTAAATAAATGAGCATTGGAAAATTCAGTCCCAGTCAGATCTATCTATTCTTAGGGAAGGTAGCTCCTGCTGCATATCACAGCACATCACAGTGGTATACACTCCCAGCATGCGAGGACAGGCTCTATTTCCTTTTTGTGAGTCAGATGATGTGGTATTATTCCTCCCAGGAGTGGATTGGCTCAGCTACATGAATATCCATTAAAGCAGGTCTATGGAGATGGATGAGGCGAGAGGGGACGAGGCAGACTGGGCCTGCAATCCTTCACCGCGGCTCCACATAGCACCGCACTGTCCGCATCCAGAGTGATGAGAGCTCATTTTTGGAGGCAGGCCTGTCCTTGTTATTACTAACCCTGAAAATCACCCTTTATGCTTTCTCCTTCACAACGAGGTTAGATTAAAATGCCAGGATAACCTCCTCTACTTCCCTGACAGGCTTAACTGCCGAACTGTGACGTGCCATCTCAAAACTGTTTTGAGAAAGCTGCCTTCCACCAAGTGTCATTATCTCTCCGTTATCGGATGGCACTCCTCACAGTGTGTGAATAATTCTGTTTGTGCTGGGTTTGGGGAAATGTCACTGACACTGTTGTTTTTACCTTTCCTTTTGATGTAGCTGAAAGAGTCTCCTGAGTGTCTTGAGTTCTTAAACTGATGTTGGATGTACACAGTAGAAAGTTTAAGTAGAAAGACAGAACTGTCAGCTACTCAGCTTCCTCAAGATACAGTATTTGTTTGTTAGTTCTTTTTACTGGTGGATTAAAAGTAAATATTTCAGTCTGTGAAATTCTGCCTTAATAAGCGATGTTTCACAGTCAAAGAGTGCTGGAATTGTTTTGACTTAAATGATCCAAGCTGTTGCATGATGATGCTGCAAAAGTTAACAGAACAAATGAGATGTCTTCTACCTGTGTTTTATTAAACTCAAGTCTTTGTAAGGTGATGCTTCAGGTTTTTTAGTCAGACAATGAGCTTAAGAGCTCAATCTCTTCAATTCATTTTACAATTTAAGGGAAAATTGTTGTTTTGGAAACTTTTCAACATTTCCTCACTAGCAGGAATGATGTTTGTCATGTGTGCATGGGCAGTAGTGCTTCAGGAAGACGCTAAGTTAAGCCAGGCCGATCCTAGGTAAGTGGTGTCCTACTATAAATGGCACCTTGTCCCAGTGCTCACTAGTAAATGGTCCGTTCATGGCATGGACATGGTGATTGTTTATTTTTCAGCTCCGGTGTGTGACCTGCATTGTGACAGTCACAACAGCTTAAGCCTCTAAGCATCCGTTTAACCATCAGGTACACTCATGGGCCAAGTCATGTTGGCTAAAGTAACTTCGAATGTCCCTATAATTGGTTGATGACGTTTAAGGAACATACTTGTGAGTTTATTTGTAAAGTTGATGAAGAAACAAGTTGCTCTGTCCACCTGCTCTGTCTCCTCTTATCCTCATTTTCCATCTGTGTCTGTGTGTAAAGGCCGGCTCAGACAATAGAAATTCAGACCCAGTAAGAAAAAAATATATAATTGTTGATTTAAATGTATTAAATGCACATAAAAGGCCCTTCTTTTTTTCTGGTTTGATTTTTTTAAATTAAAGAAAATTGTAATATACTATATTGTGTAGAGAAAAAAAATTGAAATGTCTGTTTTTTCTAATATTGTTCAGCCCTAGTTAAAATTAACAAAAATATTAAAATGTGATTAAGGTGACATTTTACCAAGATGATAATGTACATAATGTAATTTACTCCGCCAGCGGTTCTAGTTTCATTCATGAATTTCTCATAATAAGGAAGAAAAGCTGTTAAAAGTGCACTTCCTGGTTCAGGCTGCAAGATACTCACAAAGTTTATATATTAGGCCTGTAAATATAAACGCGTTAACGCTTGTGATTAATCTGGAAATCTTAACATGTTAAAAAAATAATAATGCAATTTAATCATGTGACTAAGTTTGACCACAACTTCGTCCCATAGTCCTCCTGCGCGGATGTTTACGTCCCTGGGGTGAATAACCCGTACCACAGAACATCTACGAAAACTACTGTCACAAGAATCCGTGAACTGTATGACAACTAGAAACTGTATGACAGCTAAAAAGGCAACTAAAGTGGAGCAACTGGCCTGAGCTACATTTATTACACCGACGAGAGACCACTGGACATCAGTCAGCAACTTCAGCTACCTCGGGGTAACACCACACGTGATCATTCACTTTACAGCAGAAGTTATTTAGTACCTGATGTGTTTGTCTGCTGGGCTCGTTTCCAGTTTATAAATATTATTGCTCAGTGAATTAAGACACTCTGATTAACAAACAACAAATAAGTTTAAAAACTCTAGTTTGTTTAATATTTCTTCATTTAAACACCATACTTGTACTAATTTTTCTCAACCAAAAATACAGTAAATGGTAGTATTTTAAATGTTAGTTTATAGATAATAATAATAATGACAATAATAATAATAATAATAATAATAATAATAATTATTATTATTATTATTATTATTATTATAAAAATAATAATAATACATTTTTAGTAAAAAGTGCTTTCAAAGTGCTGTACATAAAGTTAAAATAATGCAAATAAACACTGGATAATGAGAACATTCAAAAATCTAAAAATTACTAAACTACAGAAATGCTGAGATTAATCAATCATGATTAATCACAGCATAGTCATGTGATTAACTTAATAAATTCTTTTAATCAATTGACAGCGCTTATATATATATATATATATATATATATATATATATAGCTTTGTTAACTAAAGGGCATGTACACCATTTATTTGTCCATGTCACATAGTCTTGCCATGATACTATCTTTATATTGGTGTAAAGCCCTTCGGTACCATCTCAGTTTTAGAGGCATTGTACAAAAAATGTTGACCTTGACCTTAAAATATAAATATACAAAAAAGTTTGACAAAGACATTTCTAACAAATATAACCTGTATTTATCTTATCTTCTAAACTTTATTTCAAGGCAGCCTGGTAACTAACTTTTATCAGCTCAAACACAATAAATACCTGAGCTCTCCAGACAGAAACCAGTTTTTAAGCAGTTTTAAACAGTTTTTTCAGCTCTAAATATGGGCAGTGTAATATGGATGTTAATGGGCTTTTGCAGCTAGCTACAAGTGGACACATGAAGAACTACAGTTCCTTCAATGACTCAGTCTTTATTTTATCTCCAGACACCTTGCAGCGAGGATAGGTGTGGACTACACTCTTTGTTTCATAGCTGTCTACACTTTTACATTGGCTTGATTTTTTAGAGTTATACAGTATTGGACAACATAGTAGTATCAGTAAGACGGCCCTTGAGATGGCATGTTGTTGTGAACAACAGTCAGTTCACTGATTTAATAACGGAACAAATTAGCCACACAAAAAGTACACTAAACTAAACTAGCCACTAAATTAGCAGGAATTTAAATATTGGTTAAAGCTAGCAAAATGTTTGCAGTGTATTTTTAAACAATTATTATTTCTATCATTTGTACTGGGAGGGGAAAATAGAGCAGAACATATTTTATTAATGACAATAGCAACCAAACTGGACTCTCCCAAACAGACACAAGTTTAAGCAATGTGTTGGCTTTTTCTTCAAGTATTTCATAATAACAGACAAGTCTATGAATTTCTTCCAAGCAGCTCCAGCCCTTTTGGAAAAACAAACCACTGGTGCTCTGGACTTTGGTCTACTTCCCAGTTACACTGGTCATTTTCTAGAAAAGTAGCAGAACATAAATCACCCAAAGTGAATCACTCTGACTGCTAGTATTAGTAATGAAACTCTCTTATTGCTAATGCAGCTCCACTATTATTCATTTCCCTCTATGATTTGTAGCAGTGGTTTGGGAAACCTGAGGTGCGGCCTGTGCTGTCCAGTTCAGACATTGGAGCAGGTTTCTGTAGCCCTCATGCTTTCCAAAAGGCAGGAGTCCACTGAAGTAATTTAGGAGGGGGGGTAGCTGCCAGATGGTTTTGGATATTTTTACAGCAGGATGGATGTTGGGTCCACCAGTTTTCTTCTGTGTCAGTAGCCCCTGAAACAAATTGCTTGGTGAGCAGGCGGAGCCTGTTGGTGTGAGGGTGCTGGCCACCCTTCATTCTGATGAATAGCTGCTAACATGCTGGCAGATGCTGGACAACTTGTCATGCTAAAGGAGACAGGGTCAGACCTCAGTTAGTCCTTGTAGCTCTGTAATCAATGTAGATCACTGAGGAGCTTTATGTTCTTATTTAAGATTATAAATTAAGGGGAGTTGAAATGAAACACAGTACTTTTAAATATTTTGTCTTGTTAGTTTATGTGAGATCATATTTCTGAACCAGAGTGTTTTTAATGAATTATATCCTGAGTAGGCTGTAGATCGTAATTCTCATGTAACTGATCTCACACAGTAATCATTCAAGATGAAAACATGCCTTAATGCTAGTCTGGTTAATGGCTTCAACAAATTAGATTCCAATTCAGTCTGTGCCTAGTTTATCATGCTGGGTGACAACACATTCTGCATGGCTTAACAGCTGTGCTGTATCACTAAACCTTTCTGTCAGGCATGATCGTAACAGGGCTACAGCCTGCTACATGCCAAGGACTCACTAATGTGCAGTAAGTAAAGGAGTAGCAGTGATCATTTAAACAGCAACATCAGGTGGTGTTTCAGAAGAACAGCTATAAGTGGAAACAATGTAAGCCTCCCTGGTTAGTCGAATGACAATCCAGCAGGTGAATGTGAAGGTAGAGTAGAGATGTATGCATTCAGTTTGGAACCATGTTCTTCCTATGCATAGCAGAGTTCAGAACCTAAAGTAGTCACCATCAAAATAAGCTTTGCCATTATAAACTGTCCCTACCAACACAGAAATACCCTAAAACTTTATTTTTGACAGTATGAATGCCTACCATTCAATATCAGAAGTGATAATATGATCCAGAAACCCTCTTGCTGTAGGGCGTCAGCACTTACCACTGTACCTCCATGCAACTCCTATTATCATCATGTTATTAACCTCCTGAGACCCTGTGCACACATATGAGGACACATTTTGAAATTCCTAAAACATAGTAACAAATACTGCAGTGAAAATGTTGGAGATAATTTCCCAAAATGTAATTTTAAATCATATATTTTTTGGTGTTTTCATGGGAACATGAGGAATTTATAAGAGTATGTTTGTGAATTTGATTGAAAATATGGGTAGAGTATTTTCTTCAAAGTTTTCCTGAATTTTAAGGGATTTGTTTGAATTTTGTGGGTAATGTGTGTGGACATTTTCCATGATTGTCCATGGAATTTGGCAGGAATTTATTTGTTATTTTTTTGTGAAACTGATGTGGTTTTGAAAATTGTATGTAAATATTTGGGCCTTTTCGGCAAAGTTTATTGAAATGTTGAAGGAATATTTGAGGATATTTGGGGGTATTTTTAGAGGGATTTTTGAATTGTCACAGACATTTTTGGTAAGTAAAAATTTTTGAGAATGTAAGAGAATTTTTAATGTTTTGAGAATCTCTTCTCTATTTCAACTCTCTGAGCCTTCTGCTATTTTTTAACCATTTAGTCTCTCCTGGATTTTTTGTCTTAAAAAGCCTGTAAAACATCAACCTTGTGGTGCACAGTCAAGCTCTAAAAATCCTTTTATTTTGGTGAAAACTACTTCCTGTTCAAAGATCCTACTGATCCCAAATTAGAGGGAGAAACTAAAAATGTGTAATTTTAGTCATCACTCTGATTTTATTTATAATATTCTAATCACGATCAAGCATCAACCTCTGGTCCTGTAAAATGAAGCCAATGTGGGACTGCAAAAAATTTGCAATACGTGTCCACTTGAGGCTGGCTGCAGGAGCACCAGAAGTCCTGCCTGAACACATGTCAAAAAGCTGTTTTTTTTTTTTTTACCACAAGAAATAAACAGGTTTACAGGCTGGTTCAAAAAAACAAAACGTGTCTCATTCGCTAATGTCTTCATGTGTCTCTCTCTGCACGGGGCATGAATTTTTTTGTACCACAATCGCACTGATTGGTGCATCTCATTTGATTGACAGATAGCTTGACGGGCAGACGCTTCCTCCAGAAGGCCGGTTTTAGTGCTAACTGAGCTGGCAGGAAGTCGAGCTCAGTGGGCGGGCTCTTGTCTGCCATTAGGTTGATCCAAAGATCGATTGAGACAGAGATTTCAATATGCAGCCTGGCTTGGCTTCAAAAGGTGTTTGAGTCTGCCTATTGTAAGCAGACGGCTCACGTCATGCAGGCTTTGTCCAGTTCTTTCTACAGTCTGTGATCAAGATCCAAACAAGCTATTTGCTGTATAAATAAGACAAAAAATCTTCTCTCTTTCAGCCCAGTCTTTGCCAATTTCTCTGGAAGAGTTACTAACAATTGTGTTATGTAGGCTAAATTCATTAGGTTACTTTCTGTTACTTTATGGATCCAAAATAGATCTTAAATGTAATTATGGACTACAATGCCTAGCAACCTAATGTCAACACCAATACTTTAACCATCCACTATAGTCAGCAATGTGATAGTATTCTCATATCTGCAAAGGTCAGTACTAAGTTAGTGTTTAATTTGGATTATAGAGCCAAAAAATGTTTTGAATTGATGACAATAGAGGAAAAGTTAAATTACTAAGATATGCATGCATTAACACATGCAGAGCTGTCATTCAAAGCAGATATGACCACTGGAGTATTGTTAGACCTACAATAACATACAAACACACAGTCATACCCAGGTACCCTCAATGCTCCAAAGCCATCGTGGTGGAAAAAGCCAAACTCATCTATCAATTACTGTGAGCTCCATTGGGCTGTTGTCTAAACTGTTTTCTCACTCACCGCTGAATCCAGTGATTTATTGTCAACTGCTTCGGCATCACTATACAAATGGGAGACACTAAGCTGTGATGTCTGAACACTGACTATTGTCAGACTATCAGCATAGCTCATATTAAGCACTGTTTGGATTATTCACTGCAGCGGGCTGGGAGATGGGCTTTGTCCAGCACTAAGGGGTCTGCAGATCTGTTTACTTAGAAATCACTTTGTGAATGAATGAGTATGTCAGAGCTGAACCAAATAAAGATGAAATATTGCAAATTATGTGGGTCATCTTGCCCCTAAACTTCATAAGGTCAACTGAAACTGACTGCCTTGAACTGACATGCGTTATATCTCCTTTAAAATATAAAGAAGCTTTTCAAGGGTTTAAAATTCTAGCTCAACCAGAATGAAAAGAGCGAGGGGGGGCGGGGGTCATGAAATACCAGGAAGTCCAAAACAACCTTTTAATCTGTCACTTTGATTTCCTGATTAAGTCGCTTTAAACAGACAGAGCAGGTCTCTCTGTCGACATAATACGAGCAGACAAGTTATTTCGCCATCATAATTTGATTCGCAGATAGTTTGTGGCATGTTATGTCGCTGCAGTGCAACATGATTGGATTGACTGAGTCATTTTGGTCAAACATGAATTCATCCCAGATTGTTGTGATTTAAAAGTCTGTTTGCTTCATTCCTCATCCCTTATGACAAACATGCATTCAAAACTAAACCTTCAGAAATGGTAGTCATCAAACTTCATGAAAAACATGACTTTATTCCTTTTTTTGTTTGAGTAAAAGTAGTGAGCTCAATTGATCTGAAAACTAAAACTAGTGCAAGCAAGTGGAGCATTGTTTGGAGCATGGCATGCCTTGAGACCTTTAAAAGAAAGGGAAAATATGTCTCTCCATTTGACACCATTAGCAAGTGTTAACTCATAACCTTTGGCAGAATTGGCCAGCATCTCTGCTCTGTTTTAGGCACCCACTGAAGTAGCAGATCTGAGCCGTGGATTTGGACAGAAATAAGGGAGGGAGGGCATGATATCAGATAAAGTGAAATGAACATGTTCACATGTCTTGCGGTGCAAGTCTTTGTTTGCACACTGTGACCCTGAGATGCGATGTCTCAGGGCTAGCCCACTGTTTTGTTGTGTGCACTCTGATCCATTGTGTTTCTGATTAAAATAACAAGCTTGGTGTTATTTTTCTTCACCTTGAACCCTCATGGTATAAAAATCTACATTGTTTTGTAAGAGTACACCTAGTTTAGAACATAGTGTGATTGCTTTGTCTGCAGCTGAGAGGATGATATTAAGATAACCTTGGGAGAGAAGCGATAACACAGCCATGGGCGTCCGTCTTTCCCACCATCACTAACCTCGTATGACATTTCGGCTGAAGAACGGCCCCAGCTAACAGCTTATTTGGACTTTTTCTGCAGCACTTGAAGGGATATCTTTTTCCTTATTGTATCGCCTGTTTGGTCAGAATGAACTGCGGTCTGCTGTTAGCCATTACACTATGGCGAGGTAATCCTGACAAATACAATGAACAAATCAAGGATATTAGTGCTGTGATGTGCAGTCGATAATATTTGGCTTCATTAATTCCCATGCCCTGAGATGACACCCGGCCCCTATTAGGTTTGAAATCTCATCCCCTTCCCCTCTATACCTCAGCTGTGGCTCAACCAAGCAGCCAAGCAGATAATACGCTCTGAGCTCTGAAACATGTACCATTATAATTAGCTTTGTCAGGTCCTAGCCCCTACAACCCTCATGCAGATAATATGATAATATGTCTTCATAACCGGCTGACCTTACATGCTCAATATTTCTCCCCTTATGAAGATTACATGTCAATAAAGTAATTGAGTCCCGGGGTGTGTGGCAAGTGAAGATTTAGGTTATTGGACTTTTCGGGGCAGTGATGTACGAGCGTTATTATTCTACCTGTCAGGAGATGTGCAGGGGGCTGGGGACTGTCCGAGAGTGTCATGGGGGGGGAGAAGAGAGGGGAGAAGAGAGGGCAGTGAAGAGTAAAAGAGAGGGAGAGATAAGGCCAAAGAGAAAGAGTGAGGTAGGCGGAAATAAAGCGAGGACGGCGAGCTGGAGAGAGGCGAGATCATTTCTCACAAGCAGGCGACAGATGCACAGTTAATCATCCCCTCATACCTTTATCTCTCCGGACCCCCCTCCCTCACTCTCTGCATATGAACGGGGGGATATGTCATATTAATTAAGAGAAGTAGAGTTACAGTGGAGCCATCCGTCTGAACGGGACACACAGAGGCCAGAGGGGGATGAAATATTCCACACAACACAAACCCATCATCACCTCTGCCTCGCACCTGATTGGCTGCTGGGGGTTCGTCAGAATAAATCCTGGTTGGAGATGATGAAACGCGATTTGGCTAAACCATAATTTTCTTGCAATGTATGATGTCATCAGGGAAGGCTTTTTATCATTTCAGCACGGTATTTAAAGGAGGTGGTGGTTTGCATGTGACTCACATAGGGCTGTTTGTCCTTCGTTTATTTATTTTTATTTATTTATTAATTTATTTGACAGGGGCCATGCAAAACAAAACTGTCAAGCCAGAGTTAGCTATAAAGCTAATTTTTCATCTGTGGTCCCTGGGCCGGAAGATGTAAAAGAATATACAATACAAATGATAAAAACAAACATGCTAGCATTTAAAACAATACATACTCAACAACAGTCATCACTAAAAACAACACATTTAAAATTACATTTCATTGTCTTTAAGATTGATGCATTCAGTGGATTAAATCAGTGATCACATGATTGTTTTTACTTGAGCCATGATTTCAGTTTACCTTTAAAAACACTGAGGCTTGTACAGTCTCTGATATGGGTAGGAATTGAGTTCCACTTTTCTGCTGCTCTGACTGAAAATGCAGACTGTCTAAACACAGTTTTCCTAAGTTTAGCTGAATAGTCTCCTCTTGCTGGTACCCTGGTCTCCCTAAGATTGTTCCTGCAGAGTAACACACATTGTTTAAGTGGTGGTGGGGCCTCATCATCATTCGTGTTAATAATTTACAACTATTTGATATAAAACTGTATAATTTTCTGTACTTATTAGAACAACATACATATAATCCACATTTCACTTAATGTTCTGGTGTGACCAATGTCAATATGGCTATTTAATTACAAAATAAACTATATAAATGTGAAATCTTGTGTATATTATGCACTTATAATAGAAAGTTTTCAGCATCCTATACACCATTGTGATCAATCTACCAGTATAAATGTTCAGAGATATGAAATCATCACCTAAAGTGAAGCTGCCATTATCACATATGGCACCCATCTGTCACTATCAAAAATTCAACCCATTCATTGAGATGCAGGCTAGGCTGGCACCACTTTTTAACAGCTTTTCTCTCCATTGGTATAAGTCTGATTTAAAAGAAAACATTTCAGTACTGTTACATTAATAATGCTCACGTAGTCCTGATTTGATTGCACAGATGTCTCAGTTAAAGACAACAAGTGACCAGAGGAGGCAGGCAGCCGCTCACTGGCAGTGGGTCCATAATTCACAACTAACACTATTGGCTCAGAGCTCAACAGCCATAAAGTTAGCAAGCAGGAGCAATCTCATAATGATGGAAAGAGGTGGTATTTTAAGAGCTTAACTCCTGCATTGAATCTGTGAGTTCTCAACTTTTTAAACGCAAGAGAAATCATCACGCAGGAAGACAGCTTAAATCTTAATTACCTCTGGATGATCTCCTAAAACAGCATCTTTTCACCACATACTGTTGATGGAAACTGTCATTCACTGTCGCAAAAATGTTGATTTCATTTTTTTTTTTCATCCAGAGCTGACATCACAGAAGCAGGTTGACTCATGATTACAAATGTTTGATTCTCCAGATAACCATATTTGTATGAAGGTGTGATATGAAACATGTTTAAATTAGTGTAGTATTTATTAGATATTAGGTATCCTGACGATATATGTTGTTGGGTAATGGCTTTCTAATCCCTCTGGGTCTGTTGTTCTCAGCTCTGTGTTCAAATTGAAGGCATTGTTCTTCCCTCAGTTTGTTTCTTGGCCACTCAGAGTCTCAAACATGTTTCATAAATGTCTTTTCACATGAACCCCACCCTTTTCCTCTTGGAGATCACCACATTGCCAGTCTAATGACATTATCCATGCCTTTGAAGCCCTTACAGAGGCTTTTACTAGCACTCCTGGAACTTGTGACTTTCCAGGGTCTTTGAAAATTAAATCCACATCGGTAAATCTGATATGGAATGTCTTTTTATCCCTTTTTTGTTAATTCATTTCTTCGATCGTTTCTGCTGCTAGCGACTAATGCTATCCATGGAGACTTTAAAAAAAAAAAATGTTTCAGTCTGAATGATCTCGTCAAACATTTTACCATTTTATCGCATAATGAATATACAGTTTTACTTGGGGGAGAAGGCTCTGCTCAAAAGATGCTCACTTGGTTGGTCAAGCAGCATGATTTGACTTTCCAGGGAGCGCATGGCTAGAAACCTTCATATGGATGGATACATTAATGACAATGCATACTGAGTACAATGAAATTAGTTCAAAAGCAATTATACAAAGTTGCATGGATCTCAGTATGTGGGTGCAACAGGCTTTGTGCTGTAAAGGAGGAGGCTGGGGTGGAGGAGGTAAGCTTTGCTAGCAGCAGCGTGTTGCATGACTATAAATGCAAAAAGGGATTAGTGAGAAGTTCGTCATATTTAATGACTGAGTTTTTCTTGGCATAATACACGTTTGGCTTCACCAGAATTAATGGAACAAATTAAAATTTTCGGATGTGCCTTTCTTTGAGACAAAGCTAGCATGGATTAAAAAGGAACATCTGTTCAGTGGTGTGTACTTTTTATTTCTTCTCTTTTTCTTGCCACATATTGTGACAAATAGTACTAAATGTTGTATGTCAAGGTGCTGTTTTGTCCATCATAATTTGACTGTCAGTGCTGGAGACAGAGGAAATGGGATGTGAAAATGACTGTGGTCGATTGAGGTCCAACAATGAAGGTTACACACATTTTCAGCTGTGAGTGAGAGAGAGAAATAGAAGCAGGGGACACACAAAGGCAGGGTGGGAGAGCAATGTTAAAGGATATTTTACCATGTCCTTTCAGATTAGGCCTGGAGATTGATATCTTCCAGTCAGATGAAGCTCTGATGTGAGTGATCTGGCCCCTCCATCATTGTGACATGCTGCTCTCGGCTAACGCTCATCCGTGTTGATGGGCACGCCCTGCGCCACGAGGACCCCGGCTAACATACCCACCTTCCTCTCTCCCAGACTCGGTCCGCCTCACTCTGCCATCTCTGTTCTTTTATTTCTATTGCCCTTCTCCCCTGTTTTCTGTCACCATGTCATGTCCAATCACTGTTTGGCTGGCCAGGCACTCAGTCGGGCAGGCAGGGAGCAGAAGCCCCAGGTAGAGAACTGCCTAACAGGCGTCAGGATGGGCACTGAAATGACTCTAATAATGGGGTCCCCGTGTGGCCCAGACAGGCCAGTCAGTTAGCAGGGCCTGGATGGGGAGTAATAAGTGTTTGATGTCTGCAGGGGAAGGAAGTGTGAAGGAGTAGAGCCAACCCTGGGCACCGCGGTCAGGCAGGTGCAGCCAGCCAGAGGTCTGAAGGGAACAACGGTGGAACAAGACGTCAGATTAGTATTGATATGTGTCACGCTGGAGGTTGCCGTGCTGTTTGTTTAAGAGAGTGTCTGAGAGTGTTGGCAGCCTTGCGGTAATTGATGTGGAGGAGCTAGAGGACAATGTGACGAACAACTATTGTCGATTTCATGGTGTGATGAAGGTAGAAACAACTCCACAATGCGCGCCTTTATTATCCTTGCGTGGTTTTTTATGCATGTGTAAAACTCCAGCAGCAGTTTCTCGCGTGGTGAAATTCGTCCGCCATCTTTGATTTGATGGAAATTGCCACTGACAGGTAGCGAGGTGCCATTTTGTCCACTGAGGCGTGAAGTCCATCATTGTCTGTGTAGTTGAGTTTAGTTAACATGGCACTTAGCGACTGACATTGCTTTCCAGCCAGAAAAACACTGTCATTGTCACGTCATTTATCTTTTTGCTAACCAATTTTTGATGCTGAACGCCTCACTGAAGCTTCTTTTTTTTACAGTAGGCTAGACACTTTGGGTGCCCTCTAAGTTTAAACTCCACTTCAAGGCTTTAAAGCCTCAGTATCACAGGTTGAACACACCTTTCCCTGATAAAGCCACTGCTGTCCTTTCTGCCACGGCTATCTGGTAACAAGCTACTTCCCTTTGAACAGTTTTATGTGGTTGTAATTGACCTGACAATGGGGTTCATTATGCAGTCCCTTTCATGCTGTTTTGCCTGATAATTATTATTTAATGCGTTCAGATGGAGAGCATCATTAATTCATCCCTTCCTCCAATGTCAAAGAGATGAACAGTGAAGTTATCACTCTCTGGTGATTAATATTACGCTCTTTTGTTATTGAATCCTGTCCCAGTGATTAAACCTTCATTGAGTGACTCGCCGCCCGCTCTTATTAACGGCGCCATTACCGAACACAGCCAAACCCCTAATTGCGGTTTTCTTTTTTTCCCATTCCAGTCAGAGGTTTGAACCACTTATCTGTGCTTTTCTTTTAATTAGAAATCCTGGGCGTAATGAAGAACACAATCGATCAGTGTCAGGAGGCGTGGTGTGCATGCACGGCGATTTGGGATCCGCATGTTGACGGAGAAAATGAGCGCTCATGATTACTGGCGTCATTAGCGGCTTCATGTGCCTTAAGGGTAGATGAACCCTTTCAGTAAGTCGAGCAGTAAATACTTGTCATCAGTGTGCTTACAGGAGAGTTTGTGTGGGTTCTTATGCAAAGTGCGCGTCGTTTACATGATGTCGGATGCCTTGGGAGAGACGCTGCAAGGAGACTTTGTAAACTGTCTGACCCCCCCCCCCCCCCTCCGCCTTAAACCTTCGTCGTCTTATCTCGAGGCTGCAGAGCTACTGTAGTCAGTGTTCTCCTCTGGCTGTATGTGGAATAAATGTCACTGAAATTAATTTCACCATTTTTTTTTCATTAGACCGCCCACAACAGTAATCGCTCTCTTCAGTCAAAATTTATGTGCCCCAGAATTCAATTTCCTTCCCATCCTCGTAAGTTTAAAATACAAAGACTGATAGGCATTCAGCTGGTTATAACTGTAATTCACCCATCAATGAATAATGCCATCCTCAATTTAAAGTGTTGGATTATAGCTATTTAGTGAAGTGACAGTGATAAAGTGTCATTTTTATGACCAATACACATGCATGCACTGAATAACATGTCTAATTGATGATTTATGTGTTATACTAATCTCTTTTTTGTGCTTATTTCTGTCTTTTTTTGTTCTCAAACAGCAGTGTACACTTCCTGCAGCATATAAAAACATACAGAGTGTGTTATTGTTGCACTTTAAGGAGAATCATGTGGCAAAATCAACCTGGTATTGATCAGAGCTGGTTTGAGCCATGACCCAGCAACCTTCCCCTGACAGCCTATCAGCCTGTGGCAAAAGCAAATCTTTCAACTCACCCACACACACTTCCACTTTTTTTATCCTTTGTTGGTGCTGTTTTTGTTAACTGAGTCATGCACACAGTTCCTAAATTTCCCCTCTATATCTTTCAGATTCACTTTTGGCCACTTCCACACCAACAGTTTGAATATCTCACCTACCCACAGAGTCAAAAACAAACAAACACCTCCTGAAGAATTGCATCACAAATATAAAATCAAAAGTACAATACATGACCATGAATTAAAGCAACACTGTGTGACTTAGGGCTGCCAACCCCTCAAGAACTTCCTCTTTTGCTTGTAGTTGTTAGTTTAAAGTGGACTGCTGGGTCTTTACTATTAATCTAACGATCTTAAAGCTCCTGTGAGGATCATTAAACAGGTCATGAAACAGACTGAAAATCATACTGATGTCACCTTATGACCTACAAAAGCAAACAATCAGAGAGACCATCAGAGAGAAGATTCATTATTTATATATGATAATTTTATATGCCTGTTGCCCCTGGCAGGGGGTAGGCGTCAACAAGGGGATCAACAGCAATCTAGAGAAACAGCCTTTTAAAAGGCTGAGTTCTAGTTGGCATTTAAGACAAAAGATGAAAATTGTGTAACAAAAATTTCTGTTTATACAGGTGCATGTAAACAGAAGCAAAGACATGCTGATTATAGCTCAGTTTTGTCCACAGGGGATGCCAGAATCGCATTACAGGATTGCACACAGGAGCTTTAATATACATTTTTCTAGGGAGAGGAATTTGTTTCCCATTCCAAGAGTTCAACTGTTAACACTTCTTCTATACAGAGACAAAGAACGCTCAGATATAAATACTTGCGGTTATCAATTTTACAATCAGAACCACCAGCCAACATCAAAAATAAATTTTATAGTAGAGGTTATAAAAGTCTGGAAAGGTGACTGACCATTTCTTCTTCTTCTGCAAGGCTGCCTATAAGGGGGATAAAAGGGGAGCTTTCTGGGGCCTAGCAAAATGTGGGACCCATGTAGTTCAGCAAAACTATGGTACATTGTAAAGTTAAGCTCTGATAACCATATAATATATTTAACCAGAATAATAATCACTCTTATCAAAGCAACCAAAAATAAATGTATTCATGCGGTAGTATATAGTCTTCTTAAAAATGTAAATCCCTTTTCTTAAAATGAATTACCTTTGTGGATAGGAACATTGACTTAACCACTCCAAAAGTAGTAATGTCCACAAACATATAAAGACGCAAAATATATATATAAAGTAGAAGGAACTGAGACAACCTTAAGGGAAAAAATAAATTAATAATTGCAAAAATTGGAAAAAAAATGGGTCAAACCCTCTGAGCCTCACAGTCTTAGGAAAAGAGACGTGTTATTCAAAAATAATTAACTTTCGAACCATCAATCGTAGCCACTTGTTTTTTCCTCCGACTTCCATTGTGCCGTTATAATGATGCTATCTATGCCTTCATAGCTCTTACAGAACATTCTAGCGAGCCTGGAACTTGGATGACTTTCCGGGGTCTTAAAAGATTAAATCCACACCAGTAACTTGGATATTGGACATCTTTTTTAATCCATTTTATAATCAGTTTTTCAATCGTTCCTGCCGCTAGCGGCTAATGCTGTCTGTCATATTGTCTGGTTTTATCCGGTGATTGGGCTGTGTCAGCCAATGGCAGGTTGTTCCATCATCATGTGATGCTTTGGCGAACAGCGCCTGTGCAAACACTTTGAAACTGGAGGAGAGAACCTGTGTGACTCATAATGAAGAGAAAGAGACACAGAGAGGCTGTGATGTGTTCCTCAATTACTTTGTAAAATGGCTCAATTCCCAAAAGTGCAAGGACTTTTTTTGTAAAAATGTGAATATTTTTTAGACTTCTTGTAACAGAATATATTTTTCACTACCAGACTATGTCATACTTGTCAAACTTCTGGTTTTAAGGAGAACACTGTACTTGTATATTTTTGACTACCCAACCCAAATTGGACATTGTTTTCTTGGACTTGGTCGACTCTTACAGGGTAGCGCTAGTTGGTGTACATTGTGTGTTGGGATTTTTCCTGTTGTGAAGAAACAGATGAAAAAAAGTACCAGCCTAACAACTGGATGATTGACAGGAAGTATACAACATGCCAGTCCGCCTGGTGAAAAGTATTTGTACAGTCTGACGTCCAGGCCTCAATAATAACAGAGAGAGCAACAGTTATGATGTATTTCTGCAGTTTGATGGACAGCCATGTCATTATGGAGGCTTGTTAAGCCAAGATTGGTACTGCAAATTATAATCAAATCGACGTCTAGAAGTTAATAGTGGGTATATTTACACATCTTTTCATGAAACAGCTTCATTTACTGTTTATAAGTGTGTATTTTTCATTGTTAATCCAGATATATTGGATATTTACTGTCCTGCATGCTTTGCTGTGCACCCTTGACTCACCAGACTTCTTCTTCTGTTGTGGGCGGTTTAATCCTCTCATTCCTGTCTTTCCTGCCCTCCCTCCATCCCTCTTTCCCTCTGCCGTCTCCCCAGCCTCTGCCTGGGTGAAAAATGGGGCACATTTCCCTGATAGCCTGTGTGGATGTGGAGAGTATAAATGGCTAATGAATTACAGATGAACATTGACGCAAATTAATCTTCCTGATGTCCCAGGGTTATATGGCAGCTATTTAAAAGTTTAATCAATACGCTGAAGTTGAGAACATGCAGGCGCTGCAGTTGTTTGGCCGCAGTAAACAGCCAGGAGGGGAAACAGGGAAGGCCTGAGCCCAGGGCATGCATCATAATGACAGTTATTTATGTTTAATGGACTAAATATTTCTTATTGGGAGAGGACAAATGTCACTTTCATTTTCAAAGTTACACGCAGGAGTTTTGCTTGAGGCCCAGGAGAGAAGGGTGACACCTCAGCTGTTTATAAGGTTCATTTATTGACAGAAAAGTCCATCACTGGAGAAAAGATGGAGTGTGAATGGATTTAGTTTCAGCTTGTCATATTAATCCAAGACTGCTTTTCTGAGAAATGTGCTTCATAAAAACGATGATAAAATGATCCTTCAGAACTGGCGTCAATATGTTTCACTTAAGTGAAGTTCTTCCTCTAGCCCTAATTTTTTCCCTGCAACTACCTCGTGTGCATTCTCAGAGACAGTTTGTGTCTTTAAAATTGAAGCAAGAAATACAATATATAGAACAATAAAATATATGATCATCTACATCTTTTTTCTCTCTAAGCAAACTAAAATTTTCTCTGCTCAGTTATTGCAAATTACTTGGTAATCAACAAACAATTAGGAGTAGTGATGGGAATTCCAGCTCTTTTTAGAGATCCAGATCATTTGGCTACAAGCACCAATTCTTCTGGCTTCCTAACAGCACTTCTTCTGGGTCCCTGTTTGGCTTCATTTGACCTACAAAACTTAGCAATGTCATGACTGATGATTGTTATTTGTGCTGGTATTTTACTCCAACTATGCTCATTTTTTTCAATTGCTGAAAATATCATGCAATTGTTTTTCAAAATATACTGTCTCCCAAACACCTTTCAGGTCAGGTAAAATCTGCTCTCTGGCTGGGCTGTATGACACACCTGATATCAAACATTAATGTTAAACCACCAAGCAGGAGTCCCTAATGCATAGTGTGCCTGGGGTAGAGCAGTGTGGACTAAAAGTCATCCCTACTAATCAATCACATAAAGCACAGACACACATAACATATAACAGATACTAAGAGTGTGATTAATAATGATTCAGAACGGCTCTCAAATGGGATCTTATCGTTCATGAAGAGCTGTAGCTTTGATTCAGCTCGTTCACAAACAACACATCACTAATATCCAGTAGCTTCTTTGATCTAACAGAGGCTAATATTCAGTAGCAGACATATTTTGGTAGTAACCATGCAAAGCAGATGGATCGGCCAGATTCCATGTCTGTTATCAGGTGTGATCCATTTTGCAAAAAATGTTAGTTCCCAGCCAGAGACCAGACCACGGAAATATTTCCTTTGTTAAAAACTCCTCATCGGCAGGCCAATGCATGTCTGTTGGAGAAGTATCATTGGTGCTAGCATCCTGGCTAACAGTTACTTCATTTTGGAGCTGGAGAGTATCAAGCGATTAGGTTTAGATGATGAAATTGTTTATCTGTGGTAGTTTTTAACCTCTTTGTAAACCTTTTCTGCCTATTTTTGACACAATTATTTGCCACTTTTCATCAGTTTTGCTCAATATTTGCACTTTTCTGTAATTTTACACCATTTTTTTTACCACATTTTAACCCATTTTCATCACTTTCCCAAACACTTTTGTCAAAAAAGCAAATTTTTGCTTCTTCAAAAAACATTTCACCATCTTTTGACCAATTTTTGCCACTTTAACTGATTTTTGCCACTTTTTAATCCCATTTTCCCACTTTTTCTGGCCATTTCTACAACTGTTGAGCCTTTTTGGCCACTTTTAAACTGTTTTCATCACCTTTTCTGCCCAATTTTTCTGCTTTTAACCAATTTTTGCCCTTTCCCACCTATTTTTGTGTCTGATTACCTATTTTTGCCATTATGACTCATGTTCACCCTTTTTTACACCCATTTGTGCCTATTTTAACCAAATTTCATTGTTTATTTTGTCAGTGTTTGCTACTTGAAACCAATTTTTGCCAGTTGTAACCCCTTTATGCCTTTTTCTGCCAGTTTTTGCTACCTTTAACCAGTTTTTAGCATTTTCACCATTTTTGGGCTTCTGTTAATTTTTACCACTTCAAATCCATTTCTGCTACTTTTAAAATCTAATTTCAACACAACATGCCAAATTCTGACATTGTGGAGAAAATGTTTCAATGTTGTCACACATGGGCTGTCATTGCAAAGGACTCTGGGGAGTGACGTCATACAGCTGCATTTTTCTTCTTCCGATATCTTTCAGCTTGCACCTATCCCAATCTACATTATTGTAACTTCTTCCGTGTTGTGCTCTTTACTAAAATGGCACCTGGTTTAATCTTAAAAACATTTTAAGAATGACACCCCATAGGACAAAGAACAATGCAGCCATATAACATCATTATCCAGAGTTCATTGCACAAAAATGGCAGCCTACATGTCTTTGCTTCAAATATAATTTCACTTTATTAGCATTATGCTTGTGATTTTTGTCATGCTAAAAAACATTTCCAACCAGGTTTAAGTAGGAATGGCATGATTAATCACAGTAACATTGCTCATTGCTAACGTTGCACAGCAGCCTAAGACTTAAGCACAGCTCTGTGTATCTGTAGTTCTGTGGTTGGGTTGGTCGAATTGGCAGTGTCAATCACCCTATCACTAATAATTGACATTTATAGACAACAGATCATCTGCCATTGTAACATTAGGACTTCAATGTTAGTCAGTGTTCAGACTTTGTTAAAGTTGAAAAACAGTCAAAAGTTCCCTTTTTTAAAATTGTTAAACTATGGACCTTATTATTTAGGCAGACGTTGCTCAGCCTTATTTCTAAGTGCATTTCAGATGAGAAACATCTGAATATTGTGTTCGAATAGCTCCTGGAGGATAAGTTTAACATTAAAATAATCATACTTTACTTCTAACTCCTATTGGTCTCTACATAAACTGATCCCAGCTTTAGTCAGAAAGCTGATTTCATTGTGCATTATATTGGCCCACTCTGTAAAAACAGACATGCTGGAAAGTGAATGCATATTTTCAAATTCAATAAGGCCTCCCTTCAGATATTACTGGATTTCTTCATAGTAAACACACACACACACTGACACAAATACCCAGCATGCCAATACAAAGTGAAACAATTCCATATTGGTCCATGGCAGTGTGCTGTGTGCCAGCCTTTCTCTCAGTAGGCTGATTCTGAGTCCGCTGGCTGTTGGTTTATGGGACACAGGGGGGTTATCTATCTGCAGGCCTCCCTGTGGAGGGGAGGTGGTGACTCCATCTCATGACGTTGGACTGGACTGATAAAAGGACAGCCGGAGATGGATTGTGTCCACAATAATAGCCCTGGCTCACAGCAGCCTACGCCCCAAGCCCATAAGTCACTCTTGCACCACTCTTATAGATGCCTGCCACCAGCCCCATCTGACCCCACCTCCCACCTGCCCGACAGTGTTATTTCAGCCCTTAGAGATAATGCTTAGAGTGTAATTGCCTTGTTAATTGGCTTTTTCCTCATTGCATTTTTGCACTGATGGATCGCAACGCTGATGGAATTGTTGGTTAAATGGCCAGACTGGAGATGGTCATGAGACAGAAAAAGAAAACGAGAAGATTCACAAGAAAAATCATCATGCAGAAGTGTAAACCAGAGTGAAAACTGTTAAAATTAGTGGGGAGGAAAGATGTGCAAAGAAGATGGAATTAGAAACTAGACATGGAGGGAGGAGATTCATGCAGAGAATAGATAACCTTGATGTTAAAAGCTACATCCGTCGGATGTGTCTCTCTGTGACATACTGATAGCTCTTGAAAAGAGTCAAGCTGATTGTATGCAGGGAACAATCATTAAAGCCACTCCATCTCGCTCGTCTCTCTGACTTCTCTCTTTCTGTCTCTTGTGTGTGCTTGCATGCACAATTGTGCATTCTGACTTAATGCAGTGGATATCCCTAAAGGTTCAGTCTGTTGAACAGAAGCCCTGTAAGGGGAATTTGGCAGTATTAAATATTATGGCTGATTGATTATTGGTCTGACCAGTTACTGAGACTGATATTTGGCATTTGCCTGATTATTGGTATGAGCATTTTATTTTACTGAGAATATATATAGACATAGATATAGATACTCCACAGTCAACTGTAAGTTATACTATAAGAAAGTGGAAGCATTTAGGAACAATAGCAACTTGACCGCAAAGGGAAAACCTCAGAGTGGTCCGGCAGCGGCACAACTCTGCTCTGCCAAACCTTGTCAATTCCCTTCGATCAGAAAGCTTCAAACAGGAAGTCACAAGCATAGAATATCTGGCTCATCCAGTAGCGAGAGCAAAGGGTCACCGAGAAGTCAGTAGGTCACAGAGCTACAACGGCGCCATTGGTGAGGAAAAGTTAACTTTTATGAACATTTAGCCAAAGAATTTTACATAAAACCACATATCCTTGAAGCAAATAATAACCTTTTAATTCCCTAATGTACTCACCCCATGGCAGAAGCATTAATATCATGGACTTAAACCAAAAAGGATGATAAATTAACCTCAAAAGGAAAAATAGACTGCTGTTGACACAGTTCTCCCGTGATCTCTGCCTGCTGATCAGGGCTGTGCCACGGTGCACTGCACACACTTCCAGTGTGCAAGGTCGCTTGTCTTCAGTTGGAGCAAACCCGCAGCACTTCGGTGCGTGCCACAATCTTCCTTTGTAGAAATTGTGGGTAAAGCACACACTGGACCGTGGAGCAGTGGACACGTGTTCTGTAGAGTGACAAAACACGCTTCTCTGTTTGGCTGTCAGATGTGCAAGTTTGGGTTTGTCAGATGCCTGCCTGACTGCACTGAGCTAACTGTGACGTTTGATGGAGGAGGGATTATGGTATGGGGCTGTTTATTTTAGAGTTGGGGTTGGACCCCTTATCTTCAGTAAAGGTCAATCTTAATGGTTCAGCATACCAAGACATTTTGGACAATGCTATGCTTCCAACTTTGCAGCAACAGTTTGGGGAAGGCCCTTTATATTCCAACATGACTGTGCACCAGTGCACAAAGCAAGGACTATAGAGACATGGTTTGATGAGTTCAGTGTGGAAGAAGTTGACTGGCCTGCACAGAGCCCTGACCTCAACCCCATCAAGCACCTTTGGGATGGAGAGGAATGGAAATTGTGATTCAGGCCTTATCATCCAAAATCAATGTCTGACCTCATGAATGCTCAAATGCAGAAATCCCCTCAGAAAACATTTCAAAATCTTGTGGAAAGCCTTCAAGGAAGAATTTGGGCTGTTATAGCTGCATAGGACTCCATATTTACCTTTGCCAAGGAGGTTATGTGATCGGCAGGGCTTGTTAGTTAGTTTGTTAGTTTGTTAGCAACATAACTCAAAAAGTTATGGACGGATTTTGATGGAAATTTCAGGAAATGTCAGAAATGGCATAAGGAAGAACTCATTAGATTTTGGATCTAATCTGGTTCCAGGAATTTTTTTTTTAAGGATTCTTTACTATTGGGAGATAGTGCTAATGGCGTAGGTCTGCGCTCTCCCAGTTCTTTTCTAGTTTCATATAGTGGCTGTCACTTTGAGTAAAATCTCTTTATGGAGTATGGAGTTCTTCTCTACACTGTTAGTTACCATTGTGGTTGTTGAGCTCTCAGTCTACTGTACAGTGATAGTTTTGAAGTACAGATCCACAGCCCTATAGCACTAACCACCTTGTCTTTAAATGAGGAGTTTTATATTCAAACCAACAAATTTTATTTACTTAACTGTGTTTTCTTTGAATATATGATTTTGACCCAGTGAGGGAGAAAAGCTGTTAAAAAGAACCACCAGTCTGGTCTGAGGCACAGCTGTTTGGTTGCAGGAGTAAATAGAATAAAGGCAAATTTTCAGATGGAAAAAGGTATCAAAAGTGTAACGTAAATACCAGATTTCATGGTATATCTGAATAAATACACTCTGAATTCATCAGAGCCATATATCCTGTTAACATACCTTATTAACTCTCTATTGGTCTGTTAGCAAAGATTTGAATAATAGCCCAGAATGTACCAAGACAATCACAGCCTTATTCAAACTGGAAAATCTGAGACCCAAAGTGATATTTTCTCCCTATTTCATCCTTTCCTGACACCAAAGTTGCCCTTCTAATATACTGTAAAGCCTTTGCCACACTCTTTTGGGTATTGCATTTCTGTTTGCAACAAATAGAAAAGAACCGTGATTGAAACAAAATTACCTCACTGGAAACAGGTTTGTGTTGGCTTGAAGAATTAGCTCTGCTCTTCTATAACTGGTTAGCTTTATTGTCTTATGAACTCACACTAAGCAGAAAAGAAAGCTTTTATGGAAAATAAACTCTGGCTCATAAAATGCAGGGTGGTTGGGTTAGAAATGGGACTCAGGTGGCTTATTTTTTAGATCTAATTAGACAATTTTTCATCATTTTTTTTCATATCAAGTGCTCTCAAATTTTTGTAGTGATAAAAATGTCCTTAGAAACCCAAAAACTAAGTACATGAATGTTTGAAATAAAGGAGCTCTTCAAAGAAAACACTGTACATAAAGATGGACAATGCAACAGTGTCTTAGGGGTAAAACTGCCTCCTCCATGTTAAATGGTTAAAGGACATGGTGATCATAGTGCTCTAGCAGTCATGACAATTATTTGAGAAGCCTGATCCAGCTCACCGCATACTGGGTGCCCAGGACCCGGTGGGCTGGTCCATATGCTAGGGGCACCAGCCTGCATTGTGGAGGGGGTAGCTGGGGTTCTGGAAGATACCTGGAGAGTTGGGGCTTTCTCCTGGCACAGTCCTGGACAATGGGCATCTGAAGGCCAAAGCAAGACCAAGGTTGATGCGGCAAAGTGCCAGAACAGCAGATTACATTACAGCAATCATTTAGCTAACTTGTGATAGAATAACGTAACATTTTGCAGCACTTTTGGTCACATTTTTTCTCTATTTCTGAGATAAATATTACGCAAAGCTAAAAGATATAGAATATGTAAAATCTACATAAAGTAGCTGCACTGTGATCTGACATGCAGCAGTTCTGCACTGACTGAAGGTGAGCAGCCTCGCATACTGGAAGCTGCACAGTAAAGCGCAGCCTTGAGAAGCTCAAGACGGTTGGGTACAAGATAACAAAGTTCACACAGGAATAGCATGTAGCGATTATTTTGCCTTTTTGGGGTTGATTTGTCAATCATTTTGAGATGATTCCATGATTTTTTTGCTTCTACCATGGGTCATTATGTTAGAAAAATAAAAGGTTTACCATGTCTACAAAGGATGTGTGGTTTCCTGTAAAATTCTGTGGTTTTCCATCTCATAAGTTAACTTTTCTTAGTCAGTGGTGCCATAGTAGCCCTGTGGCCCAGTGACCTCCTGATGACCATTTGCTTGTGCCACAGGATGAGACATTTTGTGTAGTGTTGTATTATGAAGTTGAACAGATGCTTTGCACATTTTTTTAGCTGTTTGGATTGACTTAATCCATTTTGATTGTGCCCGTTTGGCAGTGACTGGCACTGAAAATAGACCTGGCATATGTCTTTGGTGGAGTGGAATGGAGCAGCACTTCAGAGATGCGCCAGAGATGGACTGGTGCATGCAGTGGAACTGCTTCGATTTAGAGGGAGTGATTTGCTGCACAGTGTGCTTTGCAGGTGAATCACAGCGCAGCCATTGTATAGGGGGAACTGGAAAATCGCTCATAGGATTGTGTTTCTGTGTTAGCAGAAGAAACGTGGCAGCACTAGCAGCCAGCTCCCTTCCTTGCATGTCTTGACTACAAATGCTATCACCAGAACAACATGTCAGCACCCATCATGGGAGTATTTTGGCTTCAATTCTGTAAAGTGGGAGGAGATGACGATTGGTTGTCCATATTATATACAGTCATTCGTTGTAAATAAGGAGTCTGTTATTCAAAACTCATCATTGTAGCTTAAGTGCTGCAACTTGGCACTATAGATTAACAGAAAAGAATAATTTACATTGTATCTGTCAACAGCTTGTAAACCTCTGTTATATTACGACCATTTCATACAACAAGGCAATAAAGTGTCAGTATGAGTTGTTTTGCCTGGGGACTGGCTCACAAATATACAGAGAAAACTTCCTGCCCTCATGCTTTTACAGAAAAATTATCTCTTCACAAGAAAATACAACTTTTGTTAGCATATTTGTTGATTTGAAATTAAAGCACTGTACACAGGAGGCTGTGTACAGCTGCTTTCCTCACACTGTGGCAGAGTGGCCCATCAAGCCCCCGTAGAGAGGACACATGCTTTGGGTAATCAGCTCTGAAAAGACCAGACTGTCTGAGAATAAACCTTCACTTCAGCACTCACCAAGAGGAACTTTGAAGATACACACCATACAGACCTTTAATAAAGACAAGAGGGTGAGCTACCCCTCTTAAAAACAACAAGGTGCTGCGAGACATATGCACAACAAAGGCCTGATTGTTCCTCCACCAGGGCATGATGGAAACATTAGCCTCCACATCGCTTTGTTCATCTGTCACTTTAATGGCTGCCCCCACTGTGGGCCGTGTTTGTGTGCGAGAGATGAAAGTGTGCATGAGTTGTGATAATGTGAATATGGTGGAGATTGTGGGTGTTGATTCAAGTGTGTTCAACCATGGCCCAGGATACACAGAGGATATTGTAGACCACTGGCTCTGACACTGTACCACTTGTTATTAAGTATCAGTTCATCAGGCGGAACCCCACAGGCGTGAGCCTGGCCTCAGAAGGTGTTATGTAAGAGTGAGTGTGGCTCAGTTATTCCCTTCTCTATCTCCATTCGCACCATTTTTTATGTGGTTTCTCTCATAATAGGAGCAAGCTCTCGCTGTGAAGGGGACGCGGTGAACTGAAGTGTGTTTATGCACAAAATGTACTGCTTAATGTAGTGCTGGAAATGCACATAGAGTTAGGGTCAGAAAATTAAGACACATTTATGCACTTTTTTATCCACAAGGAAGAAGTTCTGGTTCTTTTCTTCTACTGTTTCTCCTTTATTTACTCCTATATGTCATTAGGCTCAGACTACAGCGGTTTCTGCAGACTCTGCTCCCTAGGAATAAAGCATAGAATACTGTTTCAAAGCTTGGATGATTCTAGTGATCGGCTAAGATATCTTTGCATTAAGAGGTCAATTGATCCAGCTGTTAACCTTCTGAACTGCATTTAGAATCAGGAGCTGTAAAGGGATGCAATGAAATTCATCTTAATATATGAAACAGTCAAATTCTTCAAATGGAGGAAGTTACAAAGTTTATCAAGCTATAGAAGAGACTGTGAGATCTGTAATGCTTTTAGGGTATAGGAGAACACTAGATGAGCCATACTATGCCCTTGCACATTTGACCCCAAAGTCAACTTTGCTTGACAAAAGTGAGTGCTGTGTACCATGCTCAAGTACAGCACACCTCCTTGGCTCTGGCACAGATAAAATAGAGTGTTCAAGATCTGTATCAGACCAAAATTACCTAAAATAAGCCACAGACTGAGTAAAGGTCCATCCAATTGGTGCTAGTGGTCTCACAGTTAGTGAAGGGGGATCACCTGAATGCAGTTAATGCGTCTCAGGTGATTGTAGTATAAAGACACATGTGTCTATAAGGTCCAGTCACTGGTTAATCAGTAATCCTGGCTACCATTACACCATGAAGACAAAAGAACACACCAAGCATGGGGGGAGTCCATGGTCAAGTGGGAGAAAGTTCTTTGATGAGGCCAATCTAGTGCTTTTTGGCCACCAGACAAGATGCTATGTTTGGAGGACACCAGACACTGTGCATTACCACAAACACACCATCCCCACTGTGAAGCATGGTGGTGGCAGCATCATGCTGAGGGGATGCTTCTTGGCAGCAAGCTCTGGAAGGCTTGTAAAGGTAGAGGGTAAAATGAATGCAGAAAAATATACGAAAACAAGCTTTGGAGTATGAATGCTGTCTAATTTCAATTGTAATAATGTAAAAATAATCCCATTGTTTTATTGCCATATTGTGTAGTTTTTAAAAGTTTAAATATGAATTTTGAAATTCTGCCACTGTGACGAACCAGCTATGAAGTTCCTCTCCTTGTACATCTGCAGAACTAATGGATTTTAAAACTCCAGGATCCCGAGCCCAGCCTTGTATCCTGTATCTTTTAAGGCACTGTTGCAGAGTTAGAGATCACACATCACCCAGCCTTCCCACTTGGTGCTGGAGAATTTCAGAAAGTGTTCCCTCCGCTTCCTCTCTTCCCCCTGTGGGTTCATGACGAGCTCAGCAGAGTGTGAAGGCTGGAGGGGCCTTTAGCTTTAGTTCCTTCATCTGTGAAGGTTATCTCTGAAAGGCTTTGGTTGCAACCTACAAATATATCCCCTCTAGGTAATGTCTTAAAGGAGCCTTGGTTCTGGTACCACGGCGGGTAATCTCTTTAAGGACCCCACTCCTGGAGAGAGTGAGTAAGCTGTGAATATGTGAAAGAACCCGGTGCCCATGTGATCAGAGCGCCGTGAGACACCCCAAGTCCTGTGGTGTCAAGCCAAGTCTCCAGCCGCTGCAACTATATCCCCAGGCGGATCACGGCAGCTGGAATCCCCCCCACCCATCTCTCGCTCAGCCCAACCTTACTGTCAGACGCACACACAGAGCAAAAACGCACACGTATATGTTTCCCTCACACACCGGGGGAGCAGGCAGGCATGGAGCTGGTCCCGGATTTTATCGGAGGTGACAGCTCCTCACACTTCAGTGTTTGGATCACCTCAAGTAGCTGGGCTATGAGGGGAAATGAGCACTGCTCCACTACAAAGTCCAGATTTAGATTGACTGAGCTTGTCCCCGGGCCTGTGGGCTGCTGCTGCTGCTGCTGCTGCCGCTGCTCCTCCGCCTGACAGAACACCCACTACTGCTGCAAGGGACTGGTATGTCTGTGTGTATTTTTGTGTGTGCGTCTTTAAATATGTGTATGTGACTTGGTGGAGCCTACTTTGAAGAGTCAGAGAGAGTGGAGGGGGGGCGATGTGTCAGGTTTGGTTAGAATTGAGGGTGGCATCAGAATATGCTTGGCACTAATATGGCACCAGTATCTCTGTCCCCGTCTCTGCTTTCTGTCACTTAGTTGCCATTCTCTTCCCGCCCTTGACAATGTCTCTTTGGATTATGTGATTGGACTTAGCGCTCGGAGCACCCCTCATCCCTCTGCAACACCGCCTCTCCCATAAGTCTCTTCTTTCCTTGCTCTGTCTCCAGCCTTCACGCCCCCTCTCTTTTCCTCCTTTCATAATGCACTTGATGTCTATTTAAGAAGCCCGGCGAAAGCTGTATCTGTTCTGCTGTCAGAGGATCATTGACAGCGCTAATGCCACTTGTCCTTGCCTCATTTGGCAAGAGGTGACACCTAGCAGCAGCTCGCCACATTCATCAAGCGGCGGTGAAAGCGCTGTGACATCAGAGATAGAGCGGACCAGTCACAGAGCTGTGGGCAGCTCTCTGGACAGAAAATGCAACAAGAAAAAATGTCGGCCATGTTGGATTTGATATTTTAGAAGCAAATAGGGCATGTTGCCTTTTTTATACAATCAATTCTTGTTTTTTAGCGCCATTTTTGACAGTTGAATTGTATTTTCATTATGAGTTAATCAGTAATACTCTTCTTTGCAATTCTTTAGTAGTTGAATTCTAAAATTATGATTTTTGGGTGCTTAAAGGCGCATGTATGCACATTGCATACATTTTGTAACTGTTTAAAAAAAAACTTCTTGACAAAAAAATGTTCTCTGCAGTTTTGAATTTGGTAATGTATACTGATAAATTAAACTCTGATAGCATCACACAATCAGGTAAAAATGTAACTTCAATTGAAACAACTGTTAAAATTCTCTGTGCTCTTGATTTACATATTTTTATGGATTAAATCCATAATCTACAGATTAACACCATCCAAAAATGACTAAAAAGTGGACAATTGTGGTCTCCCATTCTCCTGTTTTAGAAGTTAGAAAGTTTTAATTGCATTCAGAAACATGTCCTTTCTGTTTGTTTTCTCACTTCTATTTTTAATCTTCCAGTACTGCAGTCCTTCTCAAATTATAGAAATATGCTATTCATTCTGATTAATAAATAATTAAAAAGGCTACAATTAATTAGATTATTTTTTAACTGGCTGACAGAACTAATATTAATACAAGTAAATACATTCATAGGAAATTACTTCCTTAGATGCAGTCAAACTCCCTCTGGGTTTGTTATTCTCAGCTCTGTGTTCACGCTGACAGTAAGGTGTTTTCCACGGCTTATTTATGTTTCACTCATGGGCCTAAACATGATTCTTTTTTCACACATACCCATCCCAGTCCTGCCATTAACCTACTACCCTGTAGGGGAAGAAAGATAGCCCTACCAACTCAGGGTGCTGTGAAAACAGGGACCAAGGGACTTTTAAAACCAATGAAAAGCTTTGATTTCTCTAGTAAAATACTTAAAAATCAACTCAAGGCTTCATATCTGAAAGGAGATGAATTATAGAAATGTTTACACTATTGAAATGTTGTGAGTGGGGGGTCAGTGCACTGAGAGACAAAGGAGAACAAACTTCTGTTTTTTGAGAGACTGATCAGGACGTAAGTGTCAAATCGACTGGATATCTACTCTGAAAGTAGCATATTCAAACTTCGAGGGATAGTTTTCTTTAGTTTTGCACTTTGAAATGAGTAGGTGTAGCATTTTATTTTGGAGGTCTATGTGAGACTGGTGGAAAACTTTGCACTTTTGCATTTGAGTCAGCTCAATGGAGCTGTTATGGGGGATTTTGTGAACATGTTGTTAGCATGTAGGGTTCTCTGTGTGATGGCAGCTGTTACTCCACAGTAGACACAGTTGTTTTTCAGTCAGAAGGTTGGTGGTTCAATCCTTGTTCCAACAGTCCAGTTGTATCGAGGCAAGACACTAGATCCCACATTGCTAAAGGTGGCATTAGAATCAGTTTATAAATATCTATGAATGACATTAGTGAATTAGGGTTGTGCATGCTTTGTTAACTCAATAGTTTAAAATTGAAAAATTCTGCACTAGGATTTATAGTTGGTTAAATGAAATATGAAGTTTTATGTATGATGCCGGTCAGAAATTATGATAAAACTGCAGCACAGTCCCCCACCATAAGTAGGGGCTGTAGCCATAGACCAGCGGCAACTCTAGTCAAGAAGCATTGTCTTTTAGCTCTGCTGCCCAGATGTAAACTAACAAGTAAACAGAGTTGTGTATGCGCTGTGGATGTCCAAAGGCTGATGGTGCTAGCACTGCTAACGTTAGCCACACTCAGCAAACCGATCTTTACCTACAGATGATTTTAAGTAAAGCAAGCTCATTTTTGACGGTTCTCTAAACGTTTTCTCACATGTGGACTAGTTGGTTAGTCAAAGTTTGTATTTCTGTTAAACTGGCTAAGAGAGTTGTCAGCTAGGAGCATCCTGATGGCCATTAAGATGGCATCCCCTGTCATCAGTGCGTGAAAGAGTGTAGCCACATTACATTACGTTCAGTCCTGCCCTTTAGCTCCCCTGAATGTTTTTAGTACTGAAGTAAACAAACACAGTTTTGTTCACTTTAAAAGAAAAACTCATCTGTATCTCCAAGGTCTACAGAAATCAATGAGGGCATCTGTTCCCAAACAAACTTTAAGCCTTGTTTGATGTTTTGTGACCTATATGCACATCATTTCATATTTTCAACATGTTAAAAGCTTCTTCTGAAGTTTTAATGACTTTGGTCATTTGTAAACAAGCGTTGTTACGGGATAAAGAACACTTTGTCACTCCTATCAATGATACCCTTCAGCATCAGGAAAGATCCAAATACACTTTTATGATGTTGCTAAAAGCAAGTATTTTGGACTTCGTAGGTCAGTCAAAATAATTCTTTATGCGTTCCAAAAACAACAAAGAACTCTTTTTGAAGTTAGGGTTGTTTTAGTCATTACATCCAAACCTATTAGGCTCATGATCACATAAACAAGGGACTGATTTTTATCTCCTTTTTTAAATACGTCTAACATTTAACCAGAGGTCTTGGTGATTTCTCCCACATAAGAGGCCACTAATTTAAGGTTGTTTGTTAGCTTGGTAGCAGAAAAAATCAGGCCTGTAAATGGCATGTTGCTTCTCAATAAAACTTAGGACATCAGACAGAGACAGGTCGAACCTCACTGTGATGGCTTCAGTGTCCCCTGACAGGGTCAGAGACACCAGAGTCTTTAGATTCAGACCTCTTTAGGAGGACAGACAAGACTGGCTTCAGAATACAGTACAAATAATGGTGGCATCATCAGTCTTATCTGATAATAACAACAGGACATTCATAATAATCACAGATATTTAATAATTAATTGAAGTTTAGCAGTGATGAGACTAACAATAAAAATAAACTGAACTAGGGCTGCAAGCAGCACTGATCTAGCCCTCGCACCTTCACGCACCCCAGGTTTTGGTGCACAACGGGCTTGTGGCATAGCTGCTAAATGCATTGTTTTAGAGACATCTTTCAAACACAAAATATCTAACATTTTCTGATGTGTCATGTCTGTTACAGTCAACATGAAACAATAATACACAGTGTAGCTGACTAAAGCATGCCATAAAGTATTGCTTTGTCTTAATAAAGGTGGCCCATGGAAATATGCAAATTTTTAAGTTATGATGGCACTGAGTCAATTTGCAGCCATGCCCTGTGGGTCGTATTCTGCACAAATAAAGCAGCAAATCTTCTAGCTGCAGATCAAATTTCAAGAGGATCAGAATACTTCCTGTAGTTAATCCTAGAAGGATCCCTGGAAATAGTTTCATTTTTCAATTTTTTTTTAATTAATTTTCTTTTTCATTTTTTTTTTTAAGAAAAAATTCAAATGCCAGTCTTCCTGTTAATTTGGTGACATGAGTCAAGAGGCTTTTTGTAGGTCCTGTTATGCTGAATATGTGTACAAAATTTCAAATACTTAGGTTGTATGTGGTTTGGGGGCTGATTTTTAAAACAAATTATAGGGGGCATCACTGAGCCATTAAGCCGAACCCACAAACTAATCCTATACGTAACTTTTAAATTTTTCCACTGTGCCTATTCCCACCAATTTTCATGGCAGTGCAAGCCCTTTGGAGCTCTTCAAAACCCTTAACTAGACTACTTCCTCTTTCATGGGGACTAATGGGTCACCATGGCAACAGATTTAGTGTCAGATCTGTGGGTATGAAAATATATACCATGGGAACACTTAAAGGATGTTTCACACCAATTTTGTGGCAGATTTGGTCAAGTTTACAGGAGCTGCATCCGTTTATTTGAAACAAAGTCTGTATCTGTGTCACTTTGGGACATCAAAGTTAGATTGGCTGCCATGGCCACGCCTTTTGAGTTTTGTACACGAGCCTCAGAGCATTTCTTCACAAAGGTCTCTTCAAGCAGACAACTCAGTTTTGAGTCAACCAGAAGAATGCCTTCAGAGGAGATACTCCTGCAAGAACCCCTGGAAATAGCAAGGATTGACCAATGTTGTTACAAAAAATAAAAATGGCGGACTTCCTGTTGACTTGGCAATATGGGTCCAAGAGGCTTTTTAGTTGGTCCTGGCAAGATACATATACCTTCCCATTTTCAAACTCCTAGGTTGAACTTCTGCCAGGGCCAATTTTTTTTATTTTCTAGGGGGCACCACAGAGCCTTTAAGCCACACCCACAAACCAAATTTATATTAATGAGCTTGTTCATGCACTAAGAATTATATGAACCAAGTTTCATGGCTGTATTATCCTTTTTACTACTTGATAAAAGTACTTCCTTTTCATGGTGTTCAAAAAATCACCATGGTAACAGCATTGGACAAAAAGTCATGGTCTTCATAGCAATGCAAGGTGAAGGTCTTTGGATGTTTCTGAGCAAATCTGAGTGGGATTTGATCGCCCATATAGGAATCATGGCTAATTATTCAAAAGCAGTAACTTTCTATTACCAGTAGGTGGCACTGTGGCTGAATCCAAAATTTCAAATGCAGATGTGTTCAGGATGGAACTATTGTTGTGCACATGAAATTTTATTAAGATACGATCAAAAACAGCTGAGTTATAGCAGTTTGAATTTTATGGCGAAGCATCAAGCCCAAACCGAAGTTCGCCGTGTCAGCACATCTACGCCCTCTGATGAAAACTCACCAATTTTGCTACACATCTAGACTAATGACTTAAGGGTTCACTCAGCATATTTGATGAGGAAATAATCAAAACATTACGAGATATACCTCTGAAAGTAAAAACATGATTTTTCCTGTCACCACTAGGAGGCGCTATGATCTGTAAGAAATAAAACCACATAAGTGTATTGGGGCCTTAACCTTCATTATACATGAAAAATTTCATTCAGTTAGGACTTTGCACAGCTGAGCTATAAGCAACTTCCTTTTTTATAAAAAATATGCAAATTTGAGGGCTCACCATGGTCACGCCCTTTGGGTTTAGTACAATAGCCTCATAAATTTTGTTCATTAATGTCTCCTCTAGCCATAAAACAAATTTCACATAGTTCTGATGAACGCTGTCAGACAGGTTAATCCTAGAAAGACCACAGGAAATGGCAAAATTTCACATGTTTTCGAAATTTCAGACTTGCTGTTGGGAATTCACCATGATGATAAGAGACTTTTTTGTGCGTATTAAGAAGCTGAATTTGTGTACCGAATTTCAATCCTGTAGGTGGAACAGTGCCTAAGGGCTGTGTATTTTCATGAGTTTAGGGGAGCGCTGTTGAGCCAATTTCCCACACTCATATTGGAGCAGGCCACATGTCCATGCCAATTTTCATGAGTTTTCGTGCATGTTCAGATACTCAAAATTCCAGCAAAGCGTATAAAACAATAATAATAATCCTAAGGATTTCAATAGGGTCGTCGCACCCTCAGTGCTTGGGCCTAATTATAATATTTAGCCGCGATAAAACTGTTAAACTGTTGTAAAACTGACTTTTGTTCCACTATTTATACTATGTTTTTCTTTAATATTTCACCAAATATTAAAAGTCTGAATTGCAGTAGACATAAGGCTTACAGTGAAAATAAAAACTAATACAAACCACATAAGTACTGTAAAACTATAATGAAGTTATAAAACTGACAACACCCATTATACTATTAAAATTTCTATAAATTAGTTACACTTACCGCTGGATCACTCTTTTTTTTTTGCAAACCAGCAGCAACATCTAACTACATCACTGAGTACCAATATCTACTACTATCCTATATCAAAATATGTTGTCAAGAAAACATTCTTAGTTTAGTCTCTAGATGAGTTGGCCATGTGTTTTAATATAGACAGCTCCTTAAACAGGCGTATGATCAAATATGGTTCAGCTCAGCTGTGGTCTCCTTTATGATGTGCGAGTTTCATCATCTTACCATGCTTAGTTAGGACGTTAGGGCCATTTTTAAGGCCAAAAGAGATGTAAAACTGCATTTTTTTAAGATGCCCTGGGTCACTGCTGATTGGTCAGATGGTGTGATGTCACTGATCCCCACTGATTGGCTGGGAGAAATCATACTGGTTTTACTATATATCATTGAAAGCTGGGAGGAGGCCACAAAAGAAGTAGACCATATATAGTTCCTTGCCTCATGAAGGGCTAAGGTCAAAGGAAAAGAATAAAAAAATCCCTTTGTGTTGAGGGGATTATATTCTTGATAACTGTACTTTATATGAGCTTAATCTAGAGTTTATGAAAGTTTAACTTTTTGAAGTAAACACATGAAACAAATGATATTTTACTTGATTTTCTAATTTTTTTAAGAAATACTTGTATATTTAATCCATTAGGGAGCACAATCCTGGTCAATTTCTCAATTTAAACTGTAATGCAACTACCTGACTCTTAAAGCTTCTGTAGCTGTGGGAAATAGCTATATGCCGTGCTCTTTAATCTGAATGTAAATATGCTGAAGTGCCAACACTGTTAGCACCCCATAGAAACAGTCTGTTTAGCAAAGGTTGAACCGGAAAATTGGGATAAAGTTGTCCAGAGGTTGTTTCAGGTTATACAAAAGCACTGAGTGACAATATTCAGCACAGATATGTGAACATTAACTTGCAGTGGGGAACACTGGTAAGCTGTGCTAGCACTGCTAACATTAGCCACATTCTGTAATCAACTTCAAAACATTTACTAACTGCCCCTGTGACTCATCTTAAAAGAATAGTACTCAATTTTGACTGTTGTTTAGGTGTCCTTTAAACTTTATACTAATCTGATGTAAAATCATTAACTCAGCGATATCAAAATTACCTCAAATTTGGTGCCCATGGGACTTATATTTTCCTTACTATGGTACAGATTTTATCCAGAACCTTGTCAAAGTTTGAAGCTTTCAAATTCTGGCAGCCCCAGTGTATACCTGATGCTGCAGGTATAATAATATTACCACATGTGATTACAGTCAGTCTTTTTTTTCTGCTGTAAAAGAAGGTGAACAGATTTTTAGAAACATCATCAATAATGAATGCTTCTTGTATTTATTTTTAATACTGCATGCATGACCCACATTTCACCTGCCTGGCTCTCATTCTGTGTTTTAGGGGTATTCGCCAAGTGTCGCTACGTCTACTACGGCAAGCACTCAGAGGGCAACAGATTCATCCGGAACGACCAGCTCTGATGGACGGCTGCTCAGGCACAAAGAGGGACATGGATGTGAATGGGTGTTAACAGAAAGAAAAGGATCAAATCTATCTCTTATTTATTATAACCACTGCTGATGTTTGTCTATCTCCCTGGAAAAGATTGTACTTATACAAGCATTATGTTTAGATTACTTTTTAGAGGTTTTTTGGGTCTCCTCTGCTGTGATGGGTCCGCCTCTGCCTCCCTGCTTCCAGCTCAGAGTCAGAGATGACACTCTCTCTGACATGACTGCCTCCAAGCAACAGCAGCCGCACAACTGCAGACACGCACCACACAAACACAAACTCACATAAGCATAGTCTCTCTCTCTCTCTCCCTCTATCTTCTTTTCTTCTCTTCTCTTACACATGGTCAGTGACAAACAGACCTGGCCAATTGCATCCTTTTCTCTGACAGCCATGATGGATCACCCGTCCACTACTGCCACTAATCAAGGGTGAAAGGGGTGACGGTCACACACCTGGGGCCTGACATGGACTCATCTCTCTTCTTCTCTCCCTCTTTTACACTCACACCCTTACACACATTACTGCTGTTGTAAATATTAAGACATTGCAGTGACAGAAGGTGCCTTAGCTTGGCTAAAACCATTCCTATGATCCTCAGTCAAAACTTGAAGCTTTCAAAGTGTCTCTTGTTTTGTCTAAGGCAGAGCCTATAATGCTTTTCCTCCCTTCTCTCCCCTTTTTAGATGAACATTATTGAATAAATACACGTATGTATATATTAGCATATGTTATTTTCTGAAAGAGATATATTTAAAGCAGGTTTTTAAGACAAAAGCATTCCAGTTTGAGCTTTAATAAGGATAGTGTTGTAGTTAAGTATGCATTTAGAGCAGTGGTTCTCAACTAGTGCAAGACAGTCTGGCTGCAGACTGCGGATCTCCAACACCCCTCTTGCACTTGTGCATTGAGATGCTAATAAAACTAAAAAAAAAAAAAAAGGTCAGAGGCCTTATCTGGGATTAAATTATGTATAGACCTGTTTGAGGAGACATGCGAACACTAGCTCCCTTTAGCTTAGTTAGCTTTGGCTAAAGCTACCATAGATACGCAAGCTACATAGTTAATGTTCCAACATAAGACAATGACTGTGTCCGAAATCACTCCCTATTCACTATATAGTGCACAATATAGTGAATACACCATTTTGTAGTGGTGTCCGAATTCTGAGTGAGCATTGTTATTCACTATATAGTGCACTCATTCTTTCCCATAATGCATTGTGAAAAGTAGTGGACAACCGATGTTCACTAGCCCAGCAATATTTACCATAATGCATCACAGTTGCTGCTGTCAAACATAATGGACGAACAAGCGGAGCACAGGAGCATATAAAAACTTTTTAAATGTTTTTTTGTTTGTTGGTTTTACCAAATCTGTAGGAAAATGTTAAGTATTCAAAACGGAGTAACTTTTTTTCCACCTATGGTGATTACAAGACATGAGACCATCATCTTTTTGCAAAATAGGTCATAATACACACAAAAAGACACAAAACTTTTGATCAACTACCATATTTATTTTTTGTTAAAATACATTACGTTTATTATTACTTTTCAGTGAAATTCTACTGTTAATTTCAATCGTTGTCAAGGAAATTTACAAGCCGTTGTTGCTAAACGTTTTAATTGTGAGACGGCGATGACGTCATTGCCCGCAGCTGGAGTAGTGTCCAAAATCATTTTTGTGTTTTGCAGTTGAGTCCACTATATAGTCCACTATATGCTGCTCACTATATAGTGGATCGGGAGTAGGGAATGAGTGTGTGGTTTCGGACCCAGCCAATGTATTTCAGTTAGCTTTAGCAAACATAGCTAAAGCTAACGTAGCTTGATGAGCTACATAGATAATATAGCTATGTGGCTACATAGCTTACATTAGCTTTGTAGCTCGGTTTACATAATCATGAGTTTCATGAGGTAACCGTTAGCTACATCAGCTACATTATCTACATAGCTCTATCATCTATGTAGCTTATGCCGCTAATGAAGCTACGTTTGCCATGTTAGAATTTTTTCATTGAGGATGATTTTTTTTCCTTTAAGTAGACTGTTTACTTGGCTTTATTTAACATTTTGTAATACAGTTTTACAGGTCAGGTTATGAACCAGTTTTATTTTGTAAGTTTTAGCATGTATTTTTGTTCTAACAGAGGTGGCATCTCACAGGAACAGTCTGCGAGAGGGGTCTTCTGAGAGCTATGGTCTGCAGCCAGACCCCTCTCAACTAGCGAGTCAGTACTTTAATGTAGGCTGCATAGCTGGCTATTGAGTGATTTGAAAAAGGTGGCAAAAAGCCTACGAAGCAGATAAATGCATGTATATATACATGCATTGTATCTATCATTGTATCTGTATGTCTGTCTTGGCTATTACACTCTTGAAAAAGAGATTTTAAAATCTGAACAAGGTTTATGAGGTTAGAAAAATTAAACAAAATAATTAACTCTGTTTTTCTGATAGGTTGTTAATGAGTTAATTTCTTAGGTTCTCAAGAACTTAAATGCTATGGTGGGATGCAGAGTAAAATAAAATAGATATCCCCCAGAGCTTCTGTAGTTTCTGTAGTGATGTGTTTTCTTAAACATGTCTTAGTTAATCATATGTTTTTTTCCTTCTTAGGTTCAAACTGTGAAATTTTTCATTAAATACATTTGATTGGACATTTTGAAGAAATCTGAGTTGCGGTTTCTCGTTAAGGAGGTGGTCATAGTCCTGATGCTTCACCAGTTGAGAACCACTGATATAGAGAACATGAAAGAGAACATGAATATGTATTATGGTGGTTTTTTACAAGTTTTTACCTTTACGCTTTCAGCTTGTGACGACCTACAACTGAAATGTATCAGTTTAAAAAGCATTTTTTTTTTAAATGTGTTGATCCTAAGTTGAACTTTGAGCCTAGAGTTGTAATAAAAGTCTTCTGTTTCTATTATAATAGGGGTGTGAAGAGATGATGCCGTCATGTCTGTTTACGTAATGCTGTCGATGACAACTGATGATGTTGTCCCATTTCATAGGGGAAGATTCCACTTCTACGCCTTGTTACTCTCTTACAAGAGGAACATAGTCTGTGTAGGTTCTCATTCATCCAGGTCATGGTTATCCAAAGCTTGGCCCAAAGGGGGCTGCTGGACTTGACTGAGGTTCTTGAAGACATTTGTCTCTCCTCCAGAAGGCTTCTTCAGTTCATAGAAGAAACAGCTTCAATCAATCATGTTTTATTTATATAGCACCAGTTCTTAACCAAAGTTATCTCAAGACACTTCACAAAGAGGGCAGGTCTAGACCGTACCCTTTGATGTATCATTATACAGACCTAACTCTAATCACCACAAGTGGAGTACTAGCAGTATCATTACAGTGGTGAAGAGAACCTGCCTTTTAATGGGCAGGAACCTCAAGCAGAACCAGACTCATGTTGACAGCTGTCTGCCAAAGCCATGCTGAAATTGGAAAGGGTTAGGGTGGTAAGGGGTGGGGGAGTAGAAAGGCTTCTTCAGAACTTAAGAAACCATTTGGGGGCCTTTTAGAGGAGATGTTAAACATCTTCAAGAACCTCAGTTAAGTCCAGTTACCCTCTTTAGACCAAGCTTTGGATAAGGGGCAAAAAGGTACCTGACAATGAGTGGTAGAGGTAAAACCTAGAAATGGGACTGAGCTAAGGTTTCAACATTACATAAAATATATGTGATTGCACTGGAAGTTGTTAAAATATGTGTCTTTTACTTTAAGGAAAAATATATTTAACCTCTCAACCCCCTCAGGTATCAAAATAACTACTCAGTACTTAAGTCAATATTGAATGAATTAAGCTGGGCATACACTATGTGATTTCAAGATGACTCTGGTGGAATATCAGCTCACACTGTGACTAAATCACAATGTGCACGATTTATGTGCTCCCACAGTATGGTCAGATGGTTACCACTACCTGAGTACTCGCACTGCATGAGTGAAGTCAGGAAAGACTGTGATAAATATCTACAGTTTCCTTTTAAAAAGTGTCAAATACTGAGGATGAAGTATCTAGCCATATCCTGTCTCTCTCGCTATCTCTCTATATTTCTCTTTATACAGCATTGCCATCCATATCAGCTGGAGGTCTATAGACAGGCATATTTCCTGCTTGTTTATTTCCTTTTTTATTTTGGGGGGGGCATCAGAAGTCATTCCTGCTGATGTCATGGCGATTTAGGATATTAGGTAAAAATACCCCATAGTTGAGGATTCTGCTCTCACTTTTCAGGGTGGGTGGAATTGTATGACTGAAACACATCAGAAATACATTAACTAGTCGGGAGTAGGTGGTCGGGCCGTAGCCAGGTCCTGGTCGGCTGTCGTATCCCCCTGTACAGTATGACACGACTTTCAAGTGCGTTTCACAATTTGTCTGAATCGGATGAAATTAGCGCAGTGTATGCCCAGCTTATTTTATACCTTTTCTTGAGTAGATAGCAAGACAAGTAGTTTTCCTTCTACTTAAGTACGTTTTATTTTAAGGTTCTATGCTATTTCCTGATTACGACATTCTTGTGCTCTTTCCTTCCCAGGTACGCAGTGATATTCAGTACAAGATGATAGCTAGTTGATACAATTTGAAATAGACCTGCAGTATTTTCAGTTTTCATTCAAATAGAAGACTATTTTTCTAGTCAGATATTTTGTTATCAGTTATCTGAAGAGTACTGTAAAATCTCTTCTTGTCTTGTCTGCTTAGCATCTCATCCCACCCCTGTTTGTTATTACTTGTGTGGTAATTGTGATTTTACATGTTGTGTTATGATTTTTAAAGGCCTATCTTAAAATGCCTATGGCTCTGTAAAGTGCCTCTTTTTTAATCTTGTTGCAGGCTTTCCATCGATACAACATCCCAGTTTAAACCTATAACATGATTGAATGATGTGGTGAAGCTGATCGGATACAACATTGTAATATCTGAATGTCTCCAGGTGATTAAAAGGGTTTAACTAATGTGTTTCTTGTCATCCTTTAGTCTTTCACTGCTGGCACCCCAGTACATCTGAAAGATCTGTTGTAAACTCAGCAGATCCTGGGAACATTTAAATTGCCTTTTGCTTCTTATTATTCCAACAGGATAAGACGAACCTTACAAACAAATCTGTCACCTCATTATGCTTGATTTCATCACATAGTTTTTTTGAGGTGAAGTGTTGAATTATTTGAATAGAGATGATATTAAAAAGAAGAGACTTGCAGTATTTGGGAGTTGAAAGAAACCACGCTGAGCTTCAGTCCAGCGCGTCAATCATCTTCAGACAGATGAAGGAAAGGTCAGAGATAGCCTCATGCAATGTTTGTCCACAGTGTCTGAATCTGTTTCTTATTTCTCTTGGCTTAAACATTTGTGCGAGTCTTCAGGATTGTGTGCATGTGTGAGCATGCGTGCTTGCTTGCTCGTGTTTATACACCACTTCCTACAAGACTGTGTGACCATATTCCAGCTGACATGCCGTTCAGGAGCCTGGTCACTAGTGCCGGCGTTTCAAAATGACAAGGTTTATTTGTCTGTGTTTTGATATGCTCAGAGGAAAGTGGGACTGACAGCCGGAGGAGGCAGGAAGAGGGGAGCCACAACAAGTTCCCCCCCGCACGACACAAAATGTCATCCTTCCCCTGACTGCGGCGCGCGCCCAGCCATCCTGCTGAAAAGAGCAGACATTTAAAACTTTGTGACATGTGTCACAGGCACTGCCATTGAGCCAGTGCCACTGATGGAGCTGGAATTGACAGGCCCCGAGCCACCGGAGCTGGCTGGGGGACACACCGAGTTTGGTGTGTGTCACTTCCTATCCTCGTCAGGGATGCATCCTGAGCTGCCACACCAACACAAACTGCATTATGGGATGGGCGGGGAGTGCCAGAGCGGGTTGACATATGCCTGACATGTGCATGTGAAGATATGAATGGGATGCCTGGCATCATGCATAGAAGGTTAATTAAGGTGTGAGCCACAGATCTACCTCTAGGCGATGCCCTCTGTGACCCCCGGGTCCGTCACTGCTGCTGCTCCTTGAGAACTTCCTGCATGAACAAATGGCACGCTACTTCATCAGAGCAGATCAGTGACATTCTGCTGTAGGAGCCCTGCAGGCTTCTCTGCTAGCCACTGAAAATAGAAGATACAACTGTGTACCTACATAGCTTCTATGTGTATCTGCTTCTGTGAGCACCAGCTGGATGTCAGACTGTGCAGTGCAATTTTTTTTCTGTTGCTTTCAATCTGTAACATTTCAAATTAAAAACCACCCTAACAGTGCACAATACAAAATGATCCATATGATCCAAATTGTCTTAATCACATTGAAGTACAGAAGAGTCAATGAAGCTCAAATATTCAAGTATTTAAAATCTGCTTGAATTTTCACTTTGCCATTGAAAGACAGAATTTTCCCACAATGCATTGCATCAAGGAAACCTGTGAATTCCACATACTCTGTGTCTGCGGTGTTCCATGTATGTGATGGTGTTCAGACAGATGGAATAATAGCATGACAACAGAATACTTTATCATGCCTGTTCTCTTTGATGTTACTCCATGACTATGTTGGCTTCTACCATGCATGTGTACATTAGAAAATTAAAATGTTGAGGTTTTCTATGTAGGATGTGCAGGATCCAATCAAATCCTGTGGTTTTTCTTCTTGAATGACTCTTCCTTCATGGGCTTCAGTCACAAAACAGCTAAACCGCTTGGTATATCTTCATTTATTAAACAGACCTGTGCAAGATTCTGGACTACCTTCTCTCTTCTAATCTTGAATGCACACCCTGCGTTCATTTAACATATGCAGTATGTTGTTTCAAAAGTCCGGATAAAGTAGGGGAAAAAAAACGCTTTTAGGTTTTCTGCACATTTGTGGGAATGTGTGTCCAGTTAATATTGGGTTCTGATGTTGAAATTATTCATTTAGGCCACTTTTTAACACATTTTCACCACTGTTTCTGCCCATTTATGTCACATATGTTTACCCATTCAACCATTTTTGCCACTAAAAATGCATTTTGCTGCTTTTCACATTTTTTCTGCCCATTTAACCCCTTTTTACCTTGGGTTTGTATACCAACTTTTGACTATTTTGCTACTTTTAACCACTTTTCACTACTTTAGACAACCATTTTTGCCACTTTTTAACTTCTTTTCACCATACTTTCTGTCCCTTTTGCCTTTCTTGACCCAAATTAGCCACTTATATCCCATTTTTACCTCTTTAAACCAATTTTTGCCCAATTTTTTCCACTTTTCACCACTTATTGCTGCCATTTTGCCTATTTTCGCCTTTATTTTACAATTATTTCAAGTTATTTCAGTTCCTTCGACTTTATTCTCTGGTATCCTGACATTTATGCACATCATGGCTTAGCTATGAAGTCTAACATTACTTTTCCAATTATATAGTTCAGTGTGCCCATCCACGCTGTTAACATTGTCTATAAAAAGATAATTCTGTGGCTACATTTTGAAAAAAAGGCTTTATTATACTACAGTGTAAATAAATAAGATTCATTATTTGTTGCTTTGATGAGAGTGGTTACTATCAGGTTAAATATGAAATATGGTAATTATGGTTTAACTTTATAATGGATCATGATTTTGCTGACCTCCATTGGCCCCCCTTTTGGCTGGGCCCCAGTAAGCTGGGTGGCCTTTGATCTTGGTGGGACTCACCTGGTTAAATAAAGGTTAATCAGCTGTTTGCTATCATAATATATAAGGACAGATTCACAGGAGCCTATGCATTATGTTGTATTTCGAAATTCAGCATGTGGACGGGGAAGGTTGAATTTGAGGGTTACTCTTTCTTGAAAAAGCAATGCAAAAAATTGAGGGTTCTTAGAAATGCCTCTAGAAAGACAACTCCAACAGCTCTCCTCAGAAAAAGTTTAAAACAAATGCCTTAGGAAGTTTTTAATAGCTTACATCATTGAAAATAAGACTTCTTTTCTACCCACTTTTGGTGTTACAATACTTTCGAATACATTTAAAAATCAATAAAAAGTATGAACACTTTAAATTGATTTCAGAAAAATAAAAAATGTGACACCAATTTATCAAGCAGATTTGAGCCTCTCTCATCTGACAAAAAATACGCATCGTCCCATTCATAACTATAAAGCCTCCAATTTTAAAGGCAATACTATTGTTAACAATATATATATATATATAAAGATACAGATTTACTCAGAAATGGACTTGGATCTCAGTGATTAAATCTGAAAATCATGTAAAAAGTATTGATGAAATCATATTGCAAGCCCTATACAGTGATTTACCATTTTGTAGGTTATGTATCATTGCATTCCTAATATTAACATTTATAAAATAATACTCAGTGCTGCCCTGTGTTTTTACTGCAAGTGTCACCAAGAATTGTAGATATTCCTTTTTCTGCTGGCATTACATTTTTTGCTGAATATACCATGAGCTTTATATTGCACAATTCACCTGCCCAAAAGGCACAATGGTGTCTGGCGCACTGTCAGAAAAACTAAGGCCCAATCAAAACGTCACTACATATCAGCCTGCAGCGCGATGACTGATTGGCAGGAGCTCATGCAAATTTACAAGAAGGCAGAGGGGAGAAAAAAAAGACTCGTCTTTATGAGTGACAACCGGCCACTGATAACAGGGCAGCAACCAAGATGGGGTGAGATTTAGCTCCAACTGTCCCTCTGGCTCCAGAAATCCCCCCTCCCTCTCCCTTTTCTCTCCCCTTCTACAAATTCTCTCCTGCACCTGAAGACATTTGGCAGCACACCCGTGTCTCACTTGATCCACAGAGGCCCAAGGAGGAAAGGAGGAGGGGGAGAGCCGGCCCTTATTTCCGGGGCCCAGACTTAGATGAGTAACATTTGTCATTCAGGGTTGTGCTGTAGTAATTAGCTTGTCAGTGGGCACCGGGCTGAGCTGGCTCTTTCTGTTAAGAAAGATGGACAGACTGACACAGGAGCTGACAGCCAGTCGATAATGTGGCAATTAATGTCATAAATAATTCCACTGCCAATTATATCAAAATGGACTCTGCTCTTTCACAGGGCCTGGTCCTCCCTTATCATTTCCTCTGATAAGGGGAACAACCGTCTTCATCCCCCCTTTAATTATGGGCCTTTTTATATGGAAATACAACATGGCCTCACTCTCCCATGTTTATAGCACAGAGGGAACGAAGGAGACATGGACAGTAAATGTAACCTGCTAATGAATCTCTGTTTTTATGCCCTTTACCTCGGATATTTCCAGAGGTCACATATAAAGACTGTGAGGCATTCAAATGTCAATGGCATGAGGAAAAGAAAAAAGCATAACTTGATTTGAAAATGAAGACAATTATGTGAGAGAGATCGATCAGAGCCGATGTTGTAAAGGTTGCAAAAGCTTAACCAACAGTGAGAATATTGATCCTGACGCCCTACCACTTGGTGGGAAAAATTATATCCATTCTCAGTCTTCAAGATGCAGGTCAATCAATCGCAGAGAGAGAGAATACATGATGAGCTGGAATCAGCGCGGGTTCACTGAATAGTAAATGCGCCGTATATTGGATGGAAATAAAAAGAGAAAAGTGGGAATTTGCTTTGAAATGCTTATTATCCGCCGCCGCGGCCTGTTTCCACAGGCTCATTTGTCTCCACAAGTGACTCGGTCTGTGTGAATGGTCCCCATCAGCCTGACACTAAACTCTTCCTGTGAAATGTATGAGCAAATAAAGTGAGCTCAGCACATGTAAAGGCCTCCTAATGCATTGTAAAACAGCCTTAAACACATCAGATGTATCTTGGGGACGGGAAGGTCGCTCTGATGGTAAAATATGGTCTCTGCTGAGAAGTCTCAAGGTCGTGTCACATTCGCCTACATAATGCATGATTTCCCGTTACTCTTACAGACTCCAATCATGCCTCGCAAGCCTTGATATGAAAATTTTACTAAGTAAATCAGCTACCTTGCTGGCATTTCTATTACCCCTCTGTGTGTGCTGACAGAGAAGATGAATAACGCTAAATAATAACACTTGGTAATAAATCATATTTACTGCTCATACAGAGAAACACTGCAGTGGATATAAAAGCGTTAGCTTGTTTTATTCTTTCATCTTGCCTGTATGGATTTTACTTCCGTTTTTTTGTTTGTTGTGCGTGTGTAAATGTGTTCTTTGTACTTTATGGAGATGAGTGTGTCACTCCTCCACTTGTCACTGTCATCTTGTTAGAGTGTGAGCGTAATTATTGTGTCATTTATTGCACGAGGATTGCTTGCTTTGAATAAAGCAGTTAAATGACCCTGTTAGCATAATTAATTTAAGCATCCTGAGGGGCTGCAAAGTTGCAGCCTCATGAATATTAATCATTGTCAGTGTCACTGCTAAATATTGTATGACAACAATGCAACATGTTTTTGTTTTGAAGGGGTACAGCGTTTGATGCAATTTTTGAGTGAAATTTGGACTCTTTGTTCCTGCTTTACAATCACTTTCCCTAAATTCTCTTTGAATACAGAAGAAATATGTAAATACAAAATGACCCAATTGTTGAATGAATATTTAAAGAGACACACTCTCTTTTAATGCTCATTAAAACAAAAGATACATTCATTTGGCAAAAAGCATGCAATAATTATACTGAAAAGTATGACACAGGACTCACACCCTAAGGCCCTGCAGAGGATTATTAACACAACATAAATCAGCAGACATCGATTTTGCAAGCTTGACTTCAAGGATCAGAGATTTCAAAGAAAATTCTGGGAAATATTGGCATTTACTCCTTTTCTCTACTGGGTCCTGAGGGTGGCAGATTGTGTGTTTGTGTGTGTTTATCTACAAACAGGACAAGCACAAGAACCAGAAAAAGGCCCTGAGGAGATGGGGATGATTTTCTCACATGGGCAGTTCTGTATGACTCCATTGATGCACGAGAGAATACTTGAACAAACAGTGAAGAGTACATTGAGCCAAGTGATGTGTACCCACTGCAGCAATGATACCACACTGCAGTTTACTGTATGTAACTGTCATCGTGGATCACCAGAGGAAGGCTCGCAGATGCAGGAGTTGCCCAGGAGAAATTATTTCCCATGAACGTCTTTGAACTGTAAACAATCTTCTTATATTTCATATGAATACACACGTTATGAGCCCCGCAGTGGTGCGGCCTGAGGGAGGAATGTGTTGTGTTGCGTGTAAGACTTTGTGGTATTTCCTGCGGCGCTCTGATCTTATCTCTGGGGTCCTCTGGAGGGCAGCGTCACAAACTGCTCGGCTTGTCCTCGGACGATGACAGTGACATACAGAAGCGGTCAATTTTCTGACATGCAGCGGTGACTAATTGTGAGGAAAAGGTGAGCGGGATCTGTTCTCAGGCCATTCCTAAAGACATGGAGATCCAGCACTCCTTCCCCCCCATGGGTACAGCCGAGCACAAATGAAATCCTTGAATCATGAATACTCTAAAGGTGAGCAGCTATTTACTGCAGCCAATCTTGTTTTTTTTTTATGGGAGTAATAATGGTGGTCAGTAGTAAGAGGCTCATGTTTTAAGAATGTGCCTCCCTGTAGGCAGAACTTAGACAAGGTTATTGACTTGAATTCTTTATTTTTAGTGAAATATGTGAAAGAGATAAAAGCATGTAGTTATTGTTTTGAAAAAATCTACTTTAGTTATAACATTTGTAACTGCAAACTATGAGCTAGATATGAAATCAAACAGCATCACATTTGATCACACAAACATTAAAATTGGAACATTTAAAGCTCCTGTGTGGTGTTATTTGTGACATAAAATACAGATTTAAATCAATAGCTGTGCCTCTATATGGCCTCAAAAAGCTAACAAGACCATCATGAAGAAGATGAGTTATCCCTGAGATATTTATCTCAAACACCTGTTTTCTGTAGGGGGTAGGTTTCAAAATAGATTTGAGTCACCAGCAAAAAATGTGATGGGTTTTTTTTGGTCACAAGAATCCTACTTACACGTGCAAGATCTGCAGAGATACTACACACTGTTTTTTCTGAAGAGGGTGCTAAAACAAAATTAAAGTTCATCTTAGTTGCTTTAAAGGTGACATATTTAACCCTTTAAAGACAAGTTTATATTGGTCTCTGAGGTCCCCAAAACAAGCCTATGAAGTCAGTTGCTGAATAAACACTTCAATATTGGATTTTTACATGTCTTAAACACCCTCTGTTTCAGCCCTGCTCAGAACGAGCTGTTTCTGTGTCTGTGGCTTTAAATCAGGGGTGTCAAACTCAGTCACAGAAGGGGCTGGATTCTGGATTCAGGACTAACCTGAGGGCCTAACAGCGTCACCTTTTTAACCATATACTGTTAACCCTGTGTTACTAGTAATAAAATAGGCAAAAAAAAAAAAAAACTTAGCACTGATGATAAACGATTTTGACATTTAAAGAGTTAAAAAGATAAGTTTAAAGGCTTACAATATGGGAAAAGTAAATTTATTAGTTAATAAAGGTCAAAACATGAAATTGAAATTTAAAAAACAATGTTTTTTAATGGCAAATATATTAGAAGGAAGTCAAAATCATGAGTATAAAAGGTCAATTATGAAATAAAATATTTAATCATGAAATTGAAAAAATATGTCAAAATATGATTCAAATTTTAAATTGTGAGGCGGAAGGTCAAACTATGGGATTAAGAAGTCAAAGTTTGGGGTTAAAAATATGAGGTAAAATACAAAATGGTTAAAAAAGGTCAAAATATCACTTAAAAATTAGAATTATGAATCTTAAAGCTTAAAATATTATATGAGAAGTAAAAATTATGAGTTGAAATGCTCGAAGTATGAAGTTAAAAGTCAAAATCCTAAGTTTGAGTCCTAATTGTGAGATGCTAAATTGAAAATATGAAATTAAAACACAAATTAATTTCTTTTCTACTATTTCCTGATGTCTTATCCAAATATTTTTACTCCTTACTTTTTCAGGTTTTGTGACTTAACAAGGATATCTTAAATCATCAAGGATAAGTTTACATGTTTATACTTGAGGAATTCTGCAGACTTCATACTGATGGGCCAGTTATAACAGAAATATGAGATCATCTTGCGGGCTGAATTTAACTGTTCCCCGGGACGGATTTGGCCCCCGGGCCTTGAGTTTGACACCTGTGCTTTAAATGTTACTGAGCTGTCTGACTCCGCCCCTCTCAGAAATGGATGTGGCTTAATTGATGTGGCTCTCCTGATCCTCCTCTCAGCAGGATCAGATGGCCACATCCATTTCCTAAGGGGGGCAGAGTCAAGGGAAAAATCAGACAGCTCGTGAGCATCTAAAGCCACAGACACAGAATTAGCTTGTTCTGAGCAGGGCTGAAACAGAGTTTTTTAGACATGCAAAAATCTAATACTTGTTTTTCTTTTTCAGAAACAAACTTCACAGGCATGTTTTGGGCACTTCTGAGACCAATACAAACTTGTCTTTAAAGCGTCAAATATGTGACCTTTAAAAATACAACCATAATGTATTTGTCACCATAGAAAAACAGAGTAAAATGAAAGTACAAGCCCAGTTAGGGCTTCCTTAGAGAAATCACACCAAGCATTGAATATTAACAATAATAACATTCTAACTTTAGTGTATGAGCATGCTAACATGTATTGATTGGTGCAAACAGAAGCAGAGCTAATTCTACTTTAAGTCATTAGTTTTGAAGCTATTTAGTTAAAAAGAGAATATTGAATGAATATCTGCTTGTTGTGTTGTAAAGGAGAAGTCAGGGATCAATATTCACATGAATTAAACTCACATGACCGTGAACTGCTAACATATTTACTAGCATGACTGATCCAGCAGTTCCACTTTTTCAAGAAAGTTCTGTAAGTCATTATTCAGTTCAAGCTTTTTGCTTTTTCTCACAGCAAACTATACAATCGCTCACCATTTCAAATATGCATATGGTGATTTAATGCCAACAGCAGAAAATATCGAACTGCTCACTAGAGTTAGTTAGAAAGTCCCTGAGCTAAAGGTTTATTGGTTGTTTTTCTTCTTCTTCTCTATGTGTGGGTAAACTTCAGCTGTGAACCTTCGCATTTGGGTATTAGCAATTTTTTTTTCTCTCTCAGACAGGCTGACAGGCCTAACCTTGTCCGCTTTTCCAAACATATTGATTAGCCTGTGAGAAGAGAGAGGCTATGAGACCGAGAGCAGATGCTGAACTTGAAGTATTATACTTTCTGCTAATGGGATCCAATTATTCCACAATGAGGGGAAAGTTTTAGGTTTTTGAAAAAGAATTATTGTTTATGAGTTAAAAGAAGGCAAAAACACATTAAAAGTTCAGTTTATTTATTTTAAGTATAATGAGAATAGAGCAGGGAAGTCTGTGTTGCTCCAATGCATAAAACAACCTGATTTAATGTTTGGGCAGTCTGTTCACAACAAGTCAAACATCACACTGGCCACTGTGACATGGACAGCAAAGAAGATACACAGATCGATAATCTCAATATCCAGACAGTGAAAATATCTTTTCTTGTGTTTATTTTAACAAATTATCTTCCTGGTCTTGTGAGTCTAACTCTGCTGATCTCTGTTCTTTTATGGAGGCTTGTTGACATACTGTCAGTTTTCTTTAAAAGAAGTTATTGGAAAATAAATTGAGTTGTATAAATCAGTGTTGTCTAGCTGATAATTTCTTTACAGTACAGTACTGTACAGAACTTTTAGGTCCTAAAACTGAACAAAAGGCCTGAACAAAAGAAATGACATGTCAGTCCCTGCAACCCCTCTCCAAACACTGCACATCACCACAGACGCACCATCCTTACTGTGAAGCACAGTAGTGGCAGCATCATGCTGTGGGGATGCTTCTTAGGAGCCGGTCCTTGAAGGTTTATGAGGGTACCATGAATGCAGAAAAATCCTGGACAACAATCTTATTCAGTCAATAGAGAATTTGTTCCTGGATTTGAAAATGGCTGTTCACACTTGATCCCTGTGCAATCTGACAGAGCTTGAGCAGTTTTGCTAAAAATAAATTGGAGTAAAATTGCAGTGTCCAGAGGTGAAAACCTGACTGAGACCTATCCACACAGACTCAGTGCTGTGATTGCAGCCAAAGACACATCTAGAAAATACTGACTTAGGGGGATAAATATTTATGCAGTCACTTATTTTATATTATTTTTTCTTCTTGACATGACTTTGTAGAAATCTGTTTTCACTTTTAGTTTTATCTATTTTGTCAAATAGACAAATTATGACTAATTTATCAAATCCATTAAAGGGTGGCACATTCAAGGTGTTAATAGTTTTTATAGGCAGTGTAGATCTATGACAAAATATGATTTTTTTAAATAATGCAATAAAATTTGAGTAACTTCAACAGACAGCTATCCAAATTTCTTCAAGTTGGCTGTTGTTTGTTTCAGATTAAAAAAAACAACCATTGGTGATGAGCTCAGAGAGGAAGATTCACCAACTTTTTCAAGCGAGGACATCGAACACAAATTTCAAATGGCAGCATCAGACAGAGAAAAGAGAAAAAGCCAACCCCGTTGCCTTTGTTGTTCTCCTTTAATTCTGTTAATCGCCCCCAGGTAAAGATTAGCTGCTCTTGCCAATTTAATTCAGCCTCAAATGATGCTGCTACAAGGTCACTTTTTCTTGTCTTCCTCTCTTCCTGTGTCTCTTCACCCCCCCACCCCCACCCTTTGCCTCCCCCATCTCCCTCCCATCCCATCTCCCTCTCTCCTCCATTTCTCTTTCCGTGAGCAGGATTGAGTTGTCATGTAGTTCTAATAGGCAGCACAGGGAATCATTAGTCCACCTCGGCTCCTTGACTGATGGGTATTTCACTCCAATCATCTGAGTACTGTGCGTGTGTTTGCAGAGGTGTGTGTATGTGTGCGTGCAGAGAAAGAGCAGGAGAGCAACCCCCCCCTTCCCACTGTCCAACATACACACGTATCCTCCCCCTCCCTCTACTGCATTGTGTGCCTGCTGCTATTGACGGAGTGTCAGAGCTGAGGGGAGATGTCTTAATCAACTTGGACACACTGGGCATTGATTTGACAAGCTGCTGTAATGACCTTCTTGTTTTTGTAAAGGATCACTGTTTATCTGGGCCACAAGTGATGCGCTGAGCATGCCTCATTGTCATGGAAACTATTATCACGGCTGAATTGGGATGGGCCTTGGTCTTTGGATCTCCCTTTTTCTCCCTCTGTCACTTTCTGTCTCTATCACACACCACTAGCACACCGTCGTCAGTATTGACATGTTTGTTTGATGTATTGCAACCATATGTGTGTGCTGTATATGTCCGTGTGTTTGAAATGTTTAACACTTTCAATGGAATTCGTCATGGGTCAAAGGGAAATGCTATAATTGGTGTCAACATCTTTTACATCAATGGTATGGAAATCGTTACAGACTGGATGGATTGACTGAGAAGGTTCAGTTATCCCATGACAGCTGATTCACTTATCTGCCCTGAAGCTTTTTTGGAAAATTATTTTAAATGTTGTCTCACATTGATTTACTAAATGACCCATAATGACATTTGAAACAGACAGTTTGATCTCAGTGGGAAAATGAAGAAGCAAAACCTATATATATATATATATATATATATATATATATACAGTATTTAACAAATTTATTAGACCACCACCAAAAGTAAGGTTTATGCCATAGCTGCCCTAAATTAACAGCATTGGTAATTACCAAAATCATTTTTTTTATATATTTCTGCAATGGTTAATACGCCAATATGTAGAAGCTCTTCAACCCAAATGATATTTTTAATGCAACAATATCATTACTTTTGTTATCCATGAATTTTCAACTTTACTGATTTAAAAAAAAAACAGAAAAAATAGTAAAGCACATTATTATTTCTTGATTAATATGTCAAATTATAGTTATTTACTTGCATTCCTGAACAGAAAAATTAGTTTTAGTGGTTGAATGTTATGCTTGATTAATTTCTGACTTCTCAGAGAAGCCCAGTGAGCCGGCTCAAATTTAGGTATAAAAAGGTGAATTCAGTTTGAAATTCCTCATTCCTGTTCAAAATGGTAAAATGTGGAAAGCTCACTGAAAATGAAAGAGTCTGCATTAAAGCACTTCATGATGCTGTATGGTCTCTGAGACAAATATGACAGGTGGTCTATCAAATTTGTTAGGCAGTGTGTGTGTGTGTGTGTGGGTGTGTGTGTGTGTGTGTGTGTGTGTGTGTGTGTATATATATATATATATATATAGCCTTATAAACCTGCATTAGAAACCTACTGTTACCTTCATACAATTTTATTTAGTGTCTTATATATGAAAAAGGTATTCATCTGAAAAGTACTACAAATAAAAGTAAACATATTATCACCAATATATGTTCAATATATATAAAGCATCTCTAACTGTTGCAACAGATAGGTAACAGACTTACAATTATAACAATATATAATAGAATATAAGGTAGTTTCAATTTCTCTAAGATTACACAATTTGCTAATGCTTAACACAATACAAAAATTGTTAAAAATAAGAATATTTTCAGTAAATGTGATTTAAATGTGATCTGAATGTGATCGTTATCTGATAGCTGATTTAAATTATTCATTCTCTTGGATGAACTTAGTCTGTTTTCAGGGTCAATATAAAAGAAAATGCACATAGAAAGCTTTGCATCTAAGAAGTAATGAATAATGAGTAATGAAAAACACCCGTTTTCACAATTGGTGCATTTCTCACACAAACTAGCGGAAGGATAACATATTACTACCAATTAGCAAACGTTATCATTTATGTTTTTGTTGACGGACAGGGGCAGCCCTGACAACAGCTGGTCAAAGAGGCAATGAAGGAATTGTGGCCACCTCAATGTAAAAGACATATCATTGAACTGCATGGATCTATTCATGTGACAGCATAAATTAGCCCTAAGCAACATTTTTTGTGTGTCTGTGCAGAACTTTTAGGCATGTTCGGGCCAAAAATGGAGGCTAAAGTAAGGCGTGTTGTGGCAAGTAAGCCAGCCTGAGAACACAACTGGGCAGGAAAGATTGATACAACTCGGTCATGCTCTGGATGTCCTTGCATGTGGATATGGCAAGTAAGCATGGCCTACTGTCCAGGTGAGTAGTAGGGTTGCCACAAGCCCCTGTTTGGGCTGTGGATGTACCAAGGGCCCCAAAAACCACTGGCAGTCTCCAGTTATATAAGCAGGAGTGAAAAGGCCAGCACAAAAAAGATTCTGTTGAGCTTGACATTCGTTGCCAAGCTTGACTCTGGCTGCCCTCCACCTCAGGTCGTGGTGTATTTGGCCCTTGATGAATCCTACGTGTCTAAAACATATGCACATGACTGTTTATAACGGTAAAATGGTGTCCCTCAAGGATCCATTCAGGGTCCTCTGTTCTGTGCTGCCATATTGGTAGTACAAACTGTCTCTTGCTGTATGACCGAAACCTTTGCCAACCTCATTGGACAAAGGTGGCAACAGCCCCATCAAGTGGACAGAAAAGCAACTGATGCTATTTAACCAGTATCATAGACTTCAGTTAAAAAAAATCATGTCAGAAAAAAAAAAAAACACACTTGCAGAAACTATAATACAATACATTGCCGTGCAAAATATCGCAATACTATGCTGTATCGATTTTTTTCCCTCACCCCTAATATCTATACTGTATGATTTTTTTATGTAATAATGTTTCTGACATTTCTTTTTAAAGCCAAATTTCCAGACCTCAAACTCTGAAATGGAACAGAACTTCTCGTCATGGTGAAAAATGTCTTGGGGCATTAGTACATAAAGGTAGAGCTGCAATTTGAAGTTACTGGAAGTTACCAAGGAAGATGTCCTGTAACTGAAACTGGTTGTATGGCAGGTTCAAGCAGACTTTAAATTGACCAAAAAGGAACTCTTTTCCCAGTAACATATTTTATCAGCGCTTTATTTAAAATAGTGTCAAATCTCAATATCACGTCTCTATTTGTCTCATCACATTCCTATTTTGCACATAATCCCTTTTCAGACTTTCCTTATTGTGTATATATACAGTATATATGATTCTTCTTTATCCTTCGGATGTCAGGCTTCATCTGAGAGGTTGTGTGGCGTTGATTTCTTTATCTAAATTATCTCCTTTCAGCGAGTGTTTGCTGGTAGAAAAAGACAGATTCTCCTTTGTTTGTCTTCAAACGCTAACACATGAGTCGTGTTGTGCTCCATCACCTGGTTCATGGCCACAGGCACACCCTGCTGCCTGGAGAAGAAGAAGACACTCTGCCGAGTCGATTTGCAGGGATCTCAGGTTCAGGCCGCTGTCAGCCTCTGTCAGGGCAATCAGCAACACTCAGCCTCCCCTGAATAGGCTGCACAGCAGACGGTAAATATTATTGGCATTCTGACACCCTCTCGCTGCGGCCAAGTGTGTAAAATTGTTAATAAGGAACATGATGGTGCCACTGCATGCTGTCGTGAGAATGGAAAAGCTTGCTCTTGTTGGCAATTATCCAAATAACAGGATGAGGCGTCTGAGGACAGGTGATTTAAGTCCTTGGGCGGAGTGGTAGAGAGGTTTGTTTTGGCGGGGAGGAAGTGAGGAGAAGTCACAGGGGTCGTATTGTAAATAATGTCCTTGTGCTATAGCCATCAATTCAGCTCCTTATAAAACACACATGGAGACACTTATATGCACTGTTTAGATAAATTGCTGAAGACGCTACCCATGGATGAGACTCTTTTACACTTGAGGGCTGTTCTTTATTATGTATGATAGTCATCTAAACAATACTAAAACAGGTAAAGGTTGCTGTCGTGTCAGCTTTAAGTATGACTATGAATGAGCTGCTTGTTTACGGAAATTCACAGTTATTAGTTATTTCCACGCCTCACTCTGAAAGTCTCAATGTGACACTGCGATAAGGCGAACACTTTTCCTCCCCTTGCATAGCGAACGTAAGTCATTATTTTTAAAGGTGCAGTATCTCTGAGTCGCAGAAGGACACGTTGATAGCAGAATAAAGTACACTCTCGTAAACGTTTATGCCAGTGTTTCTCACTGTATGATTACGTTTTTATGGTTCATATTCTGATATGGCTTGTTTTTGCTGCCACTGCCAAAGCAATGAGACAGGCCCAGAGGTGGCATTTCTCCTTTGCTTTATGGGGAGGGAAGGGGGAGCGAGGGGATGCCTGGAGGAGAGTCCTGCTCGGTTTCGTTCGGTAAACACACTGCCAAGCTAAATGGCTGATCAATCAATTTCAGTGGGATCGATCTGCATCAGTTCTGCCTGCATGCACACACCCGGAGCCACTTTATTGTAAATCAATCATTTTGAAAACAACTCACAGAGGGGCCCCGTCCTCACTAACAAGCCATCAATTCCAGCTGCTGCTGTAGCACCCTTATCAGGCCACAAATCAACAGCCACACAAACATCTGCTCCATTTCCATCGCTTTCCCCCCTCTGCCTCGCTCTGTCTTTTTACCCCAGCCGCTTGTCGTGTTTTTTGATGGTGTGTCTGGCAAGAAGAGGAGAGGAGAGGCTGTGAATCTTCACCACACCACTTAAGATAACCCAAGGGTAATAGTGTTTGCACATTTGAGAGAGAAATGAGGACAAATGCCAGGGTGGGTCATACATTCTCCTTCTGTCCGGCTGTTTGACGTTGGAGTGTGAAATTGCACACTTCAGCTGAGGGGCTACAGAAGGAGGAGGAGCGGGGAGGGCCGAGAGATGTCCACTGATTTCAAGCTATCTGAAGTTGTCTTGCCTCATCATAACACCTTGGGATTGGTGCTGCTTATGATGTTTGAAGGATTCTCAGGAAATATCTCAGTACCCTTGACACGGACAACATACTGTTTAGTGCAAAGTACCTACAACAGATTATTTCAGCTGGATATTACTGCATAAAGGTTAAGAATTCCTTTAACTTTGGCTCTGTTTAATGGCATGCTTATCACCGGCCCGGCCCTGCTCAGACATGTTAAAGCTCCAACAGGGGAAAGAGGATTACTTCCTCCATATATATCATTCCCTCTGCAATAACTGTATCTGTAAACCAAATCCACATTAAGATGCTGCACACCCCGATGTGATGCACAAACATTTGCAGCGCCGACATGACAGCACAGCAGAGATACCAGGTATGATGTCCTTTGCTCATCCGCTGTCACCGTCTCCAGTGAGATATACGAGCAGGTGTGGACAGAATGTGATTCGAACGCTATTCCCACCCATCACTGTGGATCCCCTTTGATTGACAGCCTGACAGGTGAAAGTGATGGAGCAGCTAATAGCATGTCAGTTAACGTAAATCAAGACTAATGCCGGGCTCAATGGATAAGCGGATTGGCGGTGCGACTTGGACCGCGGGGTCACCGACCTTTCTGCAGGGTGGGGATTGGTAAAATACAATATGCGTTTAGTGGAGGTTCCCCTGGTGATAGTCAAGGTCATGCACCGGGTCTATTGAAACTTTGAAGTCCTGGTGTGTTTTGTATAGACAGTAAGTAGTGAAGTCACATAGGAATAAACTTTATATCATGATTTTTCACGTGTGTGCTGGGTGATAGAAAGCTATTAGAAATATTACTCTAGCTGTGAATGAGTCATTCAATGATCTACCCAAACACCCAGATTTTTAAAAGGAATTTGTTCTTCTATAAACATAAAACTCTCCCTTTAAAAAACTGATAGAACATGAAAAAATATACATCATTCTCCTCAACTGTTTCAATTATAGCAAACAAGAACATTATATAGTACATGCTATTTAGTTATAATTTTCATATGACGGTTGTGTGGTACTACTGACTTTAACAAATTTCCCTACAGGAAAATAAATGCTACTCTTGATCTTGAACTGACATTTGTTTCGAAATCAAATGCCACATGGAAATGTATGCAAAAATAGTTAACCTTTTGCAGTCGTTTTTCTCTTTACTATAGGTAGTTTCTGTACAACAAAAATAATAAATCTAAGCAGATTCAGAATATGCTTGAGAAATAATTATGCCATGTGAGCCAAAAGATGAAATTTGTTGCTCTCGCATAACGTCATAAAGGGCCGCCCATAAGAGGGGATAAAAGGGAGAGCTTACTGGGGTCCTGCCAAATGAGGGCACATGGAGGTCAGCAAAATCATGGTCCACTGTAAATTTAAGCTGTAAAACCATATTTTACTTTCAACCTTAATAATAACCACTCCTATTAAAGCCACAAAAATATTTTTTTCTGTGCTGTAGTTCAATAAAGCCCTTTTCAAGATGTAAATCACTTTTCTTAAACAGAATTAGGCTACATTTCTTTTGGTAATGATAGCAGTGTGGATGGGCACATTGAACTAAAACTACGGAAAATAATGCTGGAGGTCAAGATGCCAGAAAATTAAATACAAGAGACTGTGACGACTTTAGTGGAGGAATAATTAAATAAATGGGAATGATGCAAAAATAGGCAACAAGTGTCATTTATTGGTTATTAATGGTTAGAAAAGTTGCAAAATGTAGTTTAAAGTGGCAAAAAAAACTTTTGAAAAGGGGTTAAAAGTTGCTAAAGTGGCCAAAATAGATCAAAAGCTGCAGAGAAGGGGCAAACATTGGTAAAAAAAAATGTGGAGATAAGTGGCCAAATCCAAAAAAGTGGCAGAAAGTGACAAAAATTGAATAAAAGTGGCAATAACATTGTGAATTTGTGTTTAAAGAGGCAAAAAAAAACAAACAAATTATTTAAGAGTGGCAAATACTGGTAAAAACAGGTTAAAAGTGGCAAAAAGCCAACAAACATGGTGAAAAAGGGGTTACAAGTTGCAAAAATTGGTGGAAAAGGTGGTGAAAAGGGGTTAAAAAGTGGCACAATTAAACAATCTCAGCATCAGACCCACACTTTTCAGCTCCAAAATGAGTTGTTACCTAGGATGCTAGCATCAATTTACTGGTCCAACACACATGCCTTGACATTGTAAATAAATCACAACTGGGGAGGGCCCATTCACTAGGGTTTTGTCAGGGGCCCAGCCAATTCTGTGGGCAGTAGGTGACTTCCTAGCAGTACATCTTCTGAAGCCTTGACATCTTCTTGTTCATATTATAATTTGTGTTGTACCATTGCTTAAACCCTTTCAGACCAGTGTTGTCAAGCAACACAAGGAGTGACAGAGTTTATAAACTCCTTGAATAACCTTTGAACCATAAATACTGGCCTCTTACTTGTTTTACACTTGAAGTCAGCTGTTGTGACATTCTAATGGCACTATCCTCACCTTCTAATTCCAGAAGCTTCTCTAGCAAGCCCAGAACTTGGGTGGTATTTCTGGATCTTTAAAGATTAAATTCACACCAGTTAATCAGATATTGGATGTCTTTACAGCCATGCTGTTTTCCCAGAATGCCTTGTGAGGGGCTGTCAACCAATAGCTGGCTGTTCCATCATCACATCATGCTTTGTCAAACTGCGCATGCCTTAGCACTTAGATCATGACAGAGATGGCCTGAATAGCTCATAATGCTTTGAATAATGTCAAAAATACAGCCAAGATAAAGAAGTGCAAGGACTTTTTGAAAATATGTCAATTTTTTGTAGATGTTTTGTCACAGAATGATTATTTTTCACGTTTTGGTCCCCAAGAGTTGGGAGAACACATTTATACAAAAAGGTCTCATTATGGATTGTGTGTCACTCATAAAAATCTAGTTTTTTTATTGACAGAGGAGGACAGTGGACAGAATCAGAAACAGGGATGAGAGAGCTGGGGAGAGACATGTGGGTGAGTGCCACAAGCCAGATTCGAACTTGGGCCGAGCGTACATGGGATGCGCCTTAAGCCACTAGGCTATCTGTGCCCCATTATGTGTGTTTTAATTTCCATTTATCTATTTTTTTGTTAGTTCAATAACTTTTTTTAAGACAAGTGAAATTACTGCAGTACACAGGTTGTACTGAAAAAAAAGGGTGGTTAGAGCTTGGCTGTGCACCTTAGGGTTGATGTTTTAGTCTTTTTAGGACAGTGAGTCCTAAAGTTGTCAAAATATGAATGTTTTTTTAGTTCCAAAAGGGAATTGTTGGTTTATTTAAGTCAAATATTTATGGCAGTTGTGCTCAGTGGTGTAGTGCTGCCTGAAGAAGTGGGTATAGTCTTACTTTATACCCACTTGCCTACCACATTTACATCTTCAGCCCCCAATGCTCCTAGAAGTTCTGCACAGTACTGTACATCACATGAAGTGAGTTACTGGTAGTTTAATGTAAATAAAAACAGTATACCAAAAAATTATGTTGTCACATTTCATGTAGCAATGAAGTACTTCTGATTCTGATATTTACCCTTAAGAAATAGAAGTTTGAAATAATACACAGAGATGCAAAACTTTTCATGTTGATGCAACAAAAAGAGGAGAATTTCATTGTTTAGAACACAAATACATCCATTTTAATTTGAGAAAATACAAAAAGAAACCATGTACAATCTATGTACAAACTTTTTGTACAAGACAGTATATTTATCAGCAGATTATATTTGACAGAGTCAGGTAGATCAACTCAGCACCATCAAATAATCCATTTATCTGTCATATCTAGAACACATCCAAACTAATTAGACTGCTATGTCAAACTCCTGTTCGCTGCAATGACGATGTGCCAACAAATCTTATCTGTGATACGCAAGAGCAATGTCCTGAATGCTTCCTGAACTGATAGGCAGCCAAAAAATTAACAAAAAAATTGCAACTTTTCTTAAAAAAAGAAACATCAAAATTGCTGAATGCAATCTCAATGTGTTTTTAAGACTTGAGACCCACCTCCCATCCCCATAAGTATTATATGTTCTATTATATCTATTACAATTCCCAGCAAATAAGTTATTAAATCCATCCTTTACAGCAGAAAATAGATTAACAAAAATAATGCAACAGACTGTGACAGAAACGTATTACGCATCATTGTCTTTGATTTGTTCCGTGTACAAAAACACATGTGATGTTACAGGCATAGGGCCTCTATGTGCATCTTTCAGTCATCCAAATGTAAGTACACAACATGACACAAGCTAGTAACCTGGAACCAAACACACGGCAGAGACCATATGTATATTTCATACATATCTCCTGCCCCAGCAGCCCCGCGGGCCTCCTGAATGCCACTTTTCGCAATAGTGGGACTTAAAATGGGCCCTCCTCTTGACCTCGTGCACTGCCTGGCACTATACTGGCATGGAGGCATTGATGGCTTGGATGTTCTCCATGTCAGTACAAGACACCGTTCTCACAGTGGAAAACGCTCGGACGCAGCTCCTCTCAAAGCGAGCGTGTGTCCCTGAATGACTGAAGGATGCTTGCTTAACTAAACTCTTCATGGCACTTCAAAAACACTCTAAAAGTCTTTAGAGGTATACAATGCAAAAACAAAAGAAACATCTAAAAGAGACATACGACAAGGTGAAGGAAGGAGAGACATCTCAGTCCAGTGTTGTAAATAATGCCTGAATGAGTCGCACGATGAGGGTTCAGGTAGAAAAAGCACAGTAATCAAGTGTCATGAAAACAAATGGTGCATTACTTTGTGAGTCTGTGTTGATGCCAGTTTGCAGCATGTACAGTTTTATTTCTGAGCAATGCTATGTTTAAGTATCTCAAAAAATACTCTGTAAACAAATAAGAAGCAGTTGTGGCAGATTATGACAGATGACAAGCTGACAAAATGGAATGTAAACCCTGTAATATCACAAAGAAATAATAACAGGAAAATTAAGGATGTTCTCAGTTTTGATAACCTTTGCTGAATTGGTGCTACCTTCCATCGCAGTGATGGCTGATAAACCAGATCAAATCCTGCCTGACTTTTCCTACTTGAAAAATCTCTACAAAAATCCTGGATTTTTCATTTTCAAGATACTTGTTTGTCTATATTTTTTAACAATCAGTTTGTCGATTCTATTTATAATGAGTCATTGCCATTATCAAATAGTAGTAATTCCTTAGTTTTCAGGCTAGCAAATATTCCATTAACAACCCAATTGTACATACATTTTACTCACATATTTTCTGAAAAGAAATCTAGTTGCTACAAAGTGTGACAACGATGTAATCACAGTTCAAAAGTTCACTTCAGGACAATGTGTATGAGGCTTCAGTATAGTTGCACCACATCCAATAGACAGACATTGAAGCTCAGATCATTTGGTTTGAGAAAGAAATGTGGCCTATATCATGGGTTGAATTTACACAAACATATTTAGCACAATATTATGTTCTTTTCCATATTCCTAAATTGTTTCTTTATGTCAGAATTACTTTTACAGTGTATAGAGGAGAGTTCACGGTGTCCCTCTATCATATTTAGAGTCATATTTAGTGGAAAATAGCAGCACACTGTGCAGTAGGGAGCACTCTTCCTCCACTCCAGGGACCTAATTTAGGTCAAACATATCTAATGAAGGTCATTCAGTTCTCCTTTTCATCTACTCTCCTTCTAAACACAACATCTAGCCCCTAACTTCTACATCTATTTCTCTGTCTGTTGGCAGCTAGCAATGCTTAGTAGCCGACATTATTTAGAATTGCTCATCAGCGCGACTAAAAAAGATGAGCATTAATTGATCTCTACAAGCACTCAACAGAGCTGAGCTGCCAGGCTGAAGATGGTGGTTTGACAATGCAAGCTTAGTCTAAGCTTTACTGGCTCCAGAGTGATGCAGGTTGTTAAAGAGGGGTGAGGTGATAAAAAAATAATCTTTGTTTTAGTTTGATGTTAAATAAAGGTGATATTTTCAACACTAAATCATCTGATATGTGGTAATTAAAGATAGAATTCGAGTCTTTAAATCTATAATACTTGGTTTTAATCACTTGGCTCTCGTCTAGAAAAATAATTACAAATTGATCATGTTTACTGATAGAAAATAATTATGTTTAAATGTATAAATCCAACTTAATTTTTGTATATATGTTTTAGGATAAACAAGGCTACCACCTCAGTCCTCCATCATTATCACAGCTGGATTTGGATCAATCTATGTGCAAAATACACTCTTCTGTCACACCCAGGCTAGCATGAAGAACACTGGTTCCTCTCCAGTGTCCTTGTTTGCAGTCTGTGGCATTGTTGCATTTCCATCCAACTATGTTTGAGCATTCCCCAAAATGGGAGGGGGCCGAACAAAGCAGCTTTAACTCCTGAGAGTTTTGAGGCGTGTGACATCTGGATTGGCAACAGAGAACATCCAAGCTCTTTTATTGCCTCTGTACCAACCCTGTGCCAGGCAGTAGCTCCGATAAAAGGAGGACCCATTGATGCCCACTTTTATGCAATATGTGGCATTACTGTCCTTGGTTATGATTTTTTTTTTTTTTTAACAGAAAAACATTCAGAAAATACACCACTCGTCTTAGTGATCCCAATTCTGCCGCAGATTTGCGGCGAAGCGTTAACGGTGGGCACGCGCTGCTGTTTGTGTTAGCTCGGCTCAATCATAGTTGGCAATTTTTGGTTTTGATGCAACATTGTTTCATTAGTAGATCCAAATCCTCTAAAATCTATTTTATCAGCCTTGACGTCATTTTAAGAGCTTAAATCCCACATGCTGTTCCTTCAAAGGTGCATCACCACGTACAAGCCGATGGAGATGACAGCACTGATCAGCGCAACACCAGAAGGACAAATGGCTGCGATGCACACACGCCCACACTCACGCATACACACAAACAGGTTGTACATAACATAAAAGCTCCTGAACGCATGAAGGACAGAGAAGGTGTTTCATCCTTCTCCTGTATTCAGCTTGATCAACCGCCCTGTATCTGTTACGTAGGGGGCTCAGGCACATATCATGCGATAGGAGCTGAAAACAGAGTCACAGGCATTATGATCTGACATATCAGCAGAAGACATGTAGGTTCAGGGTTTTCTCTTTCAGCCAGCAAACACCGACACCGCACCATCTCAGATTTTTTTAAGTCTACTGGTTTGCAAGATGATTTTGTTCTGCAGGACTGGAATGCTCTCACTCAACATGACGAGTCAGCAGCAAACCTTAAGCAACAACATGATGTACAACAACCTAAGAACACGATTAGTACGCCTCTGAAGCCAAGCAGCCCTCCCTCCCTTACTTTATTCCTTCCTTTGATACATTTTATTCGGAGGGGAATCGGATGGTTCAAGTTGTTCTGTCAAAAGAAACTTATTCAGTTTTAGTGCAAATAGAACAGAAGCAGACAGGAGATATGAAGTCGATGAACCCAGCTGGTTTAACTTGAAGCATCTGGGCGGCTCTTTGGGAGATGATATGATCAGCTCATTGCTGCAACCCTCATCCTCGGGGAACCAGTCGCCTCAGCCGTTGAGTCTGGTCGCACGAAGAGGTGAAATATTGCAAAGAATTACAGGAAGTACTCTTTTTTTGTCAACTCTTAAAATAATTCCAAAAAGTGCTAGGGGGAAGGGGCTGTACAATCCTTATTTGATTGTCATTATGTACATCACTATGGATACATTAATAAATAAAACAATGTCCAAGAGCATGGAAGTAACATTAAAGGTATACACATAGGAGGTCCCTTCCTGTTTGGGTTCCTGTCCGACTCGTGATTAGAAGAATGAGTGAAGAGAAATGTTTTAGTCTTCAACATCCCTGTAATCATCATCATCATCATCATCATCATCACTCCTCCACAGGCGATCTCTTCCTGTCTCTTTTGAAAGAGCGTACAGATGTCTGGTGAGTCAGCAAGAAAACCCTGTAGTGTTCAGCATTCATCTTCAACTTCTCTGATTGGTGGAATCAGACTACTAGTGGATTTGTATTGGTTGACTTGGTTGGCCATGTGAGTGCTCATGGGCTTGATCTGAATGTTCCGTGGGTAGGCATTTTCTGGTTCATCTGTAAACCATTTCTTTTCTGAAGAGGACAGAGCGAGAGAGGAAGAAGAGAAGGTAGAGTTAGTTTGGAAAAGGATGAAACATGGGATCACTGACAACCATACTGCCTCAGTTTAAGTGGTAGATTTGCATGGCATTCTTTTTGATCAACATCAAACAGTGAAGTCCAGATTAAATTTGTGTTCTGGTGGGTTAAGCCAATTTAAAATGTCATTTTTTGTGTTATTGTTTAATGAAGTACAGATGTGTAAGTAGATTTATGAGTATGAGATCTAATTTGAATTGAGTGAAGTCCTTTTAACACAAAAAGAGAGCACACAAAGAATCTTGGGAGGGTATTTCAAAAAACAATTCAGATCTCAGACAAAAAGATATAAAAATAAATTTTCATTTCCAGATTTGTGAGGCTGTCTCAATAAAACGGTAAATTAAGTTTAGATCACTATACTCACACTGACAGACCAAATTCTTTCTACAAATAAAGAAGTTAAAAATAAATGGTTTAGACAGTTAGATTATCCAAACTAGATTTCATGTGAGATTTAACACAAAGATATTAATCAGTGTGATGCACAGTTGTGGCTTCTTCTTGGGGTGGGATGCATGTGCCCCATGTTCATAAATTGACACTTGTCTTCTGTCCTTTCAAGTAAATTTCATTAAATTATAGGGACAAAGAGACAGAGAAAGATTTTAAGAGGTTCCTACTAAGTTTGTTACTATTAAAGGACATCTTAAGTCTGTGCAACTTGAATGGCTGTTTAGAGTGAATAATAGTGGTTGACCATTTATCCGTCTCACCGATTATTGAGGCCAATATTTGGCATTTGGTTGATCATCGGTATCGGCATTTATTTTATAGATTATCGATAGTTAATTAATCAAAAAGGGTGTTACTTTGGCTCCATTGTGTCTTCCCCTCTGGCTGGAACTACCCGTATGGAACTACTCCCTGTTTTCCTGTTTCCACTGTGTTGCTCTGTGCCATTTTTCATGCTGATAGAACTAAGGCTTAATTGTTTATTTTCCTTCTTTTTTTTGATCATGCAATTTTACTTGTGACACAATAAGTACATTTTGTACATCTGTATACGTGCTTATCATTTACAAATATCGGTTATTGGTCTCATGAGCTAGTAATAGTTAGTATCCTTATTAGTATCAACCCTTTGAAATCAATATTGGACGACCCTTAATGAATAATCTTGGCCAAACTGGCACTTATTCAAGGAACATTTGAAATTCTGAATTCTGTCTTATTATTTTAACAGACTATTGCTAAAAAAAAAGGTGTTTATATATAAAATGTGATGATATGATTTTTCTATTCTGCACTTCAACAGTATCAGAGATACAGTAAGTTAAACCTTGTGAAAAAAAAATCAATATGTAATTGAATTTCTGGGTAATACTGACATTAGAAAATAGATATTTGTTGTAACAGGAATGACCTGACCATTTAAGGCGATAGTCATATAACTGAATTTTTGACAGTCTTATTTCTCAGTCATTTTTTCTTTTATGTTCACTGTTATTTGAGAGCAATGATTAAAAAGATATGGATGATGTTGGAGCGAAGCTCTTGTTAAAGTAGGCTACAAGAGCACTGTTTTAGTGCAGAGTTGGAGAGAAGGAAGGGTGTGTTCCACTTGTCAGAAGTTTGTAAACTCTCTCCCTTCATTTCAGACATCTGTAATGCCATTCAACATGTCACTTCTTTTGGATAAAGTTGTAATATCAAATTTTAACTTTGCTATGTGGAGCAAATAGTGTGTGCATGCTTGTGTGAGTGTGTGTTCAGGTTCATGCAGGCTTGCATGTGTGGAGATTCATTTGTGTGTTGGTGTGCATGTCTATGTGTGTCAGCAAGCTTAAGGCTGAGGGGCCGGGTGTAACAGCGCAGGTATTTGATGTGCAGAATTGTGCCCGAGGTGAAGCAAGATGTCTGCCATCTCTCTCCAGAGTCTGCTGCTGATACGGGGGAACTTAGCGTTGTCGCCTCAAACCACCATATCAGGTGCACATGGTTACAAGGAGGGGACTTACAGACTCATATCCCCCTTCAATTTAGTCTCTAAATTGGTCACACCTCCCACTTTTTTAGTGTGACCGATTGCACAGGGCTGGACATACTTTGCTAAAGTTCTGTGAAGAAGTTCGCTTTTGGCTGCATCAGGGGGATTTGAATCAGTCTGACCTACATGTGAGCTGTGATCTAGGTTGGTACAGTTGGGCAACATGTTGTTAATCTTTGCTTTATGCTGATGCCAGTACAATATTAGCCCACTGTATTCCATAAATGACACCTAGAAGTCTGCTACAGTCATGTAATAGCATTCAATTAAAGGGAAGATGCGCAAACACACAGACCTCTCACACAATGCAAACCATCTCAAGTTGAATTAAATCAAAAAGGCATGATAAATGATGCAGAGGAACAATATGCAGGAAGGTTCATCTGGAGTAAAAGAAAATTCATATCATCAAGTGAATAACTCAGTAAAAGGCAAAAAGAAAGGGGAGAGGGGGGTTCGTCTCAACCTCATGCAATGTGGAAATGGTCCTGATCATGGCAGGGAAGAGGCAAGAGCAGCAGCAGACACTTTGCTTTCCAGATGAAAGCAAAACTCAAACTGAGGCATGGTTTACTTAATATCTGAAGAACGTAATGAATAAAACAAACTCCCCTCGTCATAACAATACCCCCCCAGGGGACATAGTTATGAGCAGAACCCAGGTAAAGGTTGCTAAGTCATGCAGAATCGTTAACTTGCATACCTTGGCCCATTCTATTCATCCTTGTTGCACTTCAGAAAGAGAGGTAAGTAATCTACTGTAAGTGAGTAGTATTTACAGTCAATACACAACTGAAAAAGTGACTATCAATCTAATCAAGGCTTACAAATTACTACCACAGTATCTAAAGTTTTTTCATACATCTTAATTTTAAGATGTATTGAAGGTTTATTGTTTAGCATTAAATAATTCTTATGTCCATCTAAAGTAATAACAAATCTGCATGCTTTTAGAATATTCATAATTTTAAAGTCTTTATGTAACTCTCCCAGATGGAAATTAAACTCATAAAGTATATTTGAGGGGGAGAAGATGCCCATTTAACATCAAACTATTTTACCACTTTTAAAATAATTTTAAAGTGTTTTGACAAACAGAACAGGAAATAAGAACTTGCTAAAGAGGCTAACAATATGGACATGCAATAAAGCCGTACAGATGCACCATGAATAAAAAACACTGCTTAAGATGGATGAAAATATGAGTAACAGCATTTAAGAGCCAAATAGCCAAATGTGCTCTAAATGTGCTCATTTCAGCTATCAGTCACAGTACATTTAATCCATGATCGTACTGATCATGTGAGCTAAATGTGCACAAATATCCACCAAACAACAGTTATTTACTACACGCTTATCAAGAGTTAGACACAAAACAGTTAAATATTTAGACATAAACAACAGATAGACTGAACAACATACTGAATGTGTGTCGTGCTCTATTATGTCATTATTACTGGCTGTGGTTGAGGCCTTCACTGTCAGCTTGTTTCCAACCACAATGGCTCTGCCATCCAAACAAGTGGTTTTACTGTTTACTATGCCACAGACGTCCTTTAAATAAAAGACTCTGAAGAGGCTTTGACTATTATAAAGACGCCCAACTTTCCATGGAGTGAGTTAACCAATCTTTAAAATGTCATGTTATGATTGCTGTGATGTGAGAGTGAATACCACATGCAGATGATTATGAAGGAAATACAAACAACAGGCATGGATGCAGAACAAAAGTCACACAAACACACAATATACAATATATACCAGTGCATGTGTCACCACAGTCAGCACACACAAACACACACACCTATAAACTATAGGTCAAGTATTAAAAACACTAAGCATGCAGGCTACAACTCTATGACACTCTGAGAGTACGTACTTTTGTTTGTCGCGGGCCTCGCGGGTCTTACTGCTGCGGTTCTGCCGGTTAGAAGGCGGGACGGAGTGGACGGAGGAGCTCTTTTTGCTGGAGGAATGGGAAGAGTGGGAAGAGTGGGACAGGCTTGTCCGAGACTGGCCTGCGTTATGGTCGAACTGCATGAGGCAGAAGATCAGGTCTGTGGGAACCAGCTCAAACTCGTACGGTGGGTTTGTGATCACGTACCTATCAGGGAAACAAATGTGAAGAAGTTAAAGCATGTAGGACTTTTACATTACATGATACATGATACATCAAAGTAGTTTTGATCACTTGAACATTTTGGAGCAATGTGTGCAATGAGTCCAAGTTTTTAAGCAACAACTGCACATTTTAAACTGCATTACACAGGGTATTTAATGTAGAAATTAGAAGAAAATTGAGTGTAAAGAACATGTATAACACTGTATGTCTGAATTAGTGGTGGGCAGTAAACTGGTATCAAAAGCATCACTGGTAAAATTTCTGTGATGGAACGGAGTTTTGCAACACAGTCATCACTGGTTTAAAAGCACACGAGTCTCTGTTAGCCTGTCTGAGGCTTCAACACACTGCAATGGATCGACTTGGAGTCTACAGCCCAGCACTGCAGTGATCACAATGATAACAGTTTTAACAACTGTTAAAAAGTGTGTTTTAACTTAAGACTTGCTTGTTTTATTTCCATGATTGTTCAAAGAAGTAGGCTGTGGAGTTAAATGAGATCAGAAAAGCAGCAACAAACACAGTTGCTCTGTACGCTCACCAGCACTTTTGGTAAAGCTGAGTTAAAAATTAACACGTTATTTCTGACAAATTCGTCACAATACATTTAGCTTGAGGGCTTCAATTGTGAACTCCCACATAAGGAAATTATGTTTTTAGTAGCATCTTGACACACTTCAGCAGGAGAGAAATAAACTGAAAACTTCAGGTGGATTTACAAGGAAATGAACACAGAGACTTTTAAAATTTATTTTTCTCTGACATTATACTCAGAGTTTAGTATGCTATGATTAATATGCATTATCTTAATAATTCTCTTATACGTCATTTAATACACTCTGTAGTTGGAAAAAGGGATATAAATTTTAAACCATATCGCCCTGCCATAATCTGAATCTCACTTAAATAGAGCCACATATATTAAATACTAATATAACAGGGTATATACAGATAATCTCACATTGAATTTAATACTTTTTGAGACCTGTTTCAAGACCCTCTTCATACATACATTTTCAGACTCTTACTGCATCTTTAATTTCTAACCTATTACATAAACAAAATGCTTACATGTTTTGTGCCAATAGTAAGACAAAAATGAGAGCAAAGAAAATGCTGGTAGTATTTTCTATAGTAGTATGTAAATTAGGTTTTCCTAGAGAATCTGGAGATTAGACTATGAGAAAAAAAAACTGATACAATGCAGTAGCTAAATGGAAGGTCTTATTCTTTCCTTAAGCAGCCTAAAATTAGTTACACTTCAATCTAGAAGTATGATTTACAAGTTTTGCAATGAAGGTAAAGCTTCAAAGTAAAAAAGGTATAATTGCCCATTTCAGGATACCTATAATACTTCAGGGTTAGGGTTATTATAATTCTAAAGCGTTTTATAGAAAAATTAAAAAACACAAAAAAACCCAAACAAATTAAAGACTTTATAGTCTTGCATTTAAAACTTTTAAATACTTAGCCTTCATTTTGACTAAATTTTATCGACTTTTAATACTTTTTATCACTTCACGGACACCATGTATTGAGAATATTCAAGAACTGACACAAATGCAACTGTTTAATAAGAACCTGCTCTCCTTCTAATTCATTCTATTCAAGCTTTGGGCAAAAAACTACATTTTATAATAGTCATTAGAGTGTATGGCTTTTATCCAACAGAATATATTACAGTAAAAGGCTGAAATTAAAGCCATGTGCTTAGTCTCTAGTAGAAGTTTTGTATTTTATGTAATCAAATATTAGTGACATTCAATCATAACAAAGGGTGTTGGTAGATATTGTACCGTTTTGTACACTGGCTTGGTGCACTGAGATGAGCGTCTCTTAATCTGTAGATTCCAAAACACAGCATGTTGTACGTCTTCAATGCTTTACAGAATAAATCCCCATAGCAGCCTCCGTCCTGGTGAAGAAAAGAGCAGGAACACAGTCAGACTGGTACTGTAGGGTAGCCAGAGTAAATGTAATTCTCTGTTTAAGTTGTGGTGAGTACTGAATGTTCTGCATCACTGACAGTATATTGCTTGAGAGTGGAGCATTTGTACTTCAAACTGCAATAACCAGCAATGTTAAAAAGATGCCATAATTCATCTAAGAAAAAGCAAAATTACTTCAGTATTGGAAGTTCTGTTTGACAATAACAAAAAGCTGTAAAACAAGGTTGGAACTGATTAAACTTGGAATTTCCTTTGTGGTGCTCGTTGTTCTTTATAAAACCCTCTCCCATCTACGCCCACTGAGGCCTGCTTTGCGTGATCACTGTTCTTCACATTGGATTAAGGACCGTGAGGAGCAGAGGCAGCCAGATGTGTGCTGCTGGGTAGTGCCAAAATGTGTCATCTTTGCTTAAACATCCACTTACCCCCAAGTCAGCAAATGGCCCGTCGTAGAGAGCTAGCTGGGCCACGCGACACCTGTCTCTGTTGGCCAGTGTCTGCGGTGTGCTGTAGCCTCCTCTGAGAGCGTTCTCCTCAGCCAACAGTGCCTCCAGCTCTGGTGTGGCCCCTCCCGTGACCAGTGTCCGAATCAGTGTCAGGATGTTATCATTGAAGTATGTCTGAGGAGAAGAGGCAGGGGATATGTGTCAGCAAATGCCACTAGAGTTACAAGTAACGAGGTGGGAAAAACGCACAGCCTCTGTTACGTGGAACCTCAGCCTGTCTATTTACATAGAGCTGAGTGAGAAAGGCCATGGACTATGACATAGAACTCAGGTGCATTTTCATATGCACATAAAAAAATCTAACTGGAAACACCGCAAATTTGGAAAATACTGCTTTTTTTATACTCATGGGGATAGAAAAGTTGAAATATCAATAAAAGGAGAGAATGACTTTGTGTGGTGGAAACACATTTAGAGAACAGATGATAACAGCTCTGGAGTTGTTACCAAGACTCTTACTCTTACAAGAGCACATAAGTTTGGAAAAAGTTGTTCAAAACTCTCCATTTCCATGGATAACATTCTCTTTTGTTTTGTCTGGCTGTTTGTTTTAACTTCAGAGATAAAGACTATGGACCATAAGCAGTGATATGTTTTAATCTGCAACGCAAAAAACTGCTTGATCTGTCAGCTGAGCATGAATTTGCTCTTTTTCACTGAATTTTGACGACTGTTTAAATGTTGCAGTAATCTACACTCAGTACCCTATTATGGCAAAGTGAAGACAGAATTTTACATTTTTTGCATATTAAGAATAAAAAACTGAAATATGACATTGATAAAAGTATTCAGACCAGTTGCAACACTTGAAATGTAGCTCAGGTGCCTCCCATTTTTCTCAGTCTTTGCCGAAAGTTCATTACACCTTGACTGGAGCCCACCTGTGGTAAAATCAATTTGATTGGATATGACTTTGAAATACACACACCTCTCTATAGAAGGCCTCACAGATGACAATACATATCAGAAATATGACTGCTCATGTGTTTTGTGTTGAGGAAAAGCTTCCATCTAACCACCTTACCATAAAGCCCAGATTGGTGGGGTTGCTTGATGGTTGTCCTTCTGGAACTTTGTCCCATCTCTACAAAGGATCTCTGGAGCTCAGTCAGAGTGACCATCAGGTTCTTGGTCGCCTCTCTTACTAAGGCCCTTCTCCTCTGATTGTTCAGTCTGACGGTGCGACCAGCTCTTGGAAGATTCCTGGTTGTGCAAAACCTTTTCCATTTGAGAATTATAAAGGCCGTTGTGCCCCTGGGAACCTTCAGTACAGCAGAGCTTTTTTTTTTAGCCCTCCCCATATCTGTGCCTTGCAACAATCCTGTCTCTGATCTCTGCAGGCAGTTCCTTTGACCCCATGGCTTTGTGTTTGCTCTGATATGCACAGTCACCTGTGAGGCCTTCTATAGAGAGGTGTGTGCCTTTCCAAATCATGTCCAATCAATCAAATTTACCACAGGTCGACTCCAATGAAGGTGCAGTAAAGATCAAGAGAAATAAGGAGAAACCCTCTTTGCAAAGGGGCTAAAGAATCGATGGGACATTTCAGTTTCTTATTTTTATACATTTGCAAAAAAATTACATTATGTTTGCTCTTTGTCATGATGGGGTACCAAGTGTAGATTGATAAGGATACATTTTATTTTCAGACTGCAGCATTAGGCTGCAACGTAAGAAAAATGTATAGAGTAAGGGGTGTCTGGCTACTTTCTGAATGCATCTTGTGTGCTTAAATCTGGGTAATGTTCCTCTGAATTTGAGTTAAGTTAAAGCCCTGCCACATGCTGTTCTAAAACAAGTTTTAAATCAAACAACAGCTCTCTTTTTCTTTGCTTTAAATCATTTTATTGTAAAACTCCCTCTGCTTTTTGAGGGGGTAAAAGTTAGAAATCTGCTTAACTAAACAGTATTTCTCAAGTAATAGGTGGTTTATGTATCGGAGTAAATGATAGCAAAGGCAGCCTTAAAGTTAAAGAAGTAAGAGTTAATATGACTTCTGGATGCCTTCCATCTAACACTTAAAATACAACCATTTACTGTATTCTCTTAGTCAATACATTTTTATTTATATTGGAAATTCAAGTTTGCTTAATATAAACCTGTATTTCACATCATAGTGTTCTTATCTGATTTTAAAATGTATTTTATTGTAAATCTGGTGAATAAACCTTCACTTATTTGTCTCATGAAGAAGAAACATAAACCTATCCATTTAAATAGACATTATTTAATCTGAGTAAAATGGGAACCATTCCTCTAGATTTAGCAGCTACAAAGCTTTTACACTGCTCTATTTTATGCTGTAGGAACCCAGTTTCACACACTGTATGATGTCCGCCTCCCTTCTGAAACAACAATTTGACTGCTCTCTGCGGGTGTCAGGTTCTCTTGTCCTTCAAGCCGATCAGGACCTGCTTTTGCTGTGCGTGAAGACAGCCGATGTCACTCGGCAGCCGGGCCGGAGTGGCAGCTCCTCTCTGCGGGCCCCTGACAGGCCTGCGGAGCCTCATGATGGATGAGCACTGTCCATTAGCCGGCTTCACCTCTGACCAGTGCCAGACTACAGCTGACGCCTGCTCTACTCCCAGCTCAGCTCGGCTCTGCACGCCCCTCTAACCCCCCACTCACTGAGAGGGCTGCTGGAATTAAGCCGTCACAGCACCAAAGGGAAAACCACAGTGGGTCATGAGAGGAGGGGAGAGGAAAAATGAGGTGTAGAGGAGGATTTCTTTTTCAACCCTCCTCCTTTATCTTATCTCCAGTGCAGCAATGACACTGTCAGAAGATGAAAGAATGTTTCTTGGGCCTTTAATGGCATAGCCTGTGTCACTGCCACTTAACTAACCTTTAAAACTTCATAAAGAAAAAAGAATCTGATAAGGCTCTTTTAAGTTGAATACATCCTACTTAAGATGCCAAAATGTCCCTTTTGGTGTTATAAGAGATGTCAGGTATGAGACAGAAGTAGTTTATTTACCAACTTCTGTGTACTTGAGTTGCCAAAAAAAGGATTTTCTTATACTTTATATTCTCCCATTTTCTTTACTGGAGGGAGCATTTTTCACACTGTTGTCCAACAGCCTCCATTAAATTTACTCTTCAGTACAATGAAATTTTTCTTTTATTAGTATGTTATATTCATCCATATGTTTTCTCTATTTTTCAAGTAATTTTTTATTTTGTACAGTGCTTAACAAATTTATTAGACCACCCTAACCCTACCCAAAGTAAGGTTTATGCCACAGCTGCCCTAAATTAACAGCATTACAACAGTAATTACCAAAATCATTTTATGTTTCTGCAATGGTTAATACACCAATATGTAGAAGCTCTTTAACTCAAATGATATTTTTAATGCTAAAATATCATTATTATTGTTATCCATGAATTTTCAAATTTACTGATAAAAAAAAAACCTGAAAAATAGTAAAGCACATTATTATTTCTTGATTAATATGTCAAATTATAGTTATTTACTTGCATTCCTGAGCAGAAAAAATAGTTTTAGTGGTTGAATGTTATGCTTGATTAATTTCCGACTTCTCAGAGAAGCTCAGTGAGCCGGCTCAAATTTGGGTGAATTCACTTTGAAATTCCTCATTCCTGTTCAAAATGGTAAGACGTGGAGAGCTCACTGAAAATGAAAGAGTCCGCATTAAAGCACTTCATGATGCTGGATGGTCTTTGAGACAAATATGACAGGTGGTCTAATTATATAGAGACCCATCCTTGTTTTATCCTTATTCTATTCTATTTTATGTGTTTTTATTTTGTTGTTAAGCACTTTGATCAAGGTTTTTGGTATAAAAGACACGATGGAAATATAGTTAGTGGTAACTGTATTCATTATATTCAAATATTGTGTTATTTTTCTATTTCTTTTAATACATATGTATTTTATCTTTTTTTTTAAATAAATATTTATTTCTGTAATTGATCTGCAGGCATTGCTCTATATTTCATTTTTTCATTCTTTGTTCTTACTGTTGTCTTGGTTTTTAATTAATGGTGCATTCATATTGCTCTTAACCCCATATTTATGTGAGATATCAAGAATACCTTTTCATGGAATTACTAAAGGCATTACAAACACAAGAGGTGGATGAAAACAGCAACAGCTGTTTATTACAGAAAATCTAACATCAAATTTGATACTTTTTAAGACCATCTTAATATTTGAAGATTTGAAGTTATGTTGGTAACACAGTTTTGTGCATGTTTTGTATGGATTGTAAGATAAAAATGTAACAACACAGTAAAGAAATTGCAGACTGTATTTGTTATAGTAGTATGCAAATAATGCAGATTTCAGATTCCTTATTAATGCAAATAATAAGGAATCTGAAAAACACTCCAGCAGTAAAAGTGTGCAGGGAAACTCACGGCGCTCATCAGAGAGTCGAGCACACTGACAGCGAAGGCGGTGCCGCAGGCAAAAGGCTGAGTGAGGTACAGCTCTGTGTCTGGGTCGTCATCATCATCTTGGTCCAGGAACTGAACGTTTGAGTCGTTCACTGGGAGAGGGGAGAGAGGGAGTTAGAGACTGACGCTGTGAAGAAGCATTAGCCAAACACTCACACCTACACACCTGAGAGCTCAGAAATGCAGAAGTCTTTATGTTCAAATACTTATAAAATATTTGCTTTTTTCAAGAAATTTCAACAAAACACACTCAAGTATAAAGATATTAATCTTGCAATATAATGTAACATTATATTTTGAGTAACAAATCACCAGTTTTACAGCTGCTTATGTTTAACATTTAAGGGAACTTTATTTCTTCTCAAATAATTGCCAACTTTTAATTGACTTAGTAAAAACTGTCAAAAAATATCTTTTGGTCCGTTAAAAGTATAATCATTTGATGGTGAAAAAAGCATTGATGACTTATAGTTAATATTGATGATAAAAATCCATTATATATCTCATGCAGGATGCATTTCACACATTAAGACAAACAACAACTTTAAGAGAATAATATTTAAGTATATTATGCACACGTGGTAATAACCATTGTAGAAGTCCCATATTGTAAATCATATACTATTCTATAATGCAGGAATTCCTCAGTGGTTACTATACTGTGAAATAATCTATACAGTACAAATACATTCTTTCCATGCTGTAAAACACACCAACAAATGACACCTCCAGGTGTAACTTCAAGTAAAATATCACTAATTCATCAGAAAAATTAAACAGGTACTATCTTGATGTTCCCAGTTTAGTGATTAATACGTGAGACTTCAACAATGGCCTCTATGTCACATTAAAAAAACATGCATTTATAAATTCATGCTTCTTTTCAGAGCTTTCCTTGATAAATGTGTTTGTCACATCATCACCTTAAGATCGATATTTACCTGTGCCCTGAAAGTCAAATTAAAGCCAGGTAACAACAAACTTCCTAACTTGATAAGGTCTGGTAACAGACTTAATGGTTCAGTGTGATAAAAACTAACCCCTAAGATAACAAGCATTGCTTTTGTCTCCCATGCATGGCATGATTATAAAATATAAATCAGAAAATGCTCTCTATACTGTATTTATTTTTCCTTGGATTGTATTTCTTGCAGCAGTGGGCTGTGAAGGGTCTATGAAGCAGTATTACATGAAAAAAAGAGAATCATACAAGTTTTTGTTTGACTCCGATATTTGAGCTTCAGAGATATGGTCTGAGGGAGAAAAAAGAAACTGGAAAATAAATTTTAAAAATAAATAAACAGCTTAAAAGATGGTTTGATCTTGAGTGTTTTTTGCTTTTGATATCTGATTTCTTCCCAGTCTTCCTGTGCTCTGTGGAACAGAAACGTCAGTCAAAGAGACAAGGGGCTGATGCAAACAGGCCTGGGCCAGAGGAGTGAACTGGTGTGTGCGTATGTGCTCGGAGAAAGAAGGGGGTGAGAGGCAGGGGGTGTTGCTATGAAAACAGCCACAAGGACAGACTGAACATGATCAAAAGCCAAGTGATGCTCGGCAAAAGCAAGTGGAGAAAAAAATGCCCCAAAAAGAAAGAAAAAAAAATCATTAAAAAGGGGCCAAAACAAGACAGTCAATTTCAACCAGAACGAAGAATAAAAATGTGTTCAAAGTGAAGCCATGGGAGCAGCGAGGGCCTTGACTGCAGCCAGATAAATCAAGACAAGCTGATGAGGAGCAGAGCGGCGGAGCGAGGGAACGAATGGCAGCAGAGGACAAAGGCTCAGCTTACCCAGCTCTGTTATCATTTGTATGTTGGTTCCACTTTTTTTTTCCTGACTGAGTGAAACCAATGGCAGTAGTTTGCCAGGTTTAGCTAATGGTGATGAGACAGTGCAGGGAGGGGGAGAAATGGTGTTGTTATTGAAACAGTTTCATCGACTGCAATAAAGGCATTTCTCTGGTTCAGAGTCCTCGTGTCAACTCCACAATTATTCTGACACATTCATGGTAGATACAAAGAAAGAGCTGTCATGGCCCTAGACCACTACAACAACAATAAATTCCTTCATAGTATCACAGTGTAAGGGATAAACCTGTTTTAATCCAGTCACACACTTGCTTTAAACGCTAGGCTAACAGAATTGATCATGCAACTCAAACTAAGCATATGCTTCAAGTTGACTTAAATCAGAATCTGGCTCTGCAAAGTAAAGATATGAAAATGTAATTACTGCACAGAAGTGCATAAGGTTCTAGTGAGACATACAGCCATTCTTTCCTCTGGATGTTCTCCACTTCCTGAACAACAATGTTATCAAATCTAGTGCTGCTGTAGCTGTGGGATTTGCAAACTATGAACAAGCTTCTAGCATTGAGTCCAACACAACAACAAGGGTAGCATCTAGATTTGATCATTACGTATGCAGCCAGCAGTCTAATGGGAGAGCATCTCTGCAGGTAATGGCTGGCCCGGTTACAAGTTACATTAGGTGGCTCCTTTCTCTTTCTGGCCTTTTCTTAGCTGGCCTCATGCTCCATTGCCCCCTAATTGGGTCAGGGGAGACAGAGTAGCCGGTCTCTGCTGCTTTAGAAGGCCCCTCAGAGATCTGAAAGTTTCATGAGTCCCCACCACCGCTGGGAATACAGCCACTGCCATTGTTATTAATAAATGGACCCATTTTGCAACCAAGGCAGTTTTTTTTTCCTGCACCTTTTCACTCTTTTTCTTTTCTCCATCTCTTACCCTCTCCATCAGGCGAGGTTTCTCTTGTGCATTAATGGACAAATTGCTGAACATGTAGCTGTAATACTAAAAATGCCTGTCTGACAAGCTCAAGTTACAGAAATCAACATTGTTCTCCGAGTATAGCAGTTTAAGTTATCACAACTTTACAAGAACCAGTCAGATTGACTGATTCATATGTGAGACGGAGCCTGAGTTGGGCAAAGCTACCATGAAAGTGAACAAAAATTCCATAGCATGCATTCCTAAGTCTGAATGAGTTGGAACTTTTGGTAGCAGCATGAGGATTAAATCTTGGATTATTGGCTCTATGTATCTGCAAATGAATCATGAGTTGATCTGAGGTTACTTGGTTATGGCATGCTATTTTACATTAGGTGTGGGTGGATACAGTTTTACCTAGTTCTGTGATGATGGGGATGTTGGATCCGGTGGTGACGGAGGCCTGACGCACAAAGCCATGTACTGGGCTGCTGTCTGGAGATGACCTGTCCATTCCAGGAGGCGTGAAACCTGAACACCACATACAGATTATGGATATCAGGGAAAGACAAAACTGATTGGCATGAGAAAATTCTCCTCTGTTCTCAAAAAGGGTAAAAAGGGTTTCAAATATTTACATCTTGTAAAAATACAATCTTTGATAAATGACAACTTATTCTGCCTTAAAAATACTATCACCACCTCTTTAATATGAGAAAACAGCACTGTCTTTCACTGATTTTATTTGAAACACTACATATTGACAAATTTTATTTAGCTTTGTTATGAATTCACCTTGTCAAGAAAATAATACATTAATTAATGCTTTTGTCCCTTTTAGCCTCTTTGGTAAGCCACTGCAATGACTCTCTGCAGGCACAGGGATGCAAAGGAAGTCCAGTGCTGCACCTTAATGTCTAATTTCACTTTCAAAAACTCACAGAAAGCTCAGTGGACCAGTCAAAAGTCAGAGGTACCTTGAGTTGTCAAACATATACCTTTATCACTGTTCAATTATTTCCTTCTCACTCCATAACAAGTTCCTTTTTCTGTGGTTGCGTTCATATCATAATCTTTGATCTACCTAAGGTTTCAAATTTTCTTTCAAAATAAAAGAAAGCCTGTATCCAAACACAAAGTCAGTACGAAAAAAAAAAAAAAAAGAAACAGCAGTTAATAATGCAAGACAGTGGAATGTCAAAATTCAGCAAAAATGAGATAAATCACTACTCACTAAAGAAAATCTGTGATAAATCATGATTACAAATTTAAGTCATCTGACAGCCCCAATATAAACTTTCAGAATTTTTTTTTATTACTTAAGTGGACAGGATTTGTAATAAATTAGTGGTGCTCTGCTTCTTTTGGACTTCTTTGATTCAAAACAATCTAATCTACATGAATTTATTTTTACAAGAGCTTCCAAAAGATTTACATTTTTAATCGTGATTAATTTCAGAATTTATAAAGTTAATTCCACCTTTTCTATTGCATTACAATTTTTTTTTCCATATTTTAACTGTTTGATTTTTTAATTGTCTGTTTCAATACAGACCTGTTTTTATTGGTAGATTAAATATTTTAACATGAACTTAACCACGTAAAAAGAAACTAGTTACGGATTGAAAATTAAATAAGAGAACATTAAAAAGGTTCAAATGACTTCTAAATTGTCCGCTAGGATGTCTGTCAAGTAAAATTAGACATTAAAGAGCACTGGTGGACTTACTCTTACATCACCATGTTCATTCCTTAACCAAAGTGTGTCGAAGGGGACAAAAACATGAGATTTCTTTTTTAAATAGTGCATTAAATGTAGACCTTGATAGCCCTTATTTCTCCATTAAAAACACAACTGTTACACAGTGTTGCAGCACACACTGCAGCTTGCCTTTTAGCTCCTTTTTTAAGTAAACACAGGAGCACAAGTATCTCGTGTTTGCTTCAAATGCACTGTAGGTTTGTAAATCTGATAATGTTTTCTGGAGGTACGCACTTCTCTTGCAGAAATAACAAAAAGACAGTTTTTTGTTCAGTGGTTGTTGAATCTGATATGAGGGCAGTGGGCAGTCTTTTTAAGCCAAAGAAAACCACAATCCCGGCAAAAACATACATATCTCATCAGCTTTACAGCAGATGTGTCATAAGCAAGAGGAAGTGACCTGGAACTGTGTATCACTGCCATTATACAAAGTGAATGTCAGCTCGCTCAGCATGAAGTTGTTGATGTTGCTTTCTGTGTCATTCAAATGTGTGGATTGACAGAAAAAAGGGAAGAAGTGGGAGAAAGCTAAGTGAACAAGGCACCTGCCTAGAAACTGCTATATGGATACTGTGCTTTTAGGGGTCAGCTATGACATATTTAGCATTCACATCCCTCCATCAACGCACAGACATAAATTTTATATGTTGTTCATTTTGTTACAATAAAATTGTTGAAGTGGATCCTGAAAACCTTTTATCGGAAGTGGCGTGGCTGAGAACTATGAAATACAAGCGCAAGTGACAGGAGTGAGAATTCACATGACTTCACATTTTTGCATTTCCTCAAAGTGACAAGTAAACACCTTAAATCTGTAATGCTATATGCATAATGCATCAACTGTGTTTTGACATCCATCATTTAGTGCTGACTACAGCAAAATGCCAGCTTATAGTGCCACCACCAAGGAAACATAATGCAAGGAATATATTCAGGTCACAAAGTTTTAAAAGGATTGCAAATTCACCATGTATGTGTACGTGTGGGTGCCGTCCCCGTCAGGAAACTCAATGAGCTGCTTACATTACAAAAGAGATCTCCCAGCTCTTTGCAACAGAAAAGACACCAGATAGTTTAGTACACAGCAGGAAGCACACACTGAACTGAAGCATGGATAATCCTAACTCTTGTTATTCCAATTACTGAACTTGGAAATAGCAGAGGTTTGACACTTCGAGTCAACCAGAGAGCATGAGCTCAGACAGTGCAAACATCATTTTGTCGATGTCCATAAAGGATGATGTTTACTTCTCTGGAGAGTGACGGCGTCTTCTAGGATACAGCCTCTCAAACACTACTCTTACTGTATGATAGTGAACATGAAGACAGTACAGAGCTGCAGAAGAACAGCTTCCATATTGCGCAGTGTGTACAGCAAAAAGTGGTGGTTGGTGTAAACAGGGATACATGAGGCCTGCTGCTGAGCTGCTTTTAAGAACTGTTAGGTTACAAGCTCTTCTTAACTTGCAATGTGAGCTGGGAAGCTCCAAACAGAGAGCTGTAGGACTGGCAGAGGAATGCAAAAGCAAACAAGCAACACTGTCAACTCCTGATTATAATGACGATGAGATCTTAATTCCAACATTAAATAAAGCTCTACGGCACATGTAAAACTCACACGTTTGCATATATTTGTAAGACATGAAGTTTATGTGTTTCTATGGTATGTGTCAAACAAGCTTGTTGACATATTCTAGTCTATTTCACTGAGCTACTTACCTTAATTAAATTTTTAAAAATTGTTATTATCTTAAATGTAACAATTTGGCATTCAGCTCAATCATTTCCTTATTATTTAAAACTGATTATCCAGTATTCAAAACCAACCTAACAAAACAATATCTCCTCTTTGGGCTGTTTGTTGCTTCAATGGGGCTGTAACCTTGTCTGCTCATCAACAATGTACAACAGACGAGGGAGATCTGGGTTACGTACCCCCTTATCCCTCTAGCCCCCCGGGCACAACCATGCTCTGTGGTTGACTACATGCAACAGCAGCCGTGAGAAGCTCTCCCCCAGGAAAGCACATGTTTACTTATTCATTTGCACCTTCTTGTTTTAAATTCCACAGACAGTGTCTGAATGGGAGCATCGCTAGGAGGAAGGAATCCCCAAAGCAATACCTATGATACAATAACTGCATCTTTATATGTGCGTGTTTCCTTGTGTATGCATGATTGCATGTCACTGTGGTGTGTATGTGTGCTTTCTAAAGTGAAGTATTTATCACTGAAATGGGTGGTTGATGTAAGACCCAATTATTGATGACAATAGGCTCCATCCATCGACCCTGGGAGAGGATGTAGGCTAGTGGGCTTAAATATTGAGGTGGCTTCCTGTGTATACTGCTCCCAAGAGCGACATGTGCGAAGATTTACCCTGCTTATTGTTCCTGGGTGGCACTGCTATCGACAGCACATCACTCACTCAAGGCGGGTGAAATAACAACATTGGCATTCTACTAAAACATGTGGAAGTGCTCTGCACTAAAAAATAAAAGGCCTCTTGGACCTTCAACTTTGATTTGTATTTACAACAGTCACTGTGGTGCCACTAAATAGTACTCAGCTCAAGGCATGTCATGCCTTTAGGGCTAATCATAAACTGAGGGTTACCTGTGTGTATGGATAGACTAACCTGACATGCCAGATGGATATGTTTCACACATCCATCTGGAAAACTTCAATACTACGTATTCTGGAACGGGCAAAGGCTTTGAAAAAAACTCAGAGGGTGATTGGATAAACGTTCTGTCTGTCACATCTTTACGGCCCAATCAGAGCAACAAAACACATGGCGAAGCCGCAACCGAGGTGTGTGTGCGCAGCTACCGAGGAATAACGCGAACCATGGCGACCATAGACATGTCAGTACACGACTTTGTCGTTTTTTAAAAGAAAAAAACTCACCGCTGTTCTTTGTTATTCTTTTAACAAGAAATGTTGTCAAGTTCTGAGAAAACTGGCACTTCAGCAGCATCCAAGCTAGGCTCTTCCACTATAATTGCACTGGCGTCTTGTTGCTGCTTGCTTACATCACGACCCCGCTGCACCAGAAAGTACTGCCCCTCGTTGCCTGTTGGTCCTGTCACTTTCTAACCGGGCCCAAATGGTTCAGACGGGAGCTTTGTGAGATGGATTCACCAGTGAGAAACAAGGAAACAGGCGTATCCATCTGCTTTGCAAGGTTATGGATAGACTGCATCAACATCAGTGTCTGTGTGCAAAAACATGCACACATGCATCCGAACAAGAAGTGTTTGTGTGTGCATGTGTCACTGTTTTGTTGTGACTAATGAGGAGCAGCTGAATTGGCCTGCCTGGTGATTTGTACTAGCTGCTTAATGATGATGAGGCCTGATGGGATGCCAGGTTCGTGTGTTTGTCTGCAAACGTCAACAATCTGTTCTAGACGATCTGCCACACACCAGATCAGGGGGAACAACATCAAATGACACAGTCATGTTGATTACATCATTAAAAAATATTATCAAGGAGGTTTAGCAGCATGTAATTACCAGGGACAAGACTGGATTCATCAGAATTTATGTGGAGTAAACACTCTTCAAAGGCTTGATGGAGCAATCAGCACACTGTGTAGTGAGCTCCTTTCTTCAGGAGTTACAGTATAGTTAGTTTATGGATGTCACTTACAACAAACTTGCAGAGTATTTCAATTAAGAGCACTTAGCAGGCTTTGTGCTTGACAAACTACACCAACCCTTCCTTAGTAGCCATACTAATCCCCATCCCCTATCTTTTGCCCCTCTTTCTCTTCCATCTTTGACTGCTGTCTTTCCTTCCTGTCACAACCTGTCCCCTTTGGGCAGCAGTGCACATGAAGTCTAATAGGATGCTCCTTACCTTGGGAATTAGCCTGTAAGACCCCAATGCTGTCATCAAACTGCATAGATTTGATGTTGAGTGAAGCCAAGATGCATTCCTTATCCTGCAGTGAGGCATCTTCAATATTGTTCTGATTGGCTGACAGTATTACGCACATGTCGCAGAGGTTGATGTTGACAGCCCTTAAATCTGCCCGACTTAATGGTGTACCCTTCAGGGTGAGGAGAACAGAGGGAAAGAGTAAGACAGAGAGAGAGAGAGAAGGAGAGAGAACACAAAACGCAGACAAGAGACAGACATATGGGGGAGAAAAACAAATTCAAGAAGTGAGCAGAGCGGAGCTTTGGGAAATTAGTTAACAAGTATTCTTGTTTCGAGGCGATGACATTCCACTGATCTAACTGGGCATTGGAGAATCAGAGGCATGGACTAATCTAAAGGCTAGCCTGTGCTGAGGGCTGTGTTTGGGATTCTCCTCTGATCATCAGTCAAGCTAGGCCTAACAAGCTCTAAGGCAGTGAGCCACGCCATCTGTGACAGGCACTGCAGCTGCAACACACATAAACTCTATTTTGGATATGCAGGATGTGTCACTGCTCTGTATGAGGGGGTTGACTATGCTCTTATGGAGTGATCATTCAATTGAGTAATGTGTGATCAAATCAAACTGACAACCCCGCTCGGGATTTCAATGTGCAAGTAACTCAAAACGTCAATTGTTGTTAGTTGAGCAGCAATTCTGGTTTAACTGTGTCAGCTTTAGCAGGTACACTTACAGGTAATATGGACACCTTGGGGAAGTTGTGTAACGTTTCCCACTCTCTCCGCAGGTAATCCAGCGAGCCCACAAACACTATAGGCTTAAGCTCGTGGTAATGGAAGTTACTGGCTCTTAAAGGCATCACCAGGTTTCGCAGCCCCACTAAAGCGGACGTGACATCCCCAAATATACAGACCACTACATGACCGCTCAGGACTGTCATCGAGGCTTCACTCCGAGTCTGCAGAGAAAAGAAGGACAGAGGGAAGGAGGAGAAAAGAGAGACAGGGATGAGAAGAGGTGCAAAAAGGGAAAGGGAGGAAGGGGAGGACACACGGGGAAAAAAACACAAATATACAGAATAGCAATGAGAGCTGTTAATAGAGAGTTGGTTAATGTGTATGAGCTATGAATACTGGTTGTAACTGTGTTTAATTGTTTATATAAACTGTTATAAACCCCAAATAAATAGTCTGTTAACCAATTATTCAGATGTTTATCATTAAAGCACTTGACTACTGATTAAGCATGTACAAAAGTTTGGTTAACCACTATTCTGTTTATAAGCAGTTTATTGAATACTCAGAAATAGCACAGCTACAGAGAAAAAACCGAGAACAAAACATGTGGTCTTTTTTTTAGAGGACAGCTGATTCAATCAGGCTGAAAAATGCAGTTTGTAAGATTTTAGGCACATTAAGTATGTATGCCGAGGACCCTGTCATAAATCACAGAGGTATAAATAAACAAAGCTCTTCTACTTTATGAAGTCCATGTCGTAAAAGAACAATGCATTGCCCTGCTTTTAAGATCAGCTGCCTGTCGCAGCAGCTTGATGTGCATTTGATTGCAAGTTTGACTGTATGTTAACTAAACTAAATGTTTCTATGATAACAGCGGGTTTGAAATAAAAGTGCATATTTGTTTATTTGAGACACAAAAATAATAGAAGGATGGCAACAAAGCAACTCTAAAATGGCTACTGATCTGGTCGATTTCATGTTTTTTCTAATCATAATCTAAGACACAATTAGATTAGAAGCAGGAATGTCCATCAGACCCCAGCTCAAAATAATTATGATTAAAGTAATTAAAAGCAACATTGCCACTAGTGTATTGATCACAAAAAAACAGCAAACACACTGACACATATGTCAAGTACTTGTGTTGGTGCCTTGTATTTTATGTTTTATTTGGACAGAAAAATCCTGCCCAAGCAAAATATATACAAACCTAAATGCTTACAAACTGCCTTGTTTAAGCACCAGAGAAAACCCATGCGTGAAATGTTGAAATGTTGTTCATAAATCCTTAGAGGATATATGAAATAAACAACAAACTCACCTTGAAACAACAGAGAGGCATTGAGAGAAATTTCAATACATATTAGTATGTGATTGCATTACTATAAAACTGGGGGGAATGCTCGTGAGCATACTTACTTTACCTTCTTTGTTTTGTGATTTTTTTCTAATTTACTTATGTGGATTGCAGCTACACAGCTCAACCTCCACTCACCAGTATGACTTTTTCGATGTCCTTTGATGGGCACCAGTGAAACATCCCTGTCGAGTCATACCTCTTCACGTTCATGTCCATGTTCTCTATTTGTTCATTTCCAGGAATGAGAAGGGGATCGTGTCGACTGATGAAACAGAGAAACAGATTTGATATTAGGTGACGTGGCTAATTCACTACATGGAGTGATAATGTTACAGAAATGAAAGAACTTCTGCTCATACACGTTCCAAGTCCATCCTAATTTCAAAGTTTAAAACTTTTTACAGTACTATATACTGTAGGTATCATGCAGCACTGCTCCGTTCCTTCTTGTCCTTGATGTCAAGTCATCAGGAAACTCAAAGACCCTTATTCTTGCAGTGGTATGGAGAACAGCGAGACCTGAGTGCTACTGACTGAGTGGCATGACAACGCAAGACCAATTACCAGCTTTTACCCTCTCTTCCAGTTCCTGACGCCATGCAGCGCAAATAGTAAAAGCTCCAACAGGCTCAAACTTTAAATATTTCAGGAATTTGCCCAATCACATTTTGCTTTCCCAACTGATGGCCATTAATGTTTCAACAGCATGTCACAACCAAACAGGCTAATCCACAGCAGTGGGCTGCTGAGTTTTATCCGGTGTAACACTGACCATGAAAGGGCTCCTGTCAGTCCTGTTATACCGCCTCTCTTGTTCTTGCACTTATCCTACAAGACGTGTTCTCACAGTTCCTCATGAGGGAATCCAGAAAATTCCACCCAAACACTGAGTCAGGAATAAATGCAAACATTTAGTGCTGTTCTTCAATAAATGTTTCAATAAAGCTTCTTTAACATCTATGCAAATTTGATTTATTTACATTTTAATCTAAAATAATGACATCTGTGTTTAAAATAGAATTACACAGACTCCAAAAAAACGGGAAGTGCAGAGAGACACACATTTGAGTAATATGGGAGAAAACATCTCAAGAATTTGACATACATCTCTCTCAGTATCACTCTCTCTATCGTCTATCAACACTGTCATCGCTGACAAGGCTTTGATGTTGCCTCTTCCTTCAGCCTGCATTTGGGTTGCATACCATGGCAGGAAAAGTAAAAGTTTAAAAAAAAAGGAGCTGTCAATTAGCCACCCTCTCTCTCCAGCTATCTTCCCCCACTTTCCTCTATCAGTGTGTGCAGGTGATAATAACACTGACAGCATTTAGTGTTTTTACACTCAGCCTGAATCTTTCATCCAGAGGCGCGTGTTGCGCCAATCAACTCCACAGAGCCCCCGTCACTTCAATCTGCTCAGCTCTGCTCGCCTCCACACAGGGGCTGACTGGCGCATGCAGGCGGGCTGCCGCTCCAGCTCTCTCTGCCAAGACAGCTATCTTTCACAGAGCTGTCAGCGGTGTGACTGGCAGCCTGTCACAGGCTCCACACACCTCCTTCTTCCTCTGCCTTCTCTCTGCCTCGGGTTGAACCTGCCACAAGTCTCGTGGAGAGCAGACATGACGTCTGAGCCGTAGTGCCACGCCCAGGGGATATCAGCTGCAGATGATACTGAGACATCTTCTGGGATTGGATGCCTGTCGCAAGTTATGACCCATCGAAAAGGTTTATGAAAGGGTGTTAATGCCACTTTGTTGTTGCTAGCACATGCTTACAAAGCATTGGTCAGCTAGCATGCAAAAGTACTGATTATGAGCCTCCTTCCACCTTTCCAAAGATACACAAATCTTACTTTGTGCAAAGATTTACATATTTGTCTTTTATTTATTTCACTTGAATTTCCCGTTTAAAAAGTTAATTACTTAAGTTACCTTCACTTAAACACACTCTTTTAAATGTAATACATTCACAGTGAATCAGATTGCAGAGCCAAGTATTTTTCCTGGATAAGACACAGCATTTTTATTTGATGCATTTTATATAGGACAAATATTTCCCTTACAGCATATCTCACTCCAGTGTCTCACCCCTCTTTTTCTTCCTCCCTCCCTTTGTATTTATTTCAAACAGAGTTGAGTTATTCCAGTATATCACTCTGCAGTCACAAGCTAGGGATGGGCGTGCTCCCCCAATCCCCCTCTGCCAGACTACGAAGGCAGCCTCTTGCTTTGAAAATTTTCCCCATCATGCAAACTGACAAAGGCATGCTTTTCAAAAGCCCACAGCCAATCTGTTGATCATTATTTATTTACAAAGGCCTTCAGGCTGCAAGTCCTGTAAAAACCATACTTGATACGTATGCTTGCTCTCTTGCTAGCTCTCTACTGTGTTATCCCCCTCCCTGCTTGTAGAATAAAGTATCCCTAAGGCTACCTCAAACAATCACTTTTCATTGTGCATAAAATTCACCTTGTAAAGAACAACTGTTTAATATATATGGTGTTATATGTTGACAGGGGCAGCTGTGAAGGGGGGCTTCAGACTGTGATGGATAATTTGATGTTTTGCTGAGGGCTAAGACTAGGAAAAAAAAATCTACACCTATAACAGAGGACCTGTCATCCCAGTACCCAAGAGCCAGCAGAATACAGAAGCACCCCTAAAGCAGAGAAAACTTTGACACTGCTTTGAAGCGTTTTCAAAACTGAGTAAATAACTCGCAAGAATTATTATCAGCGGGAGATCAAAGCAAAGATGCATATATTACATGGCAAACAGGGACCATCTCCTAAGCAAAAAAGGAAGAGAAGAAAAGGTTTTGTGCTTTAAGTTAGGCAAACTAAACAGCCTTTTAAACAAGCAGTTAGCTGGAAATGTGCCAACGTCTGGTTGTTTTTGTAGCAGCCTTCTCCCTCTGAGCGAGGGCATCTAAAATGATGCTCTGCTGCAAACTAGACTGAAGGGTACGACTCTGTGTAAGGCTAATGGTTCAGCAAGTGTGAAGGCTTATTAAGTTCTTGTTTTGTGAAGAACTGAGGGGGAGGCCGACTAGTATACTGGACGAAATCACACAGGCATGCCAGTGCAGCGAGAGGAATGCTGCCTAAGGGAAGTATGCTGGACCAACATACAAAGAACTCCACTATAAATGTTAGAAAAATACACTACAGTACCATAAGAACAACAAGAAATTGTGAAGTGATAACAAAGATCAAAAAGTTTTGCATAGATATTTAAACTTCTTTATCTTTATCTCAATATTACGCTTGTTTAAGAAATTGAACACTAAAAATAATGTATTTTTTATATAATAGATATTCGGAATTCAAGAGAAAATATGTATAATACCACACAGTTCATATAAAGGACTGTTACTGTACAAACAGTGACAAGTGCGTGTGACAAAAGCAACACAGCTCCCTCTTCCTTCTTGTAAAGTCATATACTAGATGACAACCATAACACTTACTCTCATTAAGAGAAGGGCAGCGTAGCTATGAGTGTTCCTGTCCTGTCAGATCTTCCCTACCATGCCTTCATAATGCCGTCCCAATCCACACAGCTCGGCCTCCCTGTGTTTTCCACGCTATCGTGTTGCTAACCCCGCCTTGAAGCCAGAGACGCACAAAAACCTACCCCTTTTATCTTTCAAAATCAATTAACAGCAATTTAATTCCACAAGACAGGATAAAAGGAAGGTAATATTTGAATTCATATTTGATTGTGATGATACATCTCACATATGGCCTTAAGTACCAGAAACAGTACTCACAGGGGTTCCCACAATAGAAGAGTAGCCTGAGGGCAAAGTAACCATGCAGGTCCCTCTGATTGGTTGCTGGTGTCATTAGTGCCAGCATTGTTTAAGGAGCACATGTGGACCAGACCGGAGGAGGTGACAGCTGGGACTTTAAAGCCAGAGGAGTTTTAAGACGGCTCCTCACAGCCACTTCTCATGACAGAAATATTTTTTTCAGCTCTGTCATTAACAGCTGACAGCATGCCATCCTAAACAGCCAAAGCCTAACAGGGCACTTCTCCCTTTCTCTTTCTCTCACAGACTTTCTTACCTCCTTCTTCTGCCACCCCTAATTTGCCCCCTCCCATCCATCCAAAACTCCCACCATCTCACCATCAGCGAGCGGCATTCTGCCTCTGAAGTATCTCTCACACACATACCTCCATCCCGTCCTCCCCGCCTTCTTCCCTGCATCTGACTTCCTCTCACTCCCTGTTTGAAGGCATGAAGGAGAATAAAATCTGCGTCTCTTACCTCATCATTTTGGGTGAACAGTTGGGTGAGTTTCGCATCCCTCCGTTGCGCTGCTTTTTTTTGGGCGAGAGAGTTGATGGATGCTCGTCTTCGACTGCAAAAACATGCACAGAATGTCAGAGTAGAGACAGATGCTTGGAAACGTGTGCTGGACCTGATATGAAAAAAAAGGCAACAATCAAACATTGCAAACAAAAAAACTTAACAAAAGAAAAGAAAAATTAATAATTCAGTGTCAAATTGAGAAATTACAGAAAAAGCATTAGTAACGGACAATGGTAAATCTGAAAAGGCAGAAGGAAACCACAGATAAAAAACAATAAACAAAAAACAAACAAAAAAAAAACAACAACCTGAAAATGTTACAGAAGGCTCATGTCCCAAACCGCCCCTTACTGGCTCTTCTATGATTCACTTTTACAGGGCCTTTATGCACTAATTCAGATGTTCAGTGTGCTCTTTTGAGTGTGCCTATAGCAGTTTGCATCAGAGTGACCATGCTTACCTACACCATTAATTGCCATGTGATGGGATAGATTGTCATTGTCAGTGGGCACGGGCAAAAGCAATGACAATGAGATAAATAAAGGTTATGGAGATGAATCTTAATTGTGTATTTTTATTAAGTTTTTCTGAACCCACCCAATCATTGCAGTACTATGTAAAAGGTATGATGTCACATCTACAGATCTACATCTAACACTTAGCACTCAACACACATCATGAAGGCCAGGGCCGGCTAATTAATTAGTGGAAAATGATTGTCAAAAGCAGATAGGAAATGCACATGATCCTCCACTAGACTTTGGAGTTTAAATGACAAATATTCTTCATGTAGGATTAAACAGTCAGCTATTGTTTGATGCTTTGGTGTTAAGCATTTGCTGGATGCTGAGCAAAGCCGTGCTATTTCTTTTTTAAGCTGTGTGTCAACTCTCCATGTTGAAAAATAGAAAAAATACATATTTTCAAGCTCTGCTTTAGTCCTAGTCAAGGACGAGAGAAAGCAGCCATAGTGAGGCCAGGCCCAGTCATCTGAGGATTTCAGTGAAGCTAACAGTAGTCTGATCTTCACTACTGTCTGTGAGTTTCAGACAGGAACCCAGATATTTCATCCACTCTGCACTCTCCCAGCGCAAATGCCAAGTGCACCGTCACTTCAAACCCGTATTAGTCCTTTGGTTAGGAATCAATAACACAGCATGATATTAGTGCAAATCAATGTGCACGCTGCAAGCCGTGACTATTCCAAGCATGTGGAAATTCATTACTGTCTAAGCACCCATCCTAGGCTGTCACCTAATTCTGCTAATAAAAGATAAGAAATATGACTTTGCCTTCTAATAAAATGTCATTCCTTGACATTTCCTTTATGCAACTGGGCATTCTGAATAGCTAATATCACAAGCACTTTCCACTTTACAAATAATTCTGTCTCTTATGTGCTTTGAAAATACCACATCAAAAAATACATATGATCTTTTCCATATCATTTGACAGACTCCTCCTGGCCTAAACCTAATTTATTTACAATAGGAGCATATCTTCTATTATATGTCTAAAACAATAAAATCACATGCTTTCCAGAAACTGGGCCATTAAGAACACAGCTTATACAGTAAAATATAATAACCAAAACTTATGCCCAAAATATATCCTCAGAGCTCACAAGTCCTGCAACATATCTAAAAACATAAATACCAATATTTTTCTTTTGTGTCACTTCTACGTTCCCATGTTTTAGCACTCCTCAGTTTTGAAGTCTCCCCATGTAGACAGAAGCCACTGCACTAGCAGGCAAATCCGTGCAAAGCAGCAGGAGCAACAACAGCAGCAGCTCCAGCAGAGTGAACCGTCATGCAGCAAACAAGACAAAATGAGGGGACGGGACAGGCGGGGTTACTGGCTGATGCATCCCGCTAAGGGGGCAACCTACGGTGCCTACTGTGACTGAGCAGCATGGCATTACTCGGGTGGTAGCGGTATTTCACCGGCAGACTGCGGGCCCGGTTCAGCCGACTCTCAGCCAGGGATCTGGCCGTCACGTCTCCTGGACCTGAGATACTGAGGCGCAGTTTCGAGGGGTCGGCCCCAGGCCCTGGCCCCACAGGGAGCAGGCTTCCTTTACGGTTATTAACGAGTGGGATGTTGTTTGTGCCCAGGTTGACCAGGGGCTCCTGGTTGGGGTGCAGGGTGTTGGGAAGGAGCGCATTTGTGGTGATGGAGGTGGAGGAGCAGCCCGTGGTTTTAACTGATCGGTTTTGAAAAGACGGTTTAACTTCATCCATTACTGTCAAACAATGGAGAATAAAAAGTGTGAGAAAGTCTGTATTAAGAACAAAATTAGTTAGTATTTAAAGTAGTGAGTAAAACTGCAGTAAATTAATCATTTTATTTGCTATTTTCAGGGGAAATTTCACCTTTGTCGGGGGGGGGTTAAATTCAAGATTTTTACTTATCTTAACAAAAATGATGATCGTAATCTGATCAAACATTTGTTTGGTTAAAAAAAATCTTTTTTTGAAAGACAGAAATCAATGCCATAAATGATTTAGAATTTTTCTGAATCTGTTGTTGATATTTAATTCTTGTTTAACTTCTCTCATCTTTATAACTACTTTGCATTTGTGACAAACATTTATTCATAAGCAATCTCTTAGTTTTCTTTCACAGCAGTACAGCAAATTCTAGTAAAACAATGCAAAAAACAACCTGAATTAAACTATTCAGCTCCTACCACTGTCAGTCTCGCACAATGATTAATATTACTTTAATTTTAAAAAGCATATCAATCGCACATCTCTTATAAAATACTAATTAAAAACTGCATCATTAAACATTTCAAGAATTAAATCTGAAAAATGTACTTCACATTTTTTAGACCTACAGTTATCAGTTATCCTACTGTCAACAAAAAACACTACATTTTTTCTCACTCTCACTTTGGCAGTGACAGAATTTCCTGGGACAATCTGCTAAGTCGAATTGAAGAAAGCACACCTGATGTTCACTCTGCTGTCTCACCAAAAACACGCACTGATATACACAATCCAATTGATGCTGCAGAGTCCCCCCATATGTTGGTATATATTGAAGGTTTGTGAACTTAAATGAGTGGGGAGGGGCTTTTTTCCTCTCCTTGGCAGAGGGGTGGTTGGTTGGTTGTTTGGAGGAGAGAACATGCTTGGGTGGCCCCGGGCGATAAACAGACGTTTATCCCGGCCGTCAGCTGCCTCCTTGATTTACGGGGCGCCACCGATAGCTCCTGGATTCATCTGGCCCTTGTCAAACACGTGCAGCGTTAGAGAGTGCTCACCCGCCCTGGCAGGTCCACTGTGCATCCTGAACAACCCAGACGGCAACTGTCCCTTCCTGAAATGCTAATCACATGATGGTACTGTCCTGCATGCAAGCCTTATCGGATCGCTGTGACCCAATGTAAACTGGATGATGAGGCAGTGCAGTAACAACTAAAAATGTTTACTTTTGTATGTGAACCAAGCTGGCTTTGCCTTTATAGTGTTTGCTGCATGAGCAAGCTTTGCTCTTCATGTGCATTGCAACTGCATGAAAAAGCTTTTCTATGCCATGCAATGTTGTTAAATTACTTTTTGAGTACAAAGGTAAACTGATATAACAACTGTAATGAATCCTTGTATTTTTCTCTTTTAAAAAGGAAGGAAAAATTATTTTCAATACTTATTTTCTACATAAGAACAAATACATTGAATACAAAATATACAAATAAAAAGTTAGAGGTGACATATAGCATTTCAAAACTAAAATGCAATCTTAAGCATTAAATAGTAATGCATTTCACAATTATTTATCAAAGATTTACCTAAATTGCAATCAGCTTTGAACCGAACGCCAGCCTCTTTCTGACTTCCACTGTTCCCTGGTGTTGTAGCGCCATCTGCTGCTACATGCAGCACAATACAAAAAGAATAGTTCATGGAACTACAAGGCATTATCAAACACAAAGTTATTTAGTTTCAATTTCTACTTAATTCAGGAAATTAATATTTCTATTTCCTGTCAACAAAGATAGAATTTATTTAATGACAGCTGAGTTGGAATAAACAGTCTAAATGAGTTAAAGATTTGTTTTAAACTGGTTAAACTGTGAGTTCACTTTGTCTCTGTATAAGACACAAGGCAACATCACAATGTGCTAAAGGGATAGGAACAACAAAGCAAAACTAAAGCAAAGCATCAGTACTGATTATGTTACATGACAGAGTGAGGGGTCTACAGTCTAAACATTGAGTTGGAGCAGAATGGAGAAGGACAGAGAGACACACTTACGTGATCTGACATATCCATTATACTTATATTTGGCTGAGGAGAATGCAAAGACAAGTGGCCGGTCACACAGAGGGAGAAAGGATGTAATGAAACAGGCACATTAGGAAATAGAGACATCAACATAAGAGCGATAGATGGGTATTAAATAAAATGTAACTATAATGAAGTAGTGTAATGAGGTCACAGACAAAATAATAGAAAAAAATCAAATGATAAAGAAAGTAGTGGGTGTGATGACTGAAGGTTGATGGCACAAAAAGGCAGACTGAGGGATGAAATAAAATGTCCATTCACAGATTGAGCCATGCTTTAAGGAAAATGTCAAATGAGACGTGATGACAGACTGATTTTATTCAACTTTTTAAATATCTATTTTCTTAGTTTTATAGTTTTGATATTATTTAAGTTTCTCACTAAAAAATGCCTTAACTTTTAACATTTTGACTTAAATGTGATGAACACTGCAACGTTTGAAGACAGAACTAATAAGCCACCATGGGAAACAAAGACTTAGAGAGCATGTAGACGTCCAAAACACAGACAGCAGACAATCGCTAACAAAACAGGAGCACTAACAGAGCACAAGTGTATAGAGACTTGCTCTTTGCATGCAGTCCAGCTGAGACTGTAACACTGGATTTTTTTAAACATGGGTTCAATGCAACAATTTGAAATCTCTAGGCTGGCTCTATTTTCTGTGATTAACAATTTCATTGGTTTTCAAATAATGTCAAATACAAACACACAGACCCCTCCACAAATACCCACACCTGGTTACCATGCCTCATTCAATCAGTCTTGGTTTTAAGCTTCAACAAAACTTCATCTTAAGCCGAGGACATGGTAAATTATCACTGTGAAAGGAAAAAATCTGGCTAACTCTTATAACCAGATCTTTATCTGTGTTCGCAACATTTATCACCTTGTGTTAACAGTTTCTGAACTTCACTGAGGAGGTTCTGAGGACCCATTAAAGTACTGGTACAGTGGGCACTTGAACTGAGCTCTGAGCTGCTGACACTCCAACTCTTTTCCAGAGTCTCTTCCAGCAGGAAAGGTCACAGTGAGGGCCCAGGGCTGGCCTATGACACAGATCCTCCAACAGGGACCCTCAGTGGCCCTGGCATCTGTCTCTAGCAATCTGCCTGCATCGCAGAGGCAACAGACTAACTGGCTAGCATTTGGGGCGTAGCGAGGCGGCATAGGACAGAGGGTAGGGGGTAGTGGGGGGTGGAACCAAGCCTGCCTGGTGGACAGGAGCTGTCAGGGCAAGTTTGGTGACGGACCAGCAGGGCTGGGAAAATGAAAATGCAAACATAATTTCTGTGTCAGGATAAATAAGGTCCCCAGCAATGAGATGCAGATGCACACACATGCACAGACAGAGAGAGAGAAGTGCATGTTGTTGCACACACGAGATACAGGCATGCACGCACACACGCAGAGCCCAGAAGGCCACGGACTAGCCAAAAGCATCCCCCAAGCCCAGGATATCCAACCATTGTCTGTAACCCAGCTACCTCGAAGTCTGTATTATATAAAAACTGTCACGTCTCTACTGTCTCTCACCAAAGGGAAGTTGGCTGCCTATGCTCATGTTCCGGTCACCACGATGATAATATGACACTAACATACAAACCGAAAATAAACCTCAGATTCAACTGAACTACTCAGAATTACCTAAAAGGTTGTATTTCAAAGTTTAAATTGTTGAAGACAAAAATCCAAACACACAATCAAGATCTCAAACCTAGTCTATTGTACTTCATACTAAGCACAAGTTGGATAAACTTCCTAATGTTCAATTTCTTACCTCTTTACCATGTTTACACCAAATGATTCAGCTCTATTGGGAGCTCAAATGTGGCCTATTTCAATTCCAATAACATACAAACAGACAGCACAGTTTCACATGATCTAAATTAACAGAGGACTGCATTTATGTCGATTGCATACACATTATGTCAAAAGAAGCCCTATAACCCTAAATTGACAAAAAGCCATTATTTAAATGTTGTGTCATAAAGTTTGCAGAGCAATTCAGAGCTTTATGTGTGCATCATATAAAGTGTTTGGGTTCCCCCAGTGTATGTGTGTGGTCTCGCATCAAAACACAGGATATATTAAACCAAAGACTCCTATCAAGGAATCAATTATCTAAGCACCACGTCTTGAAAAATCTGGTTCAGATGTACAAGGGCATGAAGTCATCATGGACAAAGATGTCTTATCCTCCTAGTTTGGTGGAAAAAAGACGGGAAACAGGGAGAGGAAATCCTACAATCCCTGACTGACAAAGCCCAATGCACTCCTCCACTAAACTCACTTTGTTCAGACAAAGTCAGAGTTAAAAAGGGAAAGAAATCTAAGACAGAGGAGGCTTTCCCTGAAATCCTACGGGGGGTTGAGGGAGAAGTGAGATCAGTAACCATGTAATGGCCAGTAATTGGTACCGAGGGATATCAGCGCAGGCTGAACTACAAGAGGCCAAGCCAAACTCATCATGGCATGTTTGACACTAATCTAGGCTGAGTCGGCAGACGGTGGGAGAATGTTGAGAAGGAAATCAGATCTGTATGTCTGAACCCCACGCTTTGATAGGGAGTCCTACTGCTGCCATGTCTAATTGACACACAATTTAGTATTTCCCAACCACTAAAAAGAGAAAGGAGAGGGATCTTCCAGGAGCTTTTTTTTTATCCTGCCTGTCTTTATCGTGCCAACATTACCATTTTGTAGTCCTTTTTTTACTCTGTTCCTCTTTCTTTTTCTTTATCAAGTTTCTTGTCCTCTTTGCTGCATTTCAAAATCACTCCTGCCCATTTCAGGGTTCTTACATGCTATTGAAAATCAAATCTAAGACTTTTTAAGACCTGAAATGAGAAAAATTAAGACCACTTTTTCCAAAGTAAATGGTCAAAAAGGTACAGCGGACCAGGACTGAATTTTCTGATTTAATGAGCTGTTTATGAACTGCCAAATGTTACTGAAATGTGTTGGTCATAAATGCCAACAGTTAACGTCTCTATTCCATTAACAGGCAGTATATTTAACTTAACACATTTTAGCAGGTGAACTAAGATGATCTAAACAGTTTAACTATCAAGACGCAGAAAGGATTTTTGGGTTGGCAACCGAGCCCAGAGGTTAGAGAACTGAACTAGTCTTCTCCAACAGAACAGGGTGTATTTGATTACAATGAGTCAGATAAAATCAGAGAGGGGCCTGGGGTCCTCCTCTGGGAAATTAAGAACATCCAACACTGAATTCCCTGTATTCTAGAGAATATTTATGCAACAATTTGTGGGAGAAGATGTTTAAAATCCTATAAGGTTGGCTAGAAAATTAAGATTAGATAAGAATTTGTCTTTGTTAAAGTGCCTTCTAAAATTAAAGATCTCTCACTGGTATAAATCAGGCATTTTAAACATTCAAGGTCTTAAATTTCAAAAGTACAATTTAAGACTTTATTTAAGAATTTCAAGGGTCTGCAGGAACCCTGCCATTTTACATTTACTTTTCCTCCCATTGCTTCTTTTCCAGATGTACTGCAAACTGTTAAAGACCACAAAAACATCTCGGACAAAACCCATTATGATCAGCAGAGCAAGAAATATTGAGGATATAATGTATCATTTGAGGGGAAAAATGTTACTTCCTTGCTTTCTACCCTTTCTTTCAAAGTGATTTCCTCACAAAAAGGGTATTTCACTGTCTGTCATTAGTTAATAGTTGCTTTGTGTCAGCATTAGAAATGTTTTAATTTCAGTGTACTGCTCCTTATTGATAATGTTAAATTAGATGGTTCGATTTCCCTATTTAGATGTGTGATTTTCTCCTTCAGTGTTTTTAAAACTTTTCTTGTTAAGGTCCAATCTAAAAGAACAGACAAAGAGAGGCAAAGCTGCTTTAACAGAAATAAGTACAAAATGAAAACAGATTAACTCAGAAGGTTGTACAGTAAGGGCCCTCAAAGTAAAAGTAAATCACATCATTAAAAAACACTGTAACAATACAAGATACCAATTTGCATTTCTGTATATAAAAAAATCTTACCTTCAACAGTTTAAAACAATCCAAATCCAAAATTTAATTGTATTACAAAACTGCATGATTGATGCAGCATGCGGTAGCCACATGTCTAACACCTACAGTACTGTACAGTACGGCAGCACCACAGAGTCACACCACCACTTACCCACCACACATTACACACATGAAATCACACTAACGGCGTCAGTGAACATGAGAAATTAAAAGATGAAGATAACAGTAAATCAAATCAATAAGGAGATAAGGAATGGATAAACCTAAGAACTGGAGAGAGATCGAGAGAAAGAGAGACATAGAAATGTAGATAAAAGGTAGAAGTTCACTGTACTGCTTGAATGATAGACTGATAGAAACAAAAGCAGTAAGTCACTGAGAAAAAATTGTTTGAAAAATAAATTAATTCACAAAATCCACAGTTAAACAAACTATGGAGTCACAGTAAACGAATCACATCACAGACAACAATACGGATACACATACAGGTACGGACGGTCCCTTTGCATGGTACAATACACGGAGCACACACCACAGACATGTAACAGCATGTGTTGGGCGGTGTAACTTACAGGCACGTAAAGTGGTTGCGCAATCATGAACAGAGACAGAGGAAAGTGGATAGGCCCTCTGAAGGGTGTCCATGTTACTATGTACACTGCCTGACATGCAAGAGCAGTCTTGCTCTGAACGGCCGCAATCAAAACAACATGCCAGTTTCATTCGTTTGTAGACGGACATCTTGGCTACAGTCATGTTTTGGGATGAGAGGAGAGGAAAAGCAGCAGGTTAATGGCAAAAGGAGAAATATTCATCCAGGGGAAGTCGGAAGGTAACTTCATCAGAAAGTGCAAGCCTTAGACACCTGCTTTCACAGTCTTGAACCCCAGATTTAATAAAAAAACACTTAATGCGCAGAGATTTACTTCAAAATCCAATTATATTTTTCATATTTCTTGCTTAAAAACACTTAAGTTTGGACGATATAATATTATAAGAAGTGTATTTTTTTATAATCATATACTATCACAGTCTCGAGAGGTCAAGCTGTGTGCTAAGGCTGTTACAAGTCAAAAGGCAAAAATATAACAAGGGGAAAGAGGGGTGAGGAGGAAAGGGAGAAATAAGGCTGGCATTCAGGAGGCATGAGCAATGTCTTCAGCAGCAAACCTCATACAATGTTTCATACATTTGTACATCCTCTATCCATTTGGCTAAAGGAGTGGATCACGTACCTGTATCCCATCATGCAGCTGTAGCGGCTCTGTCCAAGGCATCACACTATTCTACTGGCTAGACTGGCCAATTCATGCTATTGTAGATTAAGACTTGCTGTTTCACTGCACCACTCCCCAGGGGAAGCTTCACTCTAATGTGCATGTTTGCAAAATCAGTATGTGCTTGATATTCTCTCAGATTCTTTAAAGGCAGATCCTCTCAAATAGATAGAAAAGTAAACTCATCAGTAATAAAAAGCTCCCTGAATTCAGGGGATTTAAGCTTTGCATTGTTTGATATGATCAGTATGGTGACTTATGTTGGCAAACACTAACAAACTTTAATTATTACCCTGTATTTAAAATTACTGTAATTTTATTACTCGAACGACTGTAACCTTTTATCACACTGTTCCATGTGTACCATTAATATACAATCACGGACAACATTATACACCTATTTACTACCTGTTAAAATGACATTCACACACATTTCTAATCAGCCAATCCCATGCCTGCAACCAGTGGCATGTAGACATGGTCAAGACAATCTGCTAAAGTTCAAACCAAACATCAGAATATAAAAGAAAGGGGTTTTAAGTGATTCTGGACGTGCCATGGCTGTTGGTGCAAGTTGGGCTAGTCTGATTATTTGACAAACTGCTGATCTACTGTGTTATCATGCACAACCATCTTTATGGTTTACAGAGAAAGGTGAAAAAAGAGAAACTATCCAGTGAGCAGAAGTTCTCTGGGTTAAATTACATTGTTGGTGGCTACAGTCAGAGGAGAATACTCCAACTAGTTCTAGCTCATAGAAAGACAACAATAGCTCTAATAACTACTGCTAACAATCAAGGTAGCTGGTAGATCATCAACAATAGACAACACTTCAAACCTTGAAGCAGATGAGCTACAACAGCAGAAAACCAGTCCAGGTGTCACACCTGTCAGCTAAGAACAGGAGGCTACTATTCACAAAGGCTCACCAAAACCAATACAAGAGTGAAAAATGCTGCCTGACCTGATGAGTATTAATTTCTCCTACTACATTCAAGTGTTAGGGGCAGAATTTGAAAAAAGCCTGCAAGACCAAGAACAACCACAGCACATTCCAGGTCATTTAAATCACCTTTCTTCCCCATTCTTATGCTCAGTTTGAACTTCCGCAGATTGCCTTGATCATGTTTTCATGTTTAAATAATATATTGCCATGTAATTGACTTATTAGACATTTGTGTGAATGAGCAGTAGAGGTGTACCTCATGAAGTGACAAGGGTGTGCGTAAATGACTGTGCATCTTACTGCAATTGTGCATTTACAAGTCAAGATAAAAATTCAATGATTACTGTTATGACTTAGCATTTCACAGATGTTTATTTTCATTTCTGGTTGTTGAATATGAAAGCATAATAATATAAAAATTCCTCCTTTATTTCTCATCAATTTGCAGTCAAAAACCTTGAGCAGCAAATTTCTGTTATGTGTACACGTGTTTGTTTGTGAAGCTTTGAACCCCAGGGGAAGCAGGAGTGAACGTCTCCAGAGTAGCACATCTAGATTGCTGTGACTCTGGGCAGAAACAGTCCCTGGTCCCCATTCCCTCATTGCCAAGGTGTAAACACACAGCAGACTGATACTGTCTTGCACCTTTACAGAGTCACTTTCAGCATCTTTGACTCTGAGTCACAATGGGAAATAAGATTTTGTAGGAAGTAATAAGCTTTTGATTCTAGCTGAGGAAAGAATTAAAGAATAACATTTGGGATGTAGGAATAAGGGACTGTTGTATCCTGCAGCATGCACATGTGCCTTATGATCATGCACAAAATGTGTTTTTGGTCTCAGCAACATGGAAAAGTACATAGATAACTGTTCACAGTATTGAAACAGTTTTGGAGGCATGGCAGACAAGTGCAGCGAAGCTATCACTTCATGCTGAAATTTCATACTTCAGAGTTTTTGCTTAGGCATTTGGACCACAGTATATGTATGTTAGGTTGTTGATCATTAACAGGTGGAGGGGGAGTAATGGAAAACACGAGACGCACACACGCACACACACTGACAATGTCTTTGACTTCTGACTTCACAAATACCCAGATTCTTGCCTAGATTTATAAGGTGTCCATTTCAGGGCATTCCTGATGGATGATTCAACATGACGGTGGCCCTGATAAACTGTCTGCATGGGTTTTATCAGTCACCATCTCCTATAATCCACCAAGACGCCACATACTCAAACAGAAGCTATCAGGGCACTATGTTGAATACAAAGGATGTCCCAAAGAAAGCACCATTGTGATAGATCATCCTAAAAATTCCTTATTCAGCAAGAGTGCAAGGAGAAATGATACTGTTACAGTAGCTCAAGAGCTGAACTTTGAGCGATGGAGGAAGAAAAGAGTGCAGAAGACAAATGCTTTTTTCCTTTTATAGGCAAACTTTGTGGAGAAACACACACCCCTCAACAACATGCTGTAAATAATAACCAATAAGAGCCACAAAATAACAAAAGTGTAGTCAGGATGATGGATTGTTCAAGTTTTTTTTCCAGTACACAGACAGTCTGTTTTGGTCCTTGCATTTTTGCTGAACAGGTTTCAGAGGACTTGGGTTCCTCTACAGACATCTCCATTTAATGTTGTATTTTTTAAACATGACTCTGGCATGACGCCGCCATCTGGTGGCACTCTAATGCTATGACAATTTCAACTCCATAATGCTAGTGGACTTTTCATCCAATGCAAAGAGTACAACAAAAAGGGCCTAACGACTGTCCTGATTTGAAATGCACAAGACTGGCGTGGTGACATTTCAACTCTTCAAGGAACTAAGGGTCTCTGTTACCTCAGTCTGAGAAGGCAATGAGTTTAAAAAGGGTCTGAGATCACAGATGAATGGAGCGGGGGGGGGGCCAGATTGTTTTGATTGTGTTTTGGCAACCTAGCTTGTTAGAATTTGGAGGACGTCCCACAAGGACGTTTACTGCTCTCTGAAAGTACAGCCACACACAGAACTTCCTTTGACAGAGAGCAGATCCTTTAAATCTCAGTGGTTCTTGTTCATTTGCTTTTCCTTGTGTTAGCTTTTCTAAATCTTTGATTACTGTACGACATCTCAGATTTGTATTACTTTTCTTCTGTACTTTCATGGATCATGACACTATAAGGAGGTTAATCAAGGGCAATGACATAGGGCTTGCAGCAGATTGCCTTCCAAATGCCAAATATGAGTTTGGTTTGATGACCAAATAGAGAGGAAAAACTGCAGACCTCATCGGCCACATCCGATTAAGTCACAGTCTATTTAATTGTCCTTTCCAACTAGAACCAGCTGACTGAAGGACTGATGCTGGAGGGAGTTTGATTTCTGCTGTTTTGGTCTGGTCTGGTCTGAGAACAGTGTAGAAATGAGTGGCGAGGAGAAGGATGCAGAAGCTACACTGGTACATGCAACATAGATACAGTATACTATTTGCTGAAGAGGAAAAAAACACTTGCACTGCACTCTGGGTAATTGTACACCCATTTCCTTTTACTCACAATAAATCACTACCAGTGAGTAGTTAAAATTAAGTGGTGTTTTCCAATGGCAGCAGGGAAGGAAATACATCAAAAGTGTGTCACTGGTCATAAAGAAACATGGGAAAAACAACAGAAGAGAACAAAACATGATAGAACAGAACACACTGTAGGACACACTTCCATTACAGTAATGGAACTGTCAGCTTTCTAAATGCAACTCTCTTGTTTGCAACAACTGTAATAAGACAAAACATAACGTCATGTCCATCACGAAAGTCTGGGACATGAGGATATTAAGAAAGCAAAGAGAGATAAACAGTTAATTTAAATGAAACCACAGCGTGAAAGGCTTTTGATTCCATTGAGCTGGGGAAGCAAACCATTGTCTGAATAATTGAAATGGCACTGACAAAAGACGGTAATGTATTCTAAAACCAAGCTTTGTCAGAATCAGGATGCTTACTGTAATTGTCTGTGACCTTTAGTGGAGAGATGGGATATTCACCTAAATTATTTATCCAGTGGCTAACATGTCCTGACAAGTGACTTTTCTACATAGGTCAGTTATATTTATGTGCTGCTCCTGCCTTAATTGTGATGTTATGTTTGCATTAAAAAGGGGGAAAAATATTGATTTGACAGGGCCATTTAGTATAGTGTGAAATGTCTAACATTTAACAATGAAGACAACTATTCAATACATGTCTATGACCTTAAAGCTTCTTAGACTGGCCACACACTAGATAATTTTAAGCCCATTTTTTTTTAAAGATTTTTATTTTTTGGCTTATACCTCCTTTCCAGATTTAGGACAGTGGACATAAAGGGCAGGAGCCACAGATCAGAATCAAACCCAGGCTACCCACATCTTCTTCAAGACAGCAGCCTCTGTACAGGGCTTACAGACACAACCGTGATGCCACCAAGCAAACCTGAGACTTTTTTTTTTTTTTTTTTTTTTTTTTTGCTGTTCCTAGTCAAGTCAGAGCCTCCCTTATCCTGAATCATTTTTACCAGAGATGACTGATATGTACTGTGCTTTCAGAAAGTATTCAGACACCCTTCACTTCTTTCTTACATTGCAGCCTGATGCTACAGTCAAAAAAGATAAAAACATATGTAATCAATCTACACTCAATACCTCTAACACTACACTCAGATCCCTAATACATACACAGCTACCTCTTCTTTTTTTTATTTTTCACTGAAAAACAGAATGCACATCAGGACAGCCAGCTGAGGAAGTCTATCGTCCTACATATTTCTCTTTCTTCTGAAGTCAAGTTAGATCTAGTCTGCCCAAATTGTTTAGTTTGCAGGTTTGGAGGATTATGACTTTTAAATCAGATGAAACTGTCCTTGTGTCCAGAGTCCCCCATCTTTTCGTATTCAGTACAAATTTAAAAATCTTCTGGTGTGTGGCAAGCCTTTATAGGATTAATACATTTTACGTGTTAGAAAAGAGCATGATGCTTTAGGTCATATCTGCTCAAATTTAGAACTGGTCATTGGTTTTCTGGGGGAAAAAAAGATAAAGTTTAAAAAGAAAAAATTAAGTGTACTTCTTTCAATCTATAACTCTGTGTTAACTTTTTTTGCACACATGGGAAATAAAATGGCAAATGATTTTACTCCTGTGTGTTTCATTCACTTCCATTTAAAGTTTTTGTTGATAAAATTGTATTTATAAATGATTAAATCAAAAGAAAAAAGTATTCAAAAATGAGAATACCTCTTATTTAACAAAAAAGATAAATCAGATACTGACCAATGTTTATACCATTATGGATGTTATGGAAGCTCAAATGGGACCCATAACAAAACATTTTCCTATGTGTACAATGGTGACATCATAAATTTCCTTTAAAAACACAGTGCCACAGTAGGAAAAACAATGGTACAATAAAAGGTACAAATTCAGCGTAAAACCTGTCAACCCTCAAGTATAATGGGACACAGATCCACAGACAGATTCTGGAGAGAGAGGAAGGGGACAAAGGGAGTCGATGGGGCCAAAAGAGGGACAGCTACTCACGTCGTTTGCAGCCGCACTTCTTTATCCGCTTAGGGTCTGTGATGTCATCATGACAAGCTTTGCAGTAGAAAAATGCTCTAAAAAAGTGACAGTAAAAATGTTTACCACATAAACCACAACGATTAAAGCTAATAAAGGGTCAGTTTTACACCTGGATGGCCCGGATTACCTTTTTACTTCTTTGGCATCACTGGCAATAAAGAATCCCAGTGTTCCCTCCTGCATCTTGACATGGTTTCCTGGGTTGATGAGGATGCTGGGTAATCAGAGAAACAGACACATCATGCTCATTAACTCCTGGTCAACACTTAGCTCATAAACAACATGCTAATCAAGAGGAATGGTACACACACTCATTGAAGCCATCAATTGGACCTGCATCTAAAATTCTGTTTGGTTTTTTGGTATCCTTTAAGTTATAACTATCACGCCTAGTCTTTTGATTTTGGGCAATTTGCTGATGTGATGACAGAATATACAACAGCATGATCACACACTGATTTTTTTGTCTTTTTTTATAGAGTGATACTGGGAAGGGGGACACAGAGGTAGAAGGAAAGTGAAAAGGGCAGAAAGATTAGAATTATGGCCATGAGTTGGGTTTCACTGTTAGCACTCAGTACAGTTGTTAGATCAAAATGAATGTTATGATTGCCACTGAGACATGGCTGTAGTACAGAGAATGTAAAGTAACTCTCAGTTAGTATTTGACAGTGGGATGCAAGGGAATGAACAGCTCTTGTTTTGTGAGTACTGGGCTGTTTTTACCCCTTTTCCACCAAGCCAGTTCAAGAGCTAGAAGTGGTTTGGAGTTGGTTCAGTTTAAGAACCGGCAGAGAACCGTTTGCTTTTCCTCAGGCTGGAGCTAGCCCTGACAGCTAGATCATAACGTCACTGTAAACGTCACAGTGTTGTTTCCACAACGCTAGTGGCAAACTCCAGAACAGCAGCAGAAATGACAAATCCTATCGCTCTACAAGCTGTCTCTCTCTGTTTGTGTTGGCATGTACACATTGCAAAGTTACCTTGTTGTGGTTTTATTTAGTTTGGGTACATTTACGATATTTATGAAAGCGATTCACTCCATGTAAGAAACGATCCTCTCATAGATTTTGTTCTATGCCATACTTTCCTTGTCTGCAGTACCATGATAATATTAGTGTGTTAAAAGTTAATTAGAAACCTGATTAGAAGTAACGTTAAAAATGGCAGAGAAATCTGGGGTTCTCCGGGAGCAAGATCCATCATTGGAAACCTTGCTTTAAAAGTATTTTTATAGTTTACATGAAGGTAAAATTTCCTGCAGGTCAGCATATCTCGGTTCAGCACCACTGAATCAACCTTAGTCCTGTTCTAGCCTCTTGATTCAGGCTTGCACTAGGCCCATGCCCCATCTCTACAGGTATCCTCCCAGCTGACCCCTCCACTATGCATGCAGTCGCACCCATCGTCTGGACCAGCCCACCGGGTCCTGGACACCCAGAATGCAGTGACCCAGTCAGGCCTGGGAAACTGTGCAAGTTGCCCATAAAAGCACAGCTGCCGTTCCCGTATCAGGCATCTGACCCTCCCCAGCCTTGCTCTCCTGAGCACGTCAGCTTTAGGCACCAAAGATGGGCTGAAGAGAGGTTGTCGCAAAGGAGTCCAGCTGTTGCCTAAGAGTCTACCTTATAATAGTAGAATAAGACTATTACATATATGTACGTATATGTGTTTGTGTCTATGTATATGGCTAATTTTGATCTCTTTGTAAACTGTCCTCCTTATTTATCTACAGGTACTGTTATGGCTGCACCCAGACCAGCACTAGACCTGGCTTGGTAGAAAAAGGGCATCAGTGACTCTAATAAGGTCTATATGTTTTTCCTGAATATTCTACAATGATGGATAAAGGTCCAAGGTTAGATTAAGTCCCCTAAATATCAAAAATAACTTTTTAGTTAAAGCTTAAAGCAAAAAGAATGCATCTGAGCTTGTTATTATTTCATTGTAACCTGTGCTTTAGTTTCATTGGTATCTAAACAATGGTTCAAAAATATGGTCCATTATGTTATCATGAGGCTGCACTAAAGCAACTGTCAAGAGATGTATGAGTTAAACCTCTAACCTTTTATCTGGCTGTATCATTCCCCATTAATTAGACTGGGACAAAGATTAGACACCACACACACGTACTGTATGCTCACACACACGCACACACACCCTGTTCATTAATGGTTACCTGTGGGCAACAATCATCAATGATGTGAGTGTGAACTAAGAAATCAAACACTGAATCCACAAACCTTTAAGTGTCACACTTCTTCAAAATATGAGCCCAGATGAAAGATACTGAGATTTAATTAATGTGCTCTAACAGAAAAAATCGATTTTTGAACATGATACTGTGGCTTACACCCACCATCAGTTCCTGAGTACCTTAATGGCAATTTTGCACTTAGAAACTTGTTTAAAACTCACACAGTGAATTTAAGTTATAGTCATATGTCACTCGTGTAAAATGTCTAAAAAGGTTTCCATCTCCTACATCTTTCCTCTGGGCTCGAGAAAAGGCTACATTGGAGAAAACAAACAAAAATATTAAGGGAGCAATTAAATCGATACACATATAGGGCTTTGGTCAAATTGCACCAGTCATGCAGATTGGTTGTTCATTCCACAGTTTTTTGTGCAAGAAGTAAATCAGCATCTAACATTCACTCGGATTGAATGGCCCCCAGAGAAGTAAACAGGCAGAATGCCTGGCATGCTTTTTAGTGAAAATAAAGAACAAATCAAATCAAGACATTTTCACAAACATTGCTGCCCAAATCTGAGATTTTACAGGTGAATCAATCCAAGACATTTTTCTCCTGTCGCGCGCAAACTGGTGAATAGCAGCTTCGGATGCATCAAAACCTCATATTGTGAGCAACAAGGCAAGCCATATACAACTTTTTTTGTGATAGTGTCATAGCATGCAGTTACCAAACAGCATGAAGAGGACAATAATCAAACAGAACGGCATAGCCACTGAAGTACAGGTATAGGGACAGGTACGTAGATGCAGACGGTTGCAGTAACTTCTGTGCAGTTGGATTGTTTCTCAAACACCAAACTGACAGGAAGTGACCTCACTTAAGAACATCTACTCGAAAGACGCATGAGCATGACTTAACATGGTGACTGAGACCCACAAGAATTCACAAACGCACACAATCCCACACACAAACTCTCCCTCACGAGGTACGCGCACACATACTCAGACGCACGTAAATGCACAGATGATATACATTGAGCACTGAGAACATGATGGGGTGATGGAATGCAAAAGTGAAATGTGGGTCACTTGCGACCATCATAGCCTGTGGTTATTAAATACTGGTTTGGATACATTTAATTCTATCCAAAATCAACAGCGCCATGCCTTTCCTAGTGTGTAAAATGATGACGAGAAAAGAGATTGGTGGGGTGCTGCTGGTGTAATAAATCCATGAAGAAAAATGCATGCTCTTTATCAGCCACTGCCTTGAGCAATGGCAGATAATCAGTCAAATTATTCAAAGATTAAATCAGAGATGTAGAACAACAGATTATTAGTTCTTATCAACACCACATCTGAGGTCTAAGTTATGTGTGGACAAACTTCTCAGGGATTCTGAGTCAAAGAACCATGAAAAACTGTTCTGGCATGATTAAAAAACACCATGGGTGGAATAATCAGCTTGGCAAAGCTCACATACTGAAGGTAACAACTGAGCAACACTGAAAAAGAACTGAAAGTGAGGGAAATTAACTAAGCAAAGGACAAGTAAACGACAAAACGGAAAATATCAAAAAAGAGGTAGATATGGAGAGGGTGAGCATTTGGCCTTGGTACACCGACAACAGCAAAGACAAAGAAACAGCACTTCTACAAACATGTCCAATTTATCTATCCTCTCTCTGCCTGCAAAGAAGTTAGTGCATTAAGCACAAGGGACACCATAAAAAGAGTTAGAAAAAGAGGCCTGTGAGATAGGGTTTGGAAAAATATCCTTAGGGAAACTCCCAAAGTCAGAAGCTTTAAAGTGGTGAAGATTTGGTGGAACTTTGGAAGTAAGATAAGGTAGAGGGCATACCGCTTTCGGCTTCTGCAAACAACAAGAAAAAAATCTCAAATCAAACAGTTATCACGGACAGAAAGGGAGAGGAGAATGACACAAACTTTCCCTGCATATTTAGAAGGTACGCCTAAACGGCAGCAAGTGACGCAACTATGAACAAACACACAGTTATTTCATGCTTGTCCAAGGGTGAGGTCCTTGCACCTAAAAATGACTGCATGTTAAAGATAAAGCTTTAAACACATGTTATCTTTCAACAAGAGTGTGATAAGACCAAATGGCACCGAAAATTGTGGCAGTCCATTTTCTAGAAGGAGCTGTTGGTGAAAACAAAATTACCGTTTTGTATGAAATAATCACAATCATTATCATTAATAAAATGGTTAATTAAATACTTGCTGGAAAGAATTCAAGAGCTGAGACAAGAAACAGTACCCCAGGATACCCTCAATTTAAGTATAAAGTATATTAAAACACAAAGGTTACAAAGTTGACAAATGTAAACTGAGCTACGAGTTTCTTAAGCTTTTACATTAAAATAATCATTACTACATTGCCACCTCCAAGTACATAAAAAATGTAACTGTTGGATGGCATGTGGCTTGGATTATGCATTAAGATTACAGAAACATATTACTTTATGATATTAATGGTGATAAACTGCCGTGAAGTTAGGGGTTACAGTTGGATGGCATGTGGCTTGGATTATGCATTAAGATTACAGAAACATATTACTTTATGATATTAATGGTGATAAACTGCCGTGAAGTTAGGGGTTACAGCACATGGAGTATGGATGTGCAGCAAATTGCCTGTTTTGTTGTTAAACAATCACTTAACTGATTGCAAAAATCTGCCAAAAAAAAAAAAAAAAGCACTATGTATTTTTTGTACAGTAGCCCGTCTGAAATCTATGTTTTAATTTTAACCCGGCTGGTACCCTTTCCAAAATGTGCCACCATCATGTATTACTGATTGAATTTTTTAATTATAGGACATCTGGAAAATCAGAATTGAAGTTTTTTCCATGATGGCAGATTATCAAAGTTGTTTTTGAAACATAAATCTAAAATGTTAAGCACCTTTGACAGAGGTTTGCACTCCATTAAGGGCCTCACACACCAAGGTTTTGTTGTGCGAATAAATCATATGAAATTTTTTTCATTGGAGTATTTAGTGAGTCAATGCAGGCTTTCACACCAGAAACATAATTTCTCAGTGCAAAACTGCAACTTTTTTTTTTTTTTTTTTTTTTTACCAGTGGCTGATTTTTTCAAAGTTACACTCCTAGCAAGTGCACATCTGACCAATCAAAACACTAGTTGTTTCCAAGTTTTAAGGCAGACAGAGGAGCAAAAAAGTCCTCCTCTCTAACACCACATGATGTTTTTCCTCTTTATCTATTTGTCTGCAGCCAGCACAGAGTTGTTTTTGTTTTTAATCTGATATTATGTAGACTGGTAAGAGAGGGAGAAAGGCAGCAAGCACACCAACATGTGAACGTAAATGCAATGTTCGCACAGTTGGAGCTGTTTCCAAATTTACATGATTTTGCTCCAATGAAACATTTAACAACACAGTGTCCTCTTACCTCAGACATACAGCTAATAAATGCTCCTGATCAATAAGCTCACTGAAATTACACCTCTGACCAGTACGTCTCACAACCAGTTTGCTGTGAGGGGAGTTTACAAATATTTTCCTCTTAACATCATTTTTGATAACATTATCAGAGGACAGGTGAATACACACCAAAGACCTTTGCAGCTGGAATGATTTTTAGAATCTTCATCATTTATTCTGAAAATTTGGTTGCTCCTGATGTGCATAGAAAGGCTAAACAAAGTTCGCCTCCAAATTATTCACATTTCATGCCATTCATTTGCATCGTCCTTAATGGGTCAAGGCCTTTGGAGCTTTCTAGAGGTGTTATGGTTTGTTCTAATTTTAGGGTTGTTTAGAAAGGTACCGTGCTTTTGATTTTAGAAACTAGTCAGTATTTAAAACACTAGAGAAATACTCATAACAGCATGCTCAAATGTCTTTCATAAACTTGATGTCATAAAATGGAACATGGATATAAACTGTAATTAAAGCAGCAAAAAGGTTTATGAGGTGAAAATATAAGACAACTTTTCAAAAGGTCACACAATAGTACAGTTTTACCACAGTTGTACCTGATTTTACTGGAAGGAAGATCCAATATACAAACCTGCTTTCTCTTTGCTCGGACTTGTATTCAATAGCAATAAGCAGCAGCTTCAGCTTCACGTAACACAGCCTGTAAAACATTCACACTAGTTAGAAAAATAAGAAAATGATTGGATTTCAATACTCTTCACATCCTTTGACTTTTTTGTGTCTTTCTTCACTTCTATCTAGACAATCACCCACCAGTGAGTGCACTCTTGCTGAGTGGGGAAAGAGTGATACTTACTCACAGACGGTGGGGAAGGAGAGGCCCACAAAGGCACTGGACAAATACTCTGTGTACATCTCATTAGCCACTCCTTCTAGGTAATACTTCTGCCATGTGTCCTCCTCAATCTGACAAAACACAAGCACAGAAATGTCAGAATGTAAGAACCAAAAAAGAAAAAAAAAGCAACACTTTCTTCCTTCCAATAAAGACTCAATGTGGCCTGCAGATGTTCGGCCGCACAGCCTCAGCCTGGTCATTATAAGCTGATCCATCATCCTTATGACATGAGAACAGTTCTTTGATAGAGACAAGCACCTCTTCAATCCTGAGCCACAGAAACACTGAACAGATTCCATATGAAATGTCACATTAAAATATGATGTGCCAGGGTGACTGCACACTCTGATGGAAGCCTTTCGCTGGAAAAAGATGTCAAAATTTCCTGGGGAATGTACTGATAGATCTACTCCATCTGTCAGTGGAGAACATACAGTATCCACTTGAGGTAACCTCAGTCACAGTTCCTAAATAAATCATCTAATTTACAAAAATGCAATGTGAGAATTCATTCATCCATATGATTGCATATAACTTAAGCAGTGACTGAGACAAGGCAAGTTAATCATGTCCTCTGTGTTACCTCAATGAAAGACCTCATGGAGAAGAGGTTGGCCAGCATGGTGGACAGGCCCTGGGCCAGACAGCTTTGGGCAATGAAGCCTGCCTTCAGCTCCGCCAGGCAGATAGCATCGTCACCCTCCTTCCAGTTCCAGCTTGGAATGTTCAGCAGATGGGCCTTCATCACATGAAAAGGCAAAAAAGGTCATAAAAGGCACACAAAAATGAGTGGATGTCTCACACACTTTTTGGAAAATATGTGCATTTCCTTTGGAAGAAAGTTTGAATTTGTTTAAAGTTTTACATCATTCTCAAGTATGAAGGAAAGCTTAGAAAAAAAGAGCAAACGTAAACCAACCTCAGGAAAGTAACTGTCCAAGCCTACAAACTGACCTGAGCAGTGCCCTAAATTTTAAACCTTTAGATATCTCACACAGAACCTCAGCACTTCTGAAGACTTTGAAACCAGAGAGGAACCAATTTATCCCTCAAAATATTAGAGTACGCAATTGCATGTCCCCATTATAGCCAATATCAGCATGGATATTAATTCAATTTTGGATACTTAAGGCAAAAAACAAAACACAAAACCCTTCCTACACACTCTTTAAAAAAAAAAATCAAATTTAAGACTTTTGAGACCCTTTCAAGACCTGAACTGAGGAAAAAAAAAATACAATTTTTTGCATGGTTAACCATATCAGGTCTGACTTTTTGGTCACTAACATCCAAATTTGAAGATGTCTGGCACATTTAATGCCTCTATTCTATCAATATGCCATATGGTGATATTTATCACAACACATTTTAGCAGGTGTGCTGAGCTGATTCTAAACAGTTTAGCTATTAAAAAGCAGAAAAATGCTTTTGTAGAGGAAGACCTGTCAAAATAAGGGTAGGCTGCACCATTTTTTATAGCAGTGATGTTAGAGAATTGGACTAGTGTTACACAACAGAACAGAGTTGATTAAGTCACAGTGAGTAAGATAAAATCAATGAGGGGTCTGGGGTTCTCCCCCTGGAAATTTAGAACATCCAACACTGACATCACTGAGGTATGGATAATTTTTCATTTCTGCATCAATATCCCACAATGCACAGACAGGTGTGCAACTTTTTTTTAATTTATCAAATTTCTGTAATTGAGTAACTTTTTTCCTATGACTTTTAATTCTTACACTTAAGTTAATTTTAACCAGAGTAACCGTTTCTTGAGTACAACAGTCTTACATTTTCTACCTTCGTGTACAGCACTCACTGCGGATTTACTGAGATTGGCAGACAACGGAGGAGGTAGCAGTGGCACACCGTAAAAAACGCATGAAGACTTTTGAGACTTTTTTTTGGTAGACGTATTATTATTTCATCACATCACTGCCATCAATATCTTATTGGCATCGTGGCTATGGGCTATCAAGATAACCGTTCTTTAACCTACCATAAGTTACATTAAAGGTGCGTTGGACATAATTAAACTATTATTGAATATTTGAACAGTGGCGCGTGTAGAACATGCAGCGGGGGTTAGCAACTTTGTTTGGCTAGCATGAGCTCCAAAATAGCCATCAGAAGAGGAAAATTCAGTCTCTTAACTCTTCTGTTATTGAAAATACAGAGCTATAAAATATGTAATAACATAAACAAGCAGTAAAACTTTTATAGTGCAACCTGCGTTGTAAGGTTACCTGAGAAAACGGGTCGAGTACGACGGTTGGAAAAGCGTTTCAACACTGCGTCAAACGCCAATTAGTTATGTGTTGGTGCTGAACGAGTAGGTTCAAATTTCCGACTCTTTTGCACGAACGATAAGATTCGGATCATATTTCGGATCACAAACCGTTTCATAGCATTACTTTTTAAAATGTATGTTTATTCTGTATGTCTCTCTGTGTTATGTGATTGAGTAGAAGGGATTAGTAGGGATTAGTAGGGAGTAAAATACCAGCATGGATATCAATTCTGTGTCATAGTATTGCTAAATTTGGCAGGTCAAGTGAAGCCAAACCGATACCAAATGACCCAATCACTAAAAGAGGCTCCAATTCCCATCACTAACTCCAATACACATATCACAAACAAATGAGGTGGTGGTTTAAATAATGTAAAAGAAACCTTTTTCATGCTTGACTTGTAATGTTTATAGTAAGATTTATTTTATTCATCAGATCTTCATCAGTTCATAAATTACCTTCGAAGGTGTAAATTTTATACTAAAACTGCCATGATATTTTTCATATCTTAATGATGTGAAGATACCCTTGTACAAGTCCATAAAAGGGGATGAAGGGGAGAACTTCCTGGGGCCCATGAGGTCAGCAAAATTGTGGTCCATTGTAAAGTTAATCTGTTATATTTTATATTTAACTGCTACAATAAAATTGATCAAAGCAATGAAAAAATAACTTTTATTTATTCATGCAGTAATACAATATAGCCTTTTTCAAATGTAAACTCCCTTTCCTAACACGGAGTTACCTTTTTTGGTAATGTTGACAATGTGGATGGACACACTGACTAAACCACTTGGAAAGTAATGTAAGACTTCATAGCTAAGCTATGAAGTGCAAAAAATGTAACGATGCCAGAAAATAAAGTAGAAGGAACTGAGACAACTTTTAGCGGAAAATGATTAAATAATTGCAAAAATTGGTTCAAAGTGGCCTGAAGGGGTTTGAAGTGCAAAAACTGGGAGTAAATGAGGTGACAAAAAGTAAAAAAATAAATAAATAAATAAACAAACAGGTTAAAAGTGGCAAAAATGGCCAGATAAAGAAGTGAATAGGGGTTAAAAAAGATGACAAAAAGTTGAAAAAAGTGGCACAATGAGATACAAGAGGTAAAAAATGGATTCAAATGTTGCAGAAATGGCAGGTTACAGTAGTAATTTGGGATTGAAGAGTGACAAGCATGAACAAAAAGTTGCAAAAAAATTGTTCAAATGGGCAAAAAGTATTAAAATGGGTTAAAAGTGGCAAAAATTTTCACAAAAAGCCAGATAAAGTAGTGTAATGGGACGAAAGAGTCGTAGGCATGGGCAAAAAGTTGCAAACAAAACAAAACAAACAAACAAAAAAAAAACAGTTTAACAGGGCAAAAAGGTTAAAAAAATGGGTTAAAAGTGGCAAAATACAAAAATGGCCAACTAAGTAGTGTGGCAAAAAATGCATTAAAAGTGGCGAAATGGGCAAAAGTAGCAAAAATGGGTTAAGAGTCGCATAAATGTTCAGAAAATGGTTGCATAAAGTAATAGAAAAGATTTCAAGGTTGGCAATAAAGGGGCAAAATTAGCAAAAATTTGTTAAACATTGCAAAAAAAGTGTTTAAAGAGGGAAAAAATAGCATAAAGGAGCAAAACTGTGAGTAAAAAGTAGTGTGAATAAATAATTTCAACATCAGAACCCAATAACAAACTTTTCAGCTCCATAATGAAGTGTTAGTCAGGTTGCTAACATCAATGCTCCTCATCCAACACACATGCATTGATATTATTATTAAATCATAACAGGGGAGGGCCCTTTCACTGGGTTTTTCAGGGATCCAACCAATTCTGTGGGCAGGCCTAGCCTAATAATTAATTGTAAGTGGTTTTAAAAAGGTCTTAAAGTCTTAAATTTAATTATGAGAATGTCTTGACCGGCTTATGTAAAATACTAAAAGGGAACAATGGCAGGTTATAGCCTTGACACTTTTTAAGTACCCATTCAATAAAACCCTGCAGATTTATTAACTGCCAACAGAGTATGTTTTCACTCTTAATTTTAAGATTTTATGTAGGACGGGGAAAGCTGCTTAGGCACAATTACAGACTTAAAAATAAATCCAACAAGTGAAACACAACATACCCCAACACATCTTACCTTATTGTGATATTGTAGCATTTGTGTGATTATTCTGATCTTAGGACTGTAGTTCTTGATCGAAATAACCCTAAAGAATTAAAAAGAGAAACAAACAGGAAGAAATACAGAACAGTGAAAAATATGATCTCGACTTGTGAATATCCGCTATATACAAGGCCCCAGGATTATATACCTCATGATGTTGGAGGCATCTTCAGCATCAGGATCTGCACAATATTTATTGGCCAGGATTAAACAGGCATCTGCTGACTCGATCTATGTGTGAAGCATCATATAACAGATATGTAAACATAGCAGTACATTTTAAGTGATAAGAGCTTTGCATAAAATGTGTGAGTAAAAATACATAAGTTAGTGGGTCTGACCAGAACAGTTCATAGCACTGATCAAATATGAATAGAAGAGTTTAATTCTGTCACTATCTGTTTAAATCTTATTTAAATGTTAAATATGTGAATATATTCTGGAAGTTTAACCATAAAAAACAGATTTACTCAAAGAAGTTTTAGTTTTCTCCACCAACTTAACTGTACTACTACAGTTTACAACTTTTGTCTCAATCTTTACGCAGTTTCGTCTCTCCAGTCACCGACTGTACCTTCACTCTGGCGAGATCGTGAGGGTTGAGAACAGATCCCTGGTAGAACTCTACTTGGGTAAAGTGACGTTTGAACAAGGCTTCCAGCTCAAGATTAGGGGAAATACTAGCACACAGAGAAAAGAGGAAAAAGGTGAGTACACATTTGTGTGCTTCGACTTTACACAGTCGTACTTGTGCATTGTATTGCTAACCTACACATGGTGAGGAGGAAAAAATGAACTTACTTATGGAGAAAAACAATTTCTACATTGACATCATCCCTGTCCTTGTGTAGGAAGTCTTTGAGGAAGTTGGAGACACTTTCGAGGGTAATATGACCACAGACCACAATATGCCTGGAAGGGGGGAAGAAATCATCTTGAGTGGGCACCATAAATCACTGCAGACACTGGCATGTCTCCCAAAGATAATCAGTCAAACCAAAGCACTCTAACATCCAACTCAAATATAGACTGAAAAAACTGTATACATGTCAAGAAACGTCTTTTCAAAGGAAACAAGTAACTGAATTATATCTTTTTTGCCATAAAAGTGAATATTTTCCCCCAACATAATGAAAGTGGTTAAATTCTGCACGACAAGTGCAATCAAACACTCAACTTTGAACCACTTTAGAAAATCTAAGATATAATCACACAGCCCACAGTGGTTGGATTGTCATCCGTTCTCAATATAAAAGCTGTCCCTTCAGCCAAACCGCCCCTTTGAGAGCTGAATGGATGTTGACAAAGACATGTACATCAATATGCTGGTGCTTTTTATACAGAACATTACTGAAAACTTTCAAAGTGATTTGGAGGCCTGTGGTTGACACAAATTCTAAACAGGACCTCCGTTTTTGACGAGTCCCCTGGCAAAACATGAGGTGCATTAGAGCGAAGGGATCTGTCAGATGAGGCATAAGGCTGATTACAGCAGTGAGGATGGATAGATTGGGACCAGTCTGGATTTGAGGCTGTGTCCCTGTTTGTCCTCAGACTGCACTGGAGACAACAGGGTCAAGGTCAGCCTCCCAGTTTTACTTACAGACTATGATACTGATTGGGCAGTATGGCTATTCACTGTCCAAGTCAGTTTTACTGTTTGAACAATGAAACTTGTGGTGCTTCTGTAAATGTTACTTTTATAGTCCCACAATCACTCAGCTATTCCTACTATTTGTTTGAAAACTTATGTTAAGGTTTTGGATTACTTTTTTCCATTCACTTTTGTTTTGTTATTGCAGCACTGTTATATGCCATTAAATGAAGCATAGCTGCTGTCATAACACTATGAATATCTGTTTTCAGCCATGATATAGTTATGATAGGCAACTCAATCACTAATTATAGGTCATTTAATCACTAATCTTGTGAATTTAAGACACTTTATATGCTTCATTTGCACTCTGGTAAGTTGAGCTACCCTTGCAGAGTTAAAGTTGAATGTCATCAAGTCATACTGCCAAACCCCTAAATGAGAAATCCAAACATGTTCATCGGAATCCAGCCTTTATATTGACATGGATTAGTTTGGACACTCTGCAGACACACTAATTACTCTATAGAGACCTGTAAGGCAATCTGTGTAATGACAATGGCCTTATCCACTACTTCGCAGGATGTGCCAGGAGACAAATGAACCACTTTAGTTTGGAGGGCCCAGGTCCTGGACAGGCCTTGCATTTAACAGAATGAGTATAATGTTACTTTTTCCTAAAATAAAAGAAAACACTGTGGTCATATTTGTTCACTGTTCAACTTCTTGTCATCAAACTAGATTTGTTTCCTTCAGTTCATTGTAATGCACTTATAGACTAAAAGGAAGCCCCGGCTTTCCCATTAAAAGTCAACATCTTAAATCGTATAGAGCTTTGCTGAGACTTGACTGAAGTTGGCAGTTTTAAAAGAAACAGAGCTATTTATTGATGTTAGATGAAAACCATAGTCCAGATCACTATCCTGTACCAGATGGACTGGTTAGGGCTGAACTGAAGTGGACTTGGCAAAGTTTTATGACAGACAAATTGAGAGAATGGCAGTTTGTGGATGTAGCAGGACATAATGGTCTTCACAGATGTCGCCTCTGTCCTTTAAGAGAATCTAACGAGCAGCCGTGATTGCATGGTTGGCCAGAGTTAAGCGAAAAGGGGCCGTGTGGTCTTACAAGCTGATGAGCTGAGATGTCTGTGGGCAGCCAGCACTATTTGGCACAAGATGTCTCTCATTGCAAGAGACGAAAAACATCGCTCATGTTTTCCTATTCCCTGTATCCAGATGCCCTTTTCCAAGGGTAGAGGGAATATGCAGATTTAAACAGTGTTTTACTTATGTGGGTTCAACATTGGGTTATGAATCTCAGACACAAACACACAAGTGCAACCCTGGAGGGGTTGATACATTAAACAAAAAGCACACCTGCACACACTCTCTATCCCTCAGAGGTGCACATAATGCGTTGTTTTTACTTCTAGCAAAGCAAACTTTCTAAGTTTTTACGCATAAAAGCCATTCTTACTGCTTTTTTCCCACATTAAACTTCTAGTTATCATGCATTATTTAATAAACTTCATTAAAGTTGACAGGCCTCTCAGTTTCCTTCTTCATGTCAAATTAAACACTGAGATCACAGAATACTTTAAAATGGATATCATAGATAGGGATGGGGATCCATAAGAACAGTTTCTGCATATTTCATATTCTAAAATCTATCATGTCAGAGCTTAATGATACAGCTACTGAGTTTTGTGGGTTTTGTGATGTGTTTTAATATCTTCAGTTGTCTATCGCCACTCAAATGGTGCACAAAAACTGTATCAACTCCATTCCTTGTCACCCTGAATGGGAAAAGTGGTGTAAAAATAGGATGGATGAAAGGATATGTGGCCAAAAATTATCTGATTAAGTTTTTGAATATAATTGAATGATCAGAATGTACTGTAAGCATTAAATAAGCCAACACTGTGAATGACATTAAACCAAACTGCAGCAACCTCCACTATCAGCTTCAGAATATTTACTTGTTCCCTGCTGCTGCTGGGGTCAGCAATCCTCCTCCAATCAAAGCATATGTGGTTACACACCCAAACTATGTAGTAAGTCTAGTTGGTCAATAAATATAATTTGGCGTTTTTGGCCAAAAAGAAAAAAATAACTCTTTAATTTTAAAGTGAGAATGGATTTCTACAACCTAATGTCAACTGAATAAAAATATGTAAGGTAAAATAAGTGACTGCATAAATATTCACCCCTTTTTAAGTGAGTGGCCTGGTGCCAGTAGTCTCACAATTCGAGAAATGGGGGTCACCTGAGTGCAGTGACTGTGTCTCAAGTAACTGAAGTATAAAGACACCTGTGTCTGGAAGGTCCAGTCACTGGTTAATCAGTATTCCTGGCTACCATTACACCATGTAGACAAAAGAACACTCCAAGCAATTCAGAGAAAAGGTTATTAAAAAGTTAAAGTCAGGGTATGGATACTAAAAAATACCAAGGCACTGAACATCTCAAGTTCAGTTAAATCCATCATCAAGAAATGGAAGTAATATGGCGCGTATGTAAATCTGCCTAAATCAGGTTGTCCTCACAAACTGAGTGACCATGCAAGAAGGAGATTACTGAGAGAGGAGGTTGACTGGGTTCTTCTCCAGTTAAAACTTTATGGTAGAGTGGCAAAAGAAAAGCGAAAGAGAAACTAGAGTCACTGTTGAAGAAAACTCTTAAATCTGGACTAGAGTTCACCAAAAGGCATGTAGGAGACTCCATGGTCAAGTGGGAGATAGTTCTTTGGTCTGATGAGACCAACAGGGTGCTTTTTGGCCATCAGACAAGTTATGTTTGGAGGACATCAAACACTGCATATCACCACAAATGCGCCACTGTGAAGCACTGTGGTAGCAGCATCATGCTGTGGAGATGCTTCTCGGCAGCCGGCCCTGGAAGGCTTGTAAAGGAAGAGGGTGAAATGAACATGAAATATAAAAAAATTCTAACAGTCTTGTTCTGCCTGCAAGACGGGTGTTGCAAATTAGCATTCGCTACAAACACTATGATACTTGCATGGGATGCCTGTTCTCAGTTGTCTATATATACTGTATCTGTCCCTAACAAATAAAACGTAAATAAATAAGAGAACTACGGCTTGGGAGAAGATTTGTTTTCCAGCAAAACAATGACTCGAAGCATACAGCGAAAGTACATACACAGGAACGCTTTAAAGACAATAAAGGTGAATGTTCTGGACTGACAGAGTGAAAGCCAAGACCTCAGTGCCAATGAAGAATTTGTGGCTAGACTTGTCCACGTCCAATACCTTTTCAACCAGAAAGAGTTTGAGCAGTTTTGCAAAGAAGAATGGAGTAAAAATGCAATGTCCAGATGTGCAGGCCTGACTGAGACCTATCCACACAGACTCAGTGCTGTTATTGCAGCCAAAAGTGCTTCTACTAATAAATACTGACTTGAAGGGGGGTAAAAATGTATGCAATCACTTATTGTACATGATATATTTTTATTTAATTGCCATTACTTTGTAGAAATCTGTTTTCACGTTAACATTAAAGAGGGGTTTATTGTATTTTTTGTCAAAAAAGCCAAATTATATTGACCATGACTAATTTAAAAAGCAATAAAAGTGTTAAACATTCAAGGTGGTGAATACTTTTATAGGCACTGTGATTAAATAAGACAACATAATGTTACATCATGATGTTGTTAAGGTCGGGCCTGTAAAACAAGTATTCAGCAAAGGTAAATAAATATCATCATGATGTGTTCAAATGTAACTTTAGGAAAAGAAAATGGTAGGTTTTGGCAAACCTTTGAAAAGTTTAAAGAGGAAGTTTGGTAGTTTTATGGTAATCTGAAATCAGGCTCTGATAATTAAGCAGTGTCAATAAGGGTATCAATATAGATTGAAAAGAATGATCCCCATCCCTAATCATAGATAAATCAACTGTTCAAAATTTCACCACAAATAATCTTCCCGTTGGCTAACCTCATAGTTCAGCACAGCCTGAGATAAACACAAAACTTAAACATTAAACCAAAAATAAATAATTAAATAAAAAGGAACACCCTTTTTTATCAAGGAAATCATACACATCACCCCAGAAAACTTTAGGACACAATCACATCAAATGCAAAAGGGTATTACAGAGCGTGCACACAAATCATGCAGGGAACATCCCGGGAATACAAAATGAACAAACAAGAGCTCAAACATCAGCAACAGAGGTCACTCATTTGATACTGCTCTAATCCTTAGGTCAGTGATGAAACTAATGCAAGAATATTGCAACGATTTAAGCAGCTAACTTTCTGCCCTTTTTTTCTCCATCTACTTTAAAAGGGGATTCCTTTTAATCCTTATGGAGAATCAGAAACAGTGTGTACATAAAAATAATTCACCTTGTATTCAAAGTAAAATAGACTGTATGTTCTATAGTTTAGCGTTACATTAGAATAAGGACCGTCGTTTTCAGCAGATGAAATTGATACCGTTTCTGAGTCATAAGCACCCAACTGGGCTTATTTCTTGATTTCACTTCAAAATTGCAAAGAAACTGCACAATGTTTTAATTGTACAAATGCAATGCCAATTATTTTTGTAAGTCAGATTGTGTAAAAGAGTTCACTGCAGCTTTTGATGGATTTTTTAAATTTCCTATGCACCTGTTTGGCGAATAAGTTGGGGTTCTTCTAAGCCTTGATACTTTTTGACCGTATCAATACTTCAATAACAGAAATTGCAAGCGTTTTGCAAGTTAGCATGTGCTTTTTAATGCCTGGAGTTTCTGGGCCTGCACGGCTAAAGCTGCTAGCTCTTACAGAGGACTTTCAAAGGTGTATGTCAGAGTTCAGCCAGGGTGGAAGCCAGTTTCCGTGCCAATTCCTCTTTCTAAGTTAGGGATAATGGAAACCATGGAGCCATAATGGAAACCACAGAGCCTCCGAGTTGCAGCAGGCGCCAACAGAACGCAACACTTGTCATTATTATATCAGCGTTTGCAGGCTGAAGGCTGTCACTGCGCTCATGGCTGTACGCTACACTGCGCAGAGTACTATGAGCAACACTAGCATGAAACAGACATTTAGCATGTGGCTCCATCCCACTTCCAAGTAACCTTCAAGGGCTGTTTGAAATGACAGCACCCGGGCAAGATCAAATAAGGGTTACATTTATAATGACCTCATTGTTTGGGGAGCTCTGTAATCAGTCAATACTTGTAATCTCTTAATCTTATTTCCATCATAGACTTTTTTATGTTGACAGCTACTAAATGAATGAACCCTGATGTAAACGCTAAACCCACATGACAAACAGGTTTCATCTATGTGTCAGCTCCGATATATGTAAACACCAAACGAATCTAAATGATTATGCAAAGAGAATGGTGCCCTTTGGAGTTGTGTTTAGTGGGCATCTTCTGATTGTTTCCACATGTTTGAACTGTACGTCTCACCAGAAAAGAGAAATGGGAGGCGATGTGGAGGGAGAAAATAAAGTGTGTGGGAGAAACTCTCCTCGGTTTTGACAGGGGCTTTGCTCAACACCCATCCGCGAGTCCAGGCTGAGGTCACTCGCCAAACATAACATTTCATCAATCTTATCTCAATGACAGGCAAACATTATTGAACAAAAGCTTTTTTTTTCTTATGCTGACTCCCTTGAATCCGCCCTGTTGAATAGAGTGACTAAAACGGATGGGAGTAAGATTGGAAAGGAGAGCAAGACAGAGAAGACAGCAAAGCGGTGGATGCTGAGTGTTCTAGAGAAAAATGAGAAGGAAAGAGAAAAAGGGAAACGAGGAAAATCTACCCTCCCTGTTCTGGACACACCACATTTGTATTCCAATAAATCTGTGTGCTGAATATCAGTACGGTTTGAGCTACAGGGGAGGAGAACAGTACAGCACAATAAGAACTGTGGTAATCTTGTACAAACCACAGTGTCACACATACTCCACAGTGCACTGGAACCTCTGCTGCGAGAGGCCAATGACACATAAACATAAAGAACAAGAGCATCTGGAGACAAACTCCACAACCACACACTAGAAGACAAGAACCAGGCGAGCACCAAGCAGGCAAAAGCAAGCCAAAAGCAATTGAGAGCCTCTAATGGGAGCGAGGCATCCAGCATTCAGGGTGTGGGAGCTGACTGAAGATCAGGGCCAGAGTTATGTCAAGCATTGATGATGCGATGGGCTAGCGGTGACAAACAAGAGGAAGACGGGTTTTTTCATGGAGTTGGCAATCGATGAAAAAAGCCACAAGACTGCAAGGTCATAGAGAACATGCCAGAAATTATGCAGTAAAAATAAAAAAGTCCATAAACCATGCAAAACAAATTCAAGCAAAATGAAACAAGAAAAGAAATCAAATCCTGCAATGGTCATTGAGATTGATGATGCTTTAAAAGACCACCAATAATAATGCACTTGCAGATGTTTAAATCTTTCTATTTTCTTGTGGAAAAATCTTTTAGAAGCGGATAGTAGGGGTTTCATGACTATTGTTTTATTTGTGCTATTTCATCCCTATAGGTGGGCTATCAACGAGAGACTGGAAGTGAATATAATAAGAAAAGGACAACACAGAGTGCACAGATACTCTGCACAGAAGCACCACAGGTTAGTAAACTGTGAGTCTAAAGTGTAGTAGTCATGAAAGCTCTATTTTCCAAATTAAATTAAAGCGCAACACAGGATGTGGACAAAGAAATAAATGAACGGCACACAAATGAGTTCAGGAAAGCTCTGAGCAAAGGACGGATAGAAGCAGATTAAGATGGACAGAGAAAGAAGAAGAGGACAGGAAGAGAGAGACGAAGTAAAGAGAGAGTAAAGGGGCATGGACATGTGTGTCCTAATGGCCAAGGTCTCCAGTCACGCAGTGTGACTTGATGTTATAAAATAACTTCTATCAATAAGTCAAGTTAACTAACCCCCAGTAACTCTAAACTTCAGGGGGGTGCATTTGAGTCACACAACCACACCTTGTCTGGATTTCAACTTACTTTCTGCCTCGTGTCGAGTTATAACTCCCTCCGTATTTCTTCCGATTAAGGATGAGAGCAGCAATTTCTGGCACGTAGCGAGCAAACATGGCCTACATGCATGGAACAGAAAAAAGAAAAAGGCATGCAGAGAGGGTTCTACCGCACACAGAAAAACAGCAGAACCATCTGGAATACTTACTTTCTCCCATTAACCGCACTATAGGAACCACCATATTTCTTGCGGTTTCCTATTAACTCTATGATTTCAGGGACGTAGCTGGCAAACATGGCCTAAGGAGAAGATAGAAGACAGAAGAAGAGACTAAAAAAGAGACTACTACGCCGCAGTGGGTGATGGAGAAACTGGTGCTTCAATCCAGATTTCTAAGGGGAGAAATTATTTAATCAAATCAAAATGAAAAACTCTCTCATTGTTGGTAGAACTTGCTAGACTTCTTGGATATGAGAGAGATCTTCTGACTTTGCTGTTGAGAAGAATTAGCCCCAGTCTTTTCAGGATAAAGGAACAGATTTGGTCAGTGGGCGAGAATTTCGTCACAGCTGATTCATATTCAGCCTGTGTTAGCACCCAAAACCTCTCTGGATGGCAGATTTTTTTAAAAGCTGAAGGAGAATTAAACCTATGTGCCATGTTTTGTCCAACAAACACAGATGATCGGGCAGGTTGATTTGAATAGGCCCACCTGATGGTCCACAGCTGCAAAACACATTAAGACTCATTTGTTGGGCTGGGAAATGAGCTGGATGCATTTTGCAAAGTTTCACAGCCTGATTTCCGAGCACAGGGTTGTGTTAGCCAAAGAACAACAATGGGGTACTCACTGACACTACACATCTAGGCTTACATATACAACAAAAGGGGCCTAGACCTTGTAAATACATTCTTAAATCATGCTTGGAAAGTGTACCTATACATTACTGAGAATAATGTGAGTTTAATATGATCCCTGGCTTCGAAAAGGTCTCCAGCCTGAAGTCATTATTTAGCCACTGCTGCTGATAGGAAGCAGGCAGAGGTACTGGCCTAAAGACTTCCAGGGCTCTCAGCACTGAGAAAAACAGACAGCCTATCACCATGGCCACAACACAGAACACATCCACACAGCTGCAGGACATTAGAGCAAAGTGATAGCTGTCCAAATAAAGAATACAGTAACTGCCATTTGGCTAGATCCTCCTTTTCTTTGTTAAGAAGATGAAGACGGAGGAGATAATGCTTTCAGTGTAAGTGTGTGTTTGCTAGGGATGTAACGATACACTCCATCCTCAATACGATGATTTTTTTCATAACACTAAGTTTACGAAACAATTTTATTACAGGTTTGTAAATTTTTAAAGAAAAAAATTAACTTATAAATAAATGTGATTCATTTATTTAATTATCAATAAAAATGCAAATATACTGTTCCCTTTTTCCTTCTTTTATGAACTAAAGTAATACTTTTTAATTTTCATTTACCTACTAATCAAACAATAAATATATATTTTTTTACCTTTTAATCAGTGACACTAAAAAGATATAACAAAAAGACCTTTTGAGAGTTTTGTTTAAAAAAACAAATGCTAATTCAAATACATACAGATTAACCATGATATTTTAGTTTTATTTAGGCTAATCTTATTGGTTCTTACTGGTTCAATGTAAAATATCCTGCACTGTCTCATAGTGCTTTACTGTACTATACTCAACTACAGTAGGAAAGCTCACTGTGGTGAAAGCATCACCTTATATGCATGTTTGCACAAATTAATCATTAACAGTAACTTAAATCAAAGTGGTTAAATGCCTCACCTCATATGCAGAGTAGCACTTATTAATCTATTCACGGTACTAATTACTCATCTAATTGATTCACTGTACATAAATGCTGCATGAATTTAATCTATTTACTGTAACTCAAATGCTGTAAGAAGGCTCTCTGTGGTAAATTGTTCTCCTCTCATGCATATTAGCACAAATTCATCTAGTTACTGCACTAATTACTAAATCAATTTACCATACTCAAATGCTGTAAGTATTTAATCTAATTCACTGTAACTTAAATACTGTAAGAAGGCTCTCTGTGGTAAAATGCCTCACCTCAAATCTACGTTTGCAATAAATAATCTATTTACAGATCTATGACTAATTTAATCAATTTATGGTACTCAAGTGCTGTGAGGAATTAATCTTTTCACTGTAACTGTCAGTCTCTCTATTTGCAAGTTTTTACTTTCTTTTTCCACTCACTTCACATCAACTTCCCTCCTCAAGACAAGATTCATTTAAACCTCACAACCTTCGACTGCTTCCACCACATCTGCACGCTTCTGCTTCAGGTACTTATTTCAAATAAGAGAAGCAAAAAGCAGATAGCTCCCTCTCCTGGTTACATTAAAATATTAAAGAGCATTGAGCTACAAATTATAGTCAAACTGATTTAAATTGTCCATTTCTGTAAGGATTTATGAGTACATTACAAGGAATCGTCACATCCCCAGTCTTTACAGGTGTGTGCTGGTGTATTAAAACTGACCTAGTGGCAGCCCAACATGATACTACATCAGAGCAAGGTGAGAGAGAGAGATAGAGAGGTGGGGTAGGCAAGGACTGGGAGGCTGCTGTTGCTATGGTAACAGTCAGGCCGGCCTAAGCCTCATCTCCCTGCCCCTGTGTTTGTTGGAATTGTGGGAGGAGACACGGGAGGAGGGGTGTCCTGAAACCGCAACTGCTTTTAAGAGAATAGTAACAACATTATCAGACAAAAAGCTTATACTCTACTCAAACAGAGGAGTGACACAAAAGGGGAGGGGACAGAGGAGCACATAGTACTGTAACTACGGTGGACAAGATACAGCAGGCTAAACAGAAGGATACAACTACACTATGACAGAGAATTTACCGCTACAGGAAATACAGCTCTAGCATGTAATACAGCTAAACATTTGGAACAATATCTTAAAATACACGTTATAACCAAAATATTTAACTTCATTAACATCTAGCAGTGTTGAACAGTTTAAACAGTCTACTGATGGGGACAGGCAGGAATAGGGAGATGATAAGGGGATCAAGGGTGAAAGAAAAGTCTGATTTTACCAAACCACCAAGGATGAAGAAGACCATAAACAGGCGCCCCAAGGTGGTTTTTGCATAGACATCCCCGTAGCCCACTGTAGACATAGTCACCATCAGTAGGTAGACACATTCCCAGTAGGAAAGAGACTGGGAATTCTGGAAGTTTTCCCAAGGATCCCCTGAGTTTTCCACCTTGAATGGAGACAGAGCAGGGAGGGAAGAATGTTACCGCTAATTTGTAAACACGGTTTTACAAAGAGGAACTGTTAAATGAAGTTAAATTAAATCCAGCTTCTGGTAGTTATCATAGTTTTGTCTCAGTAAACTGGAATCTTTGTGGACTTAGCTTAGGCTACCATCTAGTGGTGAAACCATTTAATGCTGTAGTGGGTTGTCAGAGCTCCAAATAAACACTCACTGTATATACGGTATGTTTAGAAAAAAGAAATTATAACCAGCCATACGGTTCCAGATTTTTTCAATATGAAGAGCAAAGTGACAAATAACACAAACCCAGAGATATACTTTGAAATTTTGCAGTGCATTGAGTTGAATTTATTTGAAAGTCTTTGTTCATTTTTTTAGGTTTGTTTGATACTTTGTGGCATTTATACTATGAACCCCTTAAATGTCAGTAGTATAATTTTTGCATCTAGTGTGCACATGTTGAAAGAAGAAACAAAATAGCAATCAGTTTGCTCCTATTATTTTCAAAGATGGTCTTCTAGTTGTGAGCTGAATAACTTTCTTTATCATTACAAAAGGCTGAGTTGATTTTTCTGACCACACAAGTCATATATGACTCAAAAAAAAGTCTATTATTTATAGATTTTAAAGCATCTGTAGGGATGTCATGCGTTCAGTTTAAATTTCTTATTAAATTTGGAGACTCCTCCTGAGGTCGTAGGACTGTTTTTGTTGAAACCTCCCGATTAGGAGAGTACAGGAGAAATAACAATGGTTAGCTAAATACTTCAAATCTTTGTTTGTTTGTTGGTGGTCTGACAGATGTGTAGATTGTGGCTGCTGTGTTGGTTGGCTCTTGTAACAGTCTGACCACACCAATCCCATCTTTCTACAGATCAATGGTATGATACTAAAACACAGTAGTTTTATAAATTATGTTCATAATGAGAAGAAAACACACTGACAGACTGGGGGTCAACAGAGTTAAGGGATTCATTGTCATTGAAGTCACCACCCATGTACAGATTTGTGTTTGGAGGATTTTTTAAATATTTAGGATTTTGTGCGTTCTGCCTTTATTTGTAGAAGACAGGACAGTGGATAGAGGAAAAAAATGGAAGATTGAGATGGGAATGGCACGCTGCAAAGGAGCTACATGTTGAACTTAACTGGGTATTAGCCACTAGGTCATTGGTTCCCAATCTTTTATCCTTAGGGTCCCCTCTACTCATATCTAAGTGATGCTAAGCCCCCACAGCCCACTTGAAAAAATTAAACATCAATTAAAGTCCTTTATATTGACAAAATCCCAACAAAATATGTCGAATAACTCAGTAGATTCTTGCTAAAGAGCTATGTATAAACAATCCACTACTATGACAATGTATTTGGGCCACTCTGACAAATAAGAAATAATTTGTATCTGTTAATTTACAATGAAAAAAAGAAGTTTAAGAAGTTGTTAATCTGCAAGGGGAAAAAATGTTGTTTTTTTTACTTTAAAATGTTTTAAATTCAGCATCAGTATCATGATTAAACTGTTTTCATTGACATACCTCAGAAAACAGAAAAGGCCTAAACAAACCTGTTCTTGCCAAAACATCTAAGTATGAATTATCCATTATGTGTCCTATCATGATTTTACTAAATACATGCAAATCTTATTTTGACAACCTCAAGGCAGACGGAGCCTTGTGCCCCCCCGAGTAAACAAGGTAGTGTAGTGGACATAACCAAGATTTCCCAACAGTCTGAAGCAGTGATTTATTTAGATATTATGGTGATGTTAAGAGTTCTGAATATTTACAAAAACCAAAAGCTGGTGTGGTGCATTCTGATTCAGGTAAAGGTAATATAAGAAAATACCTCTACCAATTAATTTTTGTTGTAGTGTCTTCTTAGACAACGATGAAAAAGAGCTGTGTGCTGCGGATGTATTGTACCTTTCTGACTCATTAATCACTAAAGCCCCCTAGCCGTCACATCTGTCCACTTACCAAATGTATGAATCCAGCAGCTGTTAGCCATGTGCTTATGAAGATGGAACACAGGTTCACCAGCTTGATAGAATTGCTGTTTAGAAGAGAAAAACCGTACAGCTCTCAAAGACCTTGGACCACAGAGACAGAAAAACTGAGATGTGTGAGCTCATGAAAGGAACATCAGGGCCCTGCCAGATGTGCTTACAGAAAGGATAATATTAAAGAGGACATTCAAAGAAATGCAATTAACAAAGAGGGAAAGATGTTACAAAAATGAGGAACAGAAAGGCCAAGAGAAGAACAGAATTTGAGAAGAAATCTTCCAATGATACAGTTATGATTCATAACCAAATATGCTTTTGAAATATACGAATGTAAGCCATCACTTCAATGAGTGATTCTCTAACAGCAGAGATGCACCAACTAGGAGAAATAGGGCAGGTAGTAATGGTTAGATAACGAGCCAGTGACCATGTTTTTTTTTCATCACTTCTTTTGTTGTAGCACTCCCACAACGCCAACAATTTTCCTCATGTCTGACCCAAAAATAGATTAGATTTTGTCCAACAGGTCATTTCTTCGTCCTGATTAAAAAAAAATCTTTGAATCAGCGGTGAGGTGCACTGGATATCAGCATTAAACCATCCAGACACAACAGATAAAAAATGTCTACTGATATCTGTTAACAGCGGCAAATTCTACCAAAATCATCTTCTTTCTGGAAACATTTTAAAACACAGCAAATAGGCTTAAAGCAGTGAAGATGATATGAAAGGTAGATGTATTTCTTGTAAACACATCAAAATAGACCAGTAAAAGCTAAACTCTTACCTTGTTTTCAAGATATTCAAAAACTGTAAGATTTCCGAGAATTGTATCAATCTTAGCGCTCTCAGGAACCTTAAACCTGCGGAGAAAAATAAGAGAGAAAGACAGAATGTTTAATAAATGTTTAAAACATTCTTTCTCACAGGTAAATCCAAAGCAGAAAGTGGAGCACACAAGTCACTTTTTACAGTTTCATAACTTGCAGAGGACCAACATTTCGCTGCACACTGCATCTTCATCAGACCAACAGTAGAGGTGAGATTTGAATAAGGAGGACACCCTCCTCCATGCTGAGCATCAACACTAACGCAGCCATAAAACAGTTCTAAGTGTGTAAAAATATTTACAACATATAGAAAATGTACAATATTTACAATACACACAGACCAACAAATCATTAAGATGGTAAATAGTCTACTGCACCAATTAGGATAAACAGTATATGGACAAAAGTATTTGGCCACACCTGTTTATTATTGAAATCAGGTGTTTCAGTCAGACCTGTTGCCACAGGTGTAAAAAGTCAAACACCTAGCCATACAGTCTCCATTTGCAAACATTGTGATACAAAATGGGTCATGGGTCAGATCAGGGTTGGATCAGTAGAATCCGATCATTTTAAAAGCTCAGCCTTGTCTTTAAACAGGAAATCGTTTTGACCAAAAATGATGTCTACAAAACTCCTGAAGGTCCTGTTTCCGCAGAAAATACAACACAGACGTTTTGGCTTTATGTCAACCAGGTGGTCAGTTGTCTGGGGTCTTCAGTCAGTGTCAGTCATAGAGAAAGACATGGGAGACCACAAGGACTTAAGTCCAAGCCTGAAAAAAAAAAAAAAAAAAAAAAAAGATTTCTGAGTTTCTTGGAAATTTTCCTGTCCAAAACCTAAACAAATGCTTCAAAATTTCTGTAAAAATTCTTAAACATATTTTTGAAATATACCATAAATGGTAATCCAAAATTGCTCAAAATATTAGCAAAATATTCCAGTAAAAATTCCATGTGAATTCCTGGAAATTTTCAAACAAATCCCTCTGAAAAAAATCAAGAAAAAAAATGTAAAAATATATATTCCCCAAGATTCCATGAAAAAGTCTCCAAAATATCCAGAAAAATCCCTGAAATTTCCATTAAAATTTCTTGAAATTTAAAGGATCCCACCCCGAATTCCTAATCAAATTGTCAAAAAACAAACAAATTTCCTAAGTGTCCATAAAAAATCCTCTAAAATTCTATAGCAAATTCCACCTCAAAAAATTAAATATAATTCCTCAAAATTATAAATTCATTTCCCATTTACACATAAATGCCTGAAAATTTCCAAATAAATACCATCAAACATCCATGAAAATACCCTTAAATCTCTCCAAATATCCCACAATTTCCATGAAAATACTTGAGGATTTTTAATATATATTCTCAAAAGATCCATGAAAATTTCTAAAAGTTTCATACTAAATTGTCCCAGTTTTTCAAGTAAATTACTTAAACTGCAATTGACATTCTAGACAAATACCTCAAACAGTCTAAAAGCAGAAATTATTGTAGGAAATTTAAAAGGTATCATGCTCATATCATCATCCTTATTATCATATCATCCTAAGGGACTTCAGAGGTTAACTTTGTGAAATATGTCTATATACTGTGGAGCTGCCCTCTACTTGTTCCTACCTAAAGGCATTTGTTTAAACAATCCAGTAGTGTTTGTGGATATCTAATTTTTACAACTTTGGAGCAGAAAGAGCCTGATGCCCCCCTAGGATCTTTAACACCCTCTAAAGGTAGCACCAAACCCAAACAGTGGGAATCAGTGTTGTGGCAAAGAAATGCAAATAAAGTGCATGTAGATAACATTTATGAGGAATCCAGTCAGTTAAAACGGCCCACATGCTTTTGTTTGGAAAGCATCTCTGTGCAGCAGAGCACCATATAATGCAAAATTTAGTGAGACACAACACGATGATACAAAAAGCCAGACCTTTATTTTAGATGATGTGCAGGAATTATTTATGCATCCAAACAAGTTAGGAGGAACATCATGTGACCTACTTTGCACGAGCCTGGGTCTGCATCCAAGAGCAGCTCGCTCAGGGATTATAGAACAAAGAGACACCTGCCTCATTGTCCCTTTACGTAACATGATTGATCCCCTGGACCGTGTGTGAACGCATGTCTGCCTACGTGATTCTGCTAGACAAAAATTCCTACTATGACAACATCTACAGTTAATTTCTAACCTGAAGATCAAGGTTATGTTTGGTAGCATATTACAAGGATGAGGCATAGATCAGCTGTAAGCCCTGGGTTAATAAGGTGATGGCTGTTACTATACAAATTCAGCGCACGGCGGCAGATAGTGCACGTACAACTGTTGCCCTTACCCCAGTTGTAGAGGATGTGTAAACAGGACCACACTGAATGACACATTCCTGTTTGATTTTCTTTATCCTCCCATCTATGGTGTCCCTGTCTCACCCTGTACCCATTCTGATAAAGATCGCCACCGGACTTCTTTCTCCTCCTCGTCTCCGGAGCAGGATCCAAATTAGCATCAGCATGTGTAGGCCGGTACACAAGCAGCTTAGTAGAAATCATTGTTCTGGACTAAATCCCATCCAAGAAAATCCTTCTTCTTCTCTCCAAAATAAAATAAAATAAATCCCACAGCCAAAAATATGACAGGGGCCTAGTATTTCGAAAGCAACTCCAGAAAATAAGTCCTTGTAAAAACAAGAGGAGGAATTGTTTTACTGTAAAGCATCTTCCTGAATACAGCGCTGCTGACATAAAACAGATCCTTTTGAGGTAAAAGTCTCCAAATAATGCTACCAGGAAGGTCAATGTGGCAGAAAAACCAGTTAAAATCAGACAGCTGGAACTGTATAATCCTTTCAGTTTTGTCAGAGACTGTGTCGCTGTGAGAAAAACCTCAGCTCTAATACAGGTGGGTTTTTTTTTTTTCAACAGTGCCTTTAATCCTCCAAACCCAAACAGGTTTACCTTCCCCACTCACCTTTGCATGTTGAACTAAAAACTCTAACATCCCTGTTAACAGATTTTTTCAACCAGTTCTCTCAAAAAAGTTTCTAGAGATCAGCAAAGACAAACATTAGAGAACATAATTCTAGTTTTAGAACCAGTGTCCTGCATCTGAATGAACATTTAAACATCTCTTTGACATTGAGCTGCAGGAAACAGCTGGGCTCATTATACCCACAGTGAAATTAGATTTTGTCTGATGTGGAAAACACTGGCTAGATTAGGCATCTACTTTTTAATAAAAATCTGACGAATGAAAGGTCATTGAACGATGACCTTCAGATTTTTACAATATTAGAACTTTGTAGTTGATGAATTGTCTTATTGCATTTTCTTTTAAACACTCATAATGTTTGCAAACTTCAAACAGAATGTGCAAATGTGTGTCACAAAAGCACTTCATTGGATTAACAATAGTGTCCTTTACACAGTGCATTGACAGAATGGCTAGTTCAAAGTCTCTCCTCAGTGTAAAACGTATGAAAGCTCACTTGGCTTTCACCTGCTGGGAGTTCCAGGACACTAAGGGCCTTCTCCTGTGATTGCTCAGTTTGGCTGCACCAGCTCTTTGAAGAGTCCTGGTTATGCCACACTTAATTTGAGAATTATAGAGGCCACTCTGCTTTTGGGGATCTTCAGTGAAACTGAATTTTTTGTAGCCTTTTCCAGATCTGTGCCCTGCAACAATCCTTGCAAAGCTCTGCAGGCAGCTCCTTTGACCTCAAGGCTTGGCTATTGCTCTGATATGCATTATCAGCTGTGAGACCTTCTAAAGAGAGGTGTGAGCCATTCCAAATAATGTCCAATTAATTTAATTTACCAAAGGTGGACTCCAATCAAGGTGTAGAAACATCTCTGCATTGCAAAAGGCTGATATTTCAGGGTTTTTTTAATTTGCTAAAACTTCTCAAATTCCGTTTTCACTTAATGATGGGGTACTTACTGTAGATGAACGGAAATGTAAATACATTTTTTTACAGTAGCATCTGGCTGCAACATAACAAAACTGACAAATGAGAAGGGGCCTGAATGCTTTCCAAATGCACTGTATGTATGTTGACAAAAAATAACACTAGATTTGTACATCTTGAGGTAGTGCATTCACTTGTAGGCCACCATTGTTGTGCAATGAAAAAATTAGGCTGTTTTGATCTTATATGTGACTGAACAAAACACACATGTTTAAAAGGAACATGTAACACTTGATCCTTATTGTTTTTTTCCCAAGAGTTCTGCAGAAATGAACACATCATAAGAGAAAACCACCTTTTTATTCTAGAAAAAACAAGATAAGTCAAGATCTTGATTAAAAATAAATCACTTGTTATCATGACAAAAAAATGAAAGATAAAATATACTGCTGTGTATGCAGTTAGAGCTTCCATACATCGTGTACTGTGTGATCCACTTTTGGAGCCCAACCCATCCTTTAGAACCCCTGGTACACTGGATAAAAAAACAACAGTAAGTCAAAACCTACGTTTACTCTTCAGAAATGCATTTTAACACATGATATTGCTGTATAACCTTAGTTATAGGAACTCATGCTTGTTTAAAAAGCTTCATAACAGTATTCATAACAGTATTATAAACATCCTTTTATCATAAAGAACACATAATATTCATGATGCTTTTTAACAATAATTATCATACAATACAAGGCATTCTTTAATAATCTATAAGGTTGGAAGATTTTTGCTGGGCAAACATATTTGCAAAGATACATATAAGTAAAGTCATGAAATTCCATTTAGAAGCAAATGTAACCATAACAAGCTGGTTATAAGTCTTTATAAGAGGTCATTGTTTGCATTAAGTAAAGCTGTAATATTCACCCCCAATTCAATTCAACTTTAAACTCTTTACTGTAACTTTCATTAATAAACTGTAAATGGGCATTTAATGTAGTCAGAGGTTATTTTACTGTTTGAAAACCATTTTTCTGCTTCCTCAGCTTCCTCAGCTGATGTCTGTCTCGCCAACCTCCAGTCTCGCTCGTTGTGATGGGAAATCCATCTCTTTTAAGAGATCTGGACCATTTGGCTCGGCTCAGTAGAGCTGGTTGTTTGGCTCCCCAAAGTGTCTTCATTTGGCCAGTTTGGCTTTTTACATGTGGATTAAATAATGACAAAGGTCGGAGGAAAGGAAACTGGCATTCAAACGGGAGCTAGCTACTGCGGCTAACATTAAAGTGCCGTTTTGTAGCACAGGCCTGCTACTGAAGAGCACACTGTTACTCCGTCTCTTATCCCACAAGGCTTATTCAGTTAATGGTATATCATCATTTCAATTAAAAGCATGTTTGTGACAAAATCAGGATTTTTCTATATATTAAAGAGGCTTAACTAGCCACTAGACACTTGGAGGCCTGTGATATTGATTACCACGCCAGGTAAATCAGTTAAACTTAGGTAAAAACACTGTTTGGTAAAGTGTATGAATCAGAGTCCATGTATGTGGAAGTTTTATGTGGATAAGGACAGCGTACAGGTATATTTAGAGCTGTTATGTACAAACTTTCCTCCATTCCTATTAATTCTTATGGGTGTCCCCGACTACATGACCCACAATGGAGATTCTGGATCAAGTGATTGCAAACAACCTATAGTTGTGCAATGCACTCTGGGTAGTGATGTCAAATGGTTGCATTGTTTTTTCAAAGGAGTGTCATTCTTGATGGCTTTTAAATTTTACCTTGAGTACAGTTTTGTTGAAGAGCTAAATAAATAAGAAGTTACTTCAGTGTGATAGAGGTTTGAACAATACAGAGTGCATCCCACGAGTGTTGGCCTACATGTGAATCTATTTTGAACATTTCCCTTAAATGCATAAATCTAGTGTGATTATTTGTACAACATGCATATAATATACATGAATGTTAAAGAAGACAATATGGCTTAATATGCAGGGCTCTCTCTGAGACTAGATTAATGATTTTACTCTAAGCAGGATTGTTTACATACTTTAGGAACTTATGATGTACAGTCTGGTTTTTATCAAAGATATTCATTATTATTTGATTGTGTTGGGCATAAGTAGAGGTAAATCTGTGTATATTGTAAGACAGAAAGGCCCCGCCTGCAATAGCTCTCCACATTTGGTATTCAGAACAAATATTTGACCTTCTACTAAACACAGCAATCCTACAATGGAAGCCGTTGGGACGGCATTTTCTGTTAGTCTGAAACATCTGTGTTTGTTGTACACCGTGCTTCTCTTCATGCCTTTTATTTAACACCTTAAGCAAAATAAGGATGCGTTTAAAACCCTCACATCTGAGGACACCCCTCCCAAAAGAGGACTAGAATCCTGTCTACCAAAATCAAGTATATATTCCCTAAAGAGAATGACTGTAGTGCTAGTTAATCCGCTGTCCTCACTAGTGTAGTGATACAAATGATCCTGCATGTGTTTGTGCGTGCATGTGCTGAAAATCTCTCAATGAAATTCTGCTCCCTTGGACACGTGTCCACGTATGAGAAAATCTCCTCCCCACACATGCCAAAGCCTCTCGCACACACGCACACAAGTGTCAGCTGGCCAGATGCTCATTCAGAAAGGTTTTTTTCCACTCGGTGCCCACTCTTACTTCATTGAGGATTTGCGAGCCGGGGCATGGCCTCTGCGTCACATGTCCTGGCAGAGAGGCCTGGAGGGACCTTTTATCAATCAGCAGTTGGGGACGCTTCATGTGGGATAAAGCTGACAGTCAACACCACCAGGATTAGATTAGAGAAGGCTATGCTGCACTAAATGCACTCATGCATGTGTTTTGTTGTGCATATAGCGCCTGTTCTCACTGGTTAGACTGCAAATGTATATTACTGTCTCATTTTGTTGATTTAAACTCCCCTCTGTGCAGTACTGCTTACAATAACATCATGATATAGATATGCAAGTTGCAGCAAAGAGTATAAAAGTCAGTGTCCCTCCCCTGAATCTACATGGGGGCTTCCTGTCAAAGACTGAAGGGCCATGTAAGACAGATGCACTCATGCCCATGTCAGGTAGCGTAAGCCTCTTTCAGCAGGAAGGGATCAACAAGCAGTATACAAAAGCACCACTAGGAGGCAGTAGCAGGTAAGAATGGAAGCCATCCCCAGAGGCTACAACAGCACTGTACATCCTCAAAGCCTCCACAGCTTTACATCAACATTTATGAGGCTATATTAAAAAAAAAATCAATGAAATCAGCACTTCTGATTGTAAAATTATCTTCGAAAAGGCTTAATAAGTCTAATGTGTTTTTTAATGCCAAAGAAGGGGGAACGGTGGGTCACTTGTAGCCACTAGAGCTCTTGCATCTTTCAAGGAGCCATAGTCTAATCCTACACTGTGCTATGGCTCTCCTGGGAGCAATACTCGGCTCAAGTAGTTAAAGGAGATTAATTCCTTTTTTTCCGGGGAGGAACTCTGTGTGCCCTCTTGCATTAGCCGCACATCGTTCTCCTCCTCTTAATCAATGTCCAATTTGCAGAGGCAGAGAGAGAGCAGAAGTTGAAATGCATACAGCATATACTTCCTCAGGTGCCGAGTAGGCGAACACAGCACCGCACAGCGCAGGGCAGAACCCCTATTAGCAGTTCTTTTTATAATCCGAGCACACCTCCACTGGATCTCCAACAGTCTTCTCATGCAGGACCTGAGCTGGGCAGAAAGAGTGAAATGAGAGGTGCTGTAATTATGATGTATTACACTGGCTGTGGTGTGTATTCCCCTGCAGTGAAAGGGAAGAATAGATGAACTAATCCACTGAGACCAAGGAGCATAATACACACACTTAACAACACAGCCTGGTCTCCTCTAATAAAGCTTGTTAATGGGCTGCATATACACTTAACTAAATGAAAGTAGCACCAATTATGGATTAGCTGATTGATTATTAGTAAAACTATTACAGCCCTGTCAGGCTGGGAAGAGGAATTGCATGATGACATATAGGGACCAATAGCCTTTAAGGGAATGACACTGCTATATATCTAGTGCATTCAGAAAGTATTCAGACCCCGTCCCTTTTTTCTTATGTTGCAGCCGGATGCTACAGTAGAAAAAAACTCATTTTTATTCTCATCAGTCTATACTCAGTACCCCATCATCACCGAGTGAAACTGATTTTTTTGCAAACTCTCTATAGAGGGCCTCACAGCTGACAATGCAGAGCAAAAACCAAGCCACGAGGTCAAGGAAAATGCCTGCAGAGACAGGATTATTTCAAGGCACAGATCTGGGAAAGGCTACATAAATTCAGTTGCACTGAAGGTTCCCAAGACCACAGTGGCCTCCATAACTCTCATATGGAAGATAGGTACAACGAGTACATCTCCAAGAACTGGCCGCCTGGCCAGACTTAGCAAACAGGGTGTGTTTTGCACTAAGGAGACGCTTCCGTCTAGCCACTCTGCCATAAAGCTCAAATCAGTGGAGGGCTTCAGTGATGATTGTCCTTCTGAAACTTTGTCCCATCTCGAAATAGGATCTCTGGAGCTTAGTCAGAATGACAACAGGTTCCTCAGAGGTCACCTCTCTTCTCCCCCGATTGCTCAGTTTGGCTAGGCAACCAGCTCTTGGAAAAGTCCTGGCTCCCGGGAACCTTAAGTGTAGCAGAACTTTTCTGTAGCCTTGCCCAGATCTGTGCCTTGCAACAATCCTGTCTCTGAGCGCTGCAGGCAGTTTCTTTACCTTTTGAAGAGTATTATATCCTACAGTTACCAACACTTCCATGGCACATCTAGGTCTATTTTCCAATATTCTCAAAGCATCATTATATGCTATATGCAGCCTCTCTGAATGTTAAAAGTACACACGATGACAGATTTCACATTTTTGTTCAAGTGTGTAATAAGCTGACCGACAGAGCACACCACACACAAACAGACTTATTTATCAGCAGCCAGTCTTTACTCTCAAAAATTTGCACAGTCAAGTAAACAGGCTAAATGTGGCTAGCTGTCAGCTAGCTGGCTGCAGTAGCTATTTTGCTTCTCTCTAAGGATGTTCCCAGGTGCATATTTTCCCATTCAGCTAAATGCCCATTTGAATTGTGTTTAACTGACTAGTCTAAAGAGGAAAACACACTTAGAAAACAGCCAAATTCCTCACAGGGACATTGCGTCGGCAGGTATGATGTGAGCCGGATATACTTTGTAGAGCATGGCTAACATTAGCAGCTACCTCTGCCAGCCTGCGTTCCTCTTTGCAGGTTAATGTCCTGCTTTCATATGTGGCCTCTTTTCACATTGGTTGAGTAGTTAAATGTGATTTCAGCCTTGGATACAACTTTATTTCCATTTTCTACTTGCCATACCACGCTGTTCCTACTACCTGCTAGCTGATAAGCTTCTCACATTTACGTCCGGTGAAGTGCCAGCAACAGCAGCCTCTATTGAAAGGAGGTTCATTGCAGTTTTAAAAAGCATTAGACTGGGATTTCAAGCCTGTGTTTATAAAAAACTATAGGTCATAAGTTTACCTGACTCGTAAACCTTGCACTGGCTAATTTGATAAACTTAATTAACTGTTTAACCACGCACATCCCTACTCTCTTTAGTTTTATTGCAGTATTGACTATTGTCAAAGTTGCTGTGTTGTGCTTCTTTCTTGACTCAGCTTAATTCCTGACTACCTATGGTTTGGTTCCATGTGACAATCCACAGAGTGTGTACAAAGTTGTTCTCAGTGTTCCCCCCACACAACAGGATTTCTGAATGTAAACACTGAACCAGTTAAATATATACAACCTCATAACAGTGCGGCCCCAACTGTAAACTGAGCAAACAAGGGAGAGTAAAATCAGTCTTAACAACATTCAAATTACAGAAAAAAAATTTTCAAGATAATCTTTAGACTCATCCGCTAATCCGGCCTTTGCTGACTCTGCTTATCTTGCAGTGTCTACCCCGCTTTAGAAGACACTTTAAAGTTAAATGGATGGGTGAGATAAGAGAAACAAACTTGCACTGAAGCTTGTTGATTCTTCTTTACACTGCCTAAACTTATTCATACATATGTTGAAAGGTATGGCCGATACACTGGCTTAAATATCTGTTAAATTTCATATACAATGCTATGAAAAAGTATTTGCCCCCTTACTGATTCCTGCATATTTATCACACTCCAACTCCACTGCACTTTTAGGCAATCAATTCAATATTCATTGCATGGTCACAAAGTTTTTCTCAGGGTGTCAAAAACTTTTTTGACTTCCTGATGAAACACAGTGAAATGTTTTCAAGTCGCACAACCAAACTGTGAAAATCCTCTCACTGTTTTAAAGAGACACCTTGGATTTTTCTGCTACCACTTGTTTCCCAGTCTATGGTACCCCTAAAACCTACACTTTTAGAGTCATTGAAGATCTCCTTTCTACATTTTCCATTTACTATGCTTAGTTCAATTCCAGACACACACAAGGAGTCTTGAGTCTAAATATCAACGGACAGTTTTAGTGTCCCATTTATATTCTGGACGCTCTCACCACCCTGTTAGGGTACAGTATGTCCTACTGCAGATCTACACACTGTTAATTTTATAACAGAGACTTTGCAACATGGACTTGAGTCATGCCAGTGGGTGTTATTTTACTATAACACCCTGTGGTTATGTATGTCCAAAGCTGCAAAAATAAACACGCTCTAATGCTTAAAGGAGATGCCACTTTATAACAAGATTCTTTTCTTATTACATTAAAATTAACAATGACAGGATCCAGGGCGTCTCTAAAAAAACTACATATTTGCACTTTTGGCTGCTCCTTAAATGCAACAACTTCCCCCTGCTGCTGTAATCTATATAAAATGGCTTCCCTCTCTCCCCAGTTGCAGGATATTAAATGATCACAGGTAATTATTCACAGCAGAATGTTAGGCATGCAGCAGCCAGACCAACGTTTCACAGGCTTTCATCATCCTCATCAACACTAACCAACAGGCTTCTGGGGGATGAGATGAGGACACCTTACATCATGAAACCAGATTACCCAACGAGGCTATATCTAATTCATTACAAAGCTTAAGAAAACTTTGTCACCTTGGAGAGATCAGACTTTCACAGCTTTATATTTCTCTACAGTTCATGTAAAAACAGAAACATATGCAGCTGTGTGGAAGGCAGACGTTTCCAAGTCCCTCAGTATATAACAGTATCAAATCAGTGATGTTTATCTAGAGGTCAACACCTTGAGTCTTTTAGGTCAGCGTCTTTGATTGCTACCTGGATTAGCAATATGAGCCTTCGTGCATCAGTGAGCCTTGGTTGCACATGACCCTGTTGCCAGCTCCCTGATTTTCCATCCATGAGCAACTTTGAGACGGTACTTACCACTGCAGACTGAGAACACCCCACAGGAGCCAAAGTTCTGGTAATGTTCTGACCCAGCTAGCCATCGCAATTTGACCCTTATCAAAGTTGCTTACATTTTTCCTGCTTCAACTTCAAGAAAAAATGTTCACTTGCTGCACAAAATATCCCACCAACTGATAGATGCATTTTTTATGAGTAACCGAGATCAACTGAATACGAAAGACTCTATACTAATGCTTACTTGATTTAATAAGAATCTCATTACAAAAATATTGTTTGATTAATTTGTATATTTTGGTTTATGCTGCATCAATATAGTCATCACTTTTTCCTAGAGCTTTTTATATTTGAGCAGCTTAAGATGGGACATATTTGGACATTCTTAGGTCATAATTTGTGCCTGGAAAAAAGAAGTAAAGCAAAAGTCTGTGAATGGAAGTCTTAAACAGAAATGCATGCATACATTTTTTACGTTTTGCTGTGATAGGTAAATTTGGGTTGTTTTCTTGAGATTACTACTTATCTAGCTTGCAATCATGTAATATTAAAGTAGTAATTCCCATAGTAATGTGTGCACCTCCCAAGACCTTTGGAAGCAACCTGAGTTTACATGTTAAAATGGTAAATTATGAAAAAAATAATGTATGCATGGCTGAACAGGGTCAAAAATGTATAAAGAAAGGGCCCAGAGGTCCAAAATGCAAATAAATAAGCGACTGTCCAGGGTATTTCCAAACAATGTCCATTGTGAAAAATAAGAGGCAAAACTGAAAATCTGAGTTATTCCGATGAAATCTAGAAAGTCCTTTATGAAACAGAAGTCTGTCTGAGCATTTTGACTCAGTGGGACATCAGTCTTTATCAGGACATCGTGACAGCAAAGCTAGAATTCCCATTAGTTAATGTGTTATCTGTTAAGATCTCTTAAAAAAGACTAGTTAACTAAATCTTGGTCCAAAGGGGGTAAACTGGACTTGACTGAGGTACTTAGAGATGTTTTCCCTCTTCTTTCAAAAGGCTTCTTCAGTTGCAGAGGTGACTGGGGCTAGGGCTAGGTGTTTAACCTTTGTTGGCCATTCGTAAGCCATGTGGTCACCTGAGAGCCCCTGGCAAAGTCATTGGCCTAGTTTGCTTGAAGGCATGTCCTTCTAGGCCTTTTCAGGTTTGCCAGTGTCACATGATGCTCATCCAGTGTGAAAGCATTATTTGGTTAAGGCGTTATTTGGATGAAAAGAATCAAAGGCTGCAATACACAGTGCCTTTAAAGTATTCACCACCTTTGATGTTTTCACCCTTTATTGATTTTAGAAATAAATCATGGTCAATATCATTTGTTTCTTTTTACCAAAAAAATTCAAAAAACTCTTTAGTGTCAAAGTGAAAACAGATTTCTATAAAGTAATGTCAATTATATAAAAGTATGTAATGTTAGATAAGTGACTGCTTAAACACATCAATTCAGTATTTAGTAGATTCTCCTTTGGCTTCAATCACAGCACTGAGTCTGTGTGAATAAGTCTCAATCAAGTGTGCACATCTGGACACTGCAATTTTCTTCCATTCTTCTTTGCAGAACTGCTCAAGCTCTGTCAGGTTGCATGGGGTCGGGTGTAAACAGCCCTTTACAGCCAGCAACAAATTCTCTCTTGGATTGAGGTCCAGCTTTGACTCCTCCAACTCCAGAACATTCACCTTATTGGCTTTAAACCATTTCTGTGTAGCTTTCTCCGTATGCTTCAGATCATTGTCTTGCTTGAAAAAAAATCTGCTCCTGAACCACTGTTCTCTTACAGACCTATTAAGATAGTGTCTACCTTTACAAACTTTCCAGGGCCGACTGCTGAAAAGCATCCCCACTTCATGATGCTGCCTCTACTGCTTACAGTGGGGATGTGCACTGTTTGGTGTCAAACAAACATAGCTGTCTGACGTCTAGTCTGACAGCCAAAAGGACCATTTATGTCTCATCAGACCAAAAAACTTTCTTCCACTTGACCATGGAGTCTCCCACATGCCTTTTGGTGAATTTAATGAGTTTTCTTCAACAGTGGCTTTCTCTTTGCCACTCTCCCATAAAGCTTTGACTGGTGAAGAACCTGGGCAACAGTTGTTGTATGCAGAGTCTCTCCCATCTCCGCTGGTGAAGCGTGTAGATCCTTCAGAGTAGTCGTAGGTGTCTTGGTGGCCTCTCTCATTAGTCTCCTTCTGACACAGTCACTCAGTGTGTGAGGACCTGGCCTGACCCAGGCAGATCAACACGTGCCATATTTCTTCCATTTCTTGATGATTTAACTAAAATCTGGGGGATATTCAGTCCCTTGGGGTTTTTTTGTACATCCCCAGAGTTACACTTTTCAAAATTTTTTTCTCCAAGTTGCTTAGTGTGTTCTTTAGTCTTCATGGTGTGATGGTAGCCAGGAATAGCCTACAGTTGGATGGACCTCTGTTGAATTAGGTCTATCACTTTAAAAGGGGGTGAATATTCATGCAGTTACTTACATATCTTTACTTAATTGATGTTCCTTTGAGAAATCTGTTTTAATTTTGACATTAAATAGTTTTTTTTTTTTTTTTTTTGCATTTGTTTGGTTAGCCTAAAAAAGCCTAATTATATCGACCATGATGGATTTATGAAAGCGTAAAACATCCAAGGGGGTGAATACTCTTTATTTGCGCTGTAGATGGCTTCTTTGACACCTCTTTTAAACTAGCCATCCTTTCTGGCCAGTATCTGAACGTTGCTGTCTTCAAATGAATGTCTTGTATCCTTAAGATGTTAGTGAACTAAATAGCCCTATAACTGAAGGAGCCAATGGTAAGAAAGGCCAAATGTCGCTGCATTGGAATAACTATGACCTAAATTAATGAGATATTACACAGACATCAAAGGTAAATTGTTATCATGAAAAACAGGATAAATTAAAATGGATGCTTGAACGCTTTAAAACATGTTCATTCTGCCCTAACTCTCCATCCAGTCTTGTTACATCTAACTGCAACATTTTTCATTAAATAAAAGTAAGTGGATAAAAATCTTCTGACATTAAGGAGGTGGTGGTGCATCCTACGGCAAAACAATATTTGAGAACCACTGATTAAAACATAAAAGCAACTTCTAAACCTTGGTATAAAGCCTTCATCTGGACGCCAAAAACTGAGGTAGCATGCAGAAGTTTGCTTTTTGGTCTTAATGACCATGCCATGAAAATAAAGGCAGTGCTTTGGAGTTCTCTAATCCATGTAGCCACTAAAACCTACACTTTTCCGAGCCAGTGGGAAATGCTCCATTTTCTGTGTTTTAATGCAACACATGGACCACATGACAAGGGTATAAATCATCATAATTGAATTCTAAAATAAATGTAGCATTGAAACATTGTAGCACTGAGCTACAGAGAAGCTCTCTTTGCTGCAGTGTAATTTTGGCAACAATGCTCTGAACACACTGAGAAATCTAGGTCGTTGCATAATGCAGGTTAGGGTGTTTTCCAGTCTTCTCATGCAAGAGTGTGTATGTGAGTGTGTAGATGTCAGTGTATAAGTGTGTCTATGGGGAATACACATGGTTCTGCGTGTGCATTTTTTGGGGTGAGACTGAATGAACCCATTAGATGGCAGTTACGGACCGCAGTGAGGGTATTCCAGGTGCAACAGCTCGACACTGCAATTACCAACGAGTCCAACACACACACACACACAGGGAGACACACGCACATACACGTGGAACAACAGCCCAATTCTGAGTCACTTTCACTCCCATTAGCCAATCCACTCTGCTGTGTCTGTGCTCCCTGAAACATCAGAGGAACCCAGCCCTGTCACTTTCAATGATGAGGGAAAGTTGACTGCAGCTCAGAGCATGAGGGCCTCGCAGACACGCTCGCAGTAATGGGGAGACAGAGGGGGGACTCAGAGGCAGAGGGGGGAGAGAGAGATGGGGATTGATAAAAGGCGGGGTGACATGTGTAGATAGAGGGCAAAATAAATAATGGAAAAAGAGGGGTGGTGGTGGGATGAAGGAGCTGGGGAAAAAAAGGCTGTAGAGTGAGAATGAAAGATTTAACCAAAAAAAGCATAAAAAGAACAACAAGAAGAAAAAAAACCTACCAAGCCAGCTTCTGTTCAAGTAGACAGACACAAACACAGGAGGGACGGTGAAGAAGTCGACCACTGAGTTGACCTCCAGCCAGAACCACAGCTTATCATTGGCTGCTATAAACTGTGAAAGAAAAGAAAAGGGAGATTGTACACAACATTACAGTTTGATTTTATTTATCACATCACCACTGCACCACTGCACCACCATTCAAACAGCATGCTGGTGTTTTGTTTTCTCCTAGCATGGCAGACATGCTGTATAGAATGACAAAAAGCTTCACCCCACGTGCTGAGTCATGCGAGCGGTTGGTTGGGGTAAGCAGCTTATGAGTTTATTTATTCATTCATTCAGGATGTCAGGCTTGCGTTTTGCACCACTGGAATGCTGCTCTGGCACGACAGTCATGTTAGCGACATCATTACAACAGTGTCAGTTATATCTGCAGACAGACTGAGTGAGTAGGCGGTGTTTGTGGTAAAAATCAGTCTGAAACAGGTAATTTTTTTAGTCTTTAGAGGATGGTTAAGAATATGACAGAAATATGCCATCACTTTAAAAAAAACAACAACAGGTTATTCAGTAAATAGGAATTTCTGCAATATCCCCCATTTACATCCACATAAAATGCTCAAAAACTGCAAAATTTAATCATATAAAGAAGTTTTTACAGTTTATTAAATACATTGGTGCATTGGGAGGCAATTTATTGATTTTCTTTTCCAGTAACCAGGATTTAACAGCAAGACTTACTCATAAAATATGTGTTTTTACTTCTCATCCAACATCAGTGCCTGACCGCAGAAATGCTCTACAGAATGAATGGGCACAAATTCCCACAGAAAAACTCTGTGGAAATCCTTCCAAGAAGAATGGAGGCTGTTATAGCTTTAAAAGTACATATATTTGAATACAAGGTCATTACAGTCCCAACTGGTGTAATGGTCAGGCAACCATATACTTTTGTCCATATAGTGTATCTATATAGAGGCAGGAGAGCTTGTAGTGATAGCTTTTATATCTTCTAGCTCAGAAGGCAATCCTTCTCATGTTCTTTATTCAGAGTATGAAGCATTACCTTCTGGGAGACTGTAGAGAGCTAGCAGATATAAAAGCAATCACAACAAGCTCTCCTTCCTCCCTACATCCATCTCTACTCAACAAACAATCGGCCCAAACTTAAGGTTTAACAGTTTGTAGCCTTTTAAGTAATCTTCTCCTTAACTGGTTATATTTGTTGTTAAACTGTTGCACTTACGAAATTTGTACCTGATTCTAACTTGCTCATCTATTTTTCACTAGTATCTCATTTTAATTGTATTCCTGTGAAATTGCACTTCTTAACCTGTTCTGTTTTTTACTGGGTTGTCTTTAGCTGGTCTTTATGTGCTTTCTTTTATTTCCAACTCCATGCATATTTCCATCTTGCACGATGGGCATGTACAATACATTTCAATCTGCTTATCGCAGTGAGGTTGGAGCAATATTACAGGGCAGGTGCAATATAAACTTTTACCTGTAACTCTCTTCTTCATCCTGTGACACTGTGGGCCGTCTGCCCCTGTGTATTGTGTCTTTGTTTGTTTTTTTTTAGAATGTACTGACTGCAGCTAAGTTGCATTTTTGTCAGTGATAAATTTCCGTCAGAGGGCAATAAAGTTTATACTTATCCTTAAATAGGTCACAAGTACATAAGAATTGTATGACATTTTGTGTTAAAAATATACAGCAAGTACCTCTACAGCAGAGGTGTACAAACACTCACATTAAGTCAGAAGCAGGATAAAGGAGGAGCTGGGGTGGAGGGGGGTTGCAAGAGCAGCTTGTAGAGAGAGCAGCAGAGCCTGGCCAGGCAAGAGCAGTTTAAATAAGGCAGTATGAGAGCAACTGGCCAATAGCATGCTTAGGGCAAATCAGCTGATGGGGGCTATACTGGATCAGCTGATCGGGGCAGAGCTTGACTCCCTAGCCTGCCTGAATTAACCCTAAAAGCTCGATTTAATGGCTAACAAGGCAAATGAACCATCAATTCCACGTTTTTGGGGATACCAATCAGATTTCAGGGGGCCCTGTTTGGTCCTAGCTGCCACTGGCTCCACCCCTGGGATATCTTTGTTACTGCATAAGCCAAAACTCATCAGGGAGATAGAAAGCAAGGTATTATTATTGTGATTGTGTATACCCATCACTTTTTCCATGACTTTTAACTTAAATCCTAGCAGCAAGTAGCTGAATTTTGTGAGTGACAGTGGGCTCCAACATCACTGCGATACTCTAGAATTGTGGATAGTGTAGTTCCATTAACAGAATTCATTAATAAACCATGTTTCTGGTTGATAACACTTAAACTTGTGTCTTTACAGCATATCGTCTTACACTCAGGTAGCCCATGGTCTTGGACAGTTAAGACATTTTGGGGAATGATTGTATCTGCAAAAACAGCATAGGCTGTATGATGTGGCTGATGGGAATAACCCAAAGGAGTGAATGGAAGATTTGTATACGTCCCCCTCCCTGCCATGTCCATGAGTTCTAAAGGCATTTTCTTAAATATCGGGGTCAATTCACCTCAGCAGAAACTCTAGGGTTTGGTTACTCTTTAGGAATTAAAACATTTAAAAAAAAAAAAAAATCAATATACAGGGACTTTGTGCATTAATGCAGAACGAAAGAACATTTTGTGCATAACACAGTCTGCCCACGTGGCAGTGTGCTATATTATTTGTGCCAGTTTGCATAACAGCCTGACTGTGAAACTATGTCAGTTTATGCATGTATGACTGAGTGCATGCTTGTGTGAATGTGTGTTTCTGTGAATATGTGAGAATTTATGCATATATGACTCAATGCAGGGTGAGTGTGTCGATGTGTGTGCGTGCCCATTTGCCAACTTACCCGCAGGCCAAAGTACAGAAGGAAGAAGACGTTGAAGGCCATATCGATCTGTAACGTGAAGTCTTTGTAGAAGTTCTGGCAGGATTCTATAGGACTAAAGAAAGAAAAAGAGAGAAAAAAGGAGGGAAGAAATTATTAGGAGGTTAAACAGTCGAGAACAAAAGTGTGGAAAGGTGGTCTTCTTTCTATAATGAGCACACAGGAGCAAACGCAAAAAGCTCTTGCAATATATCCAGAGTGGGAAAGTCTAATTTAAAGCTTTTTTGTTTGTTGCTTTGTGTCTTCAAAAATGCTGAATTTGCATAATGGAATGAAAAGCAATATGGTTAAAATCAACATCTTAACAATGTAGTATTTGTCAATTCAAGAAAACTACATATATGCCATATTAAATTTCCAATAGAGTATTAGAACCTCATCAAAAATAAAAAATAGGGGCACAGATGGCCTAGTGGTTTAAGGCGCGCCCCATGTACGAGGGCAGCGTGGGTTCGAATCTGGCCTGCAGCCCTTTCCCACATGTGTCTCCCCGCTCTGTTATCCCTGTTTCCAACTCTATCCACTGTCCTCCTCTATCAAATAAAGGCACAAAAGCCCAAAATAAATCTTGAAAAAAGAGAAAGAAAAAAAACTGAATAAACTACTAAATTGAAATAATTTTGAAAACAACATTTAAGAATACATTGATATTATTAAAACTGTAACCTGCAGCATCTTGTGAACTTTTTTAGTTTAACAAACGACTGAACACTTCATCTTTTGCACCACACTGTCAAAAAATTGTGCATTTCCCAAAGGACTTCCTAGCTTTCCAGAGGCAGATATAAAAGCCCATCATGCAACCGAAACAACAATGGCACAATCATCATCCCAACAAAATTATTGTTGTTAAATGGCAGTAAAGTAGGAGGAAACAGGCATTGAACCGTATGAGACAGTTCCAAGAAACCCTTAATATCTGTTAGAGCTACCACTAAAACTGTGACCTAAAACGTTATGCTCATCATTTATGTAGGCATTAACGTTTCATAGCAGGGAGGGCAGACAGATAAAAGCCAGCTTAGGAGCAGTTTTAACACTTGAGCACAGAGGTATGGATGTAAGGTGTAGTGGGTCAGACCATTCATGCATTTGACAAACACTATGTGGACAAAAGTATTTGACCACATCTGTAAATTATTGAATTCAGGTGTTTAAATCAGATCTCTTACCACAGGTGTATAAAATCCCCTCGCCATGCTAAACAGGTTGTGTGATAGATGCCACCTTTGCAATGAGATGATTCATTAAATTTAATCCCTACTGGATATTCCACTGTCAACTGTAAGTGGTATTGTTAGAAAGTGGAAGTGTTTAGGAACAGCAGCAACTTAGCCACGAAGCGGAAGACCATGTAAAATCACAGAGTAGGGTCAACGACTGCTAATGGTACGTTAAGATCACCAACGCTCTGCTGATTCCATAGCTGAAGAGTTCTTAACTCCTACTGGCATTAATGTAAGCAACGATGGTGAGTCTAGGTTTTGGCAGATGCTGGTTGAATGTTACCTGCCTGACTGCACTGTGCCAACTGTGAATTTTGTTGTAGGAGGGATAATGATACAGGGCTGTTTTTCAGGGTTTGGGCTAGGCCCCTTTTCTCCAGTGAAGGGCAATCTTAATGCTTCAGCACACCGAGATATTTTGAGCAGTGTTATGCCTCCAACTGTGTGGCAACAGTTTGGGGAAGGCCCTTTTCTATTCCAACATGACTGTGCCCCAGTGAGCAAAGCAAGGACCAAAAAACAAGGTGTAATGAGTTAAATGTGGAAGAACTTGACTGGTCACAAAGAGCCCTGACCTCAACCCAACGCAGCCTGCACAGCTAATGGAGCTTAGCTAAGCTTTAAATGTTGTCATGGAGGAGCTTTATTCCTGTTAGCAGACTGGTTACTCAGCTTTATGGTTTTGCAGGTCAAGTTTTTGACTTTTAGTATCCTAACTCTTACCTTAACCCTAAATGGAAGTTTAATCTGATTTTATTTTGAAGGTTTTAGCTTGTATTTCCTTTCTGAGATATACAGCATCTCAGATGAAAGGTCTGTGAGCGTGGGCATCAGAAATGAACGGTCTGCAGCCAGACTGTCTGTAACCCTTCCATATAAACCTGCCCAAATGCACCAAATAATTCTTCAGGAAAAAAGTTGTAAATAGCTAATTTTGCTTGTTTTTGTTTTCTTTTGTCAGTTTTGGGAGTTAAGTTTATAACAGGTGATTCATATAAGCTATGTAGGTGCAAAAAAAAAATAAAAAAAATAAAATAATATATATGTATATATATATATATTTAACATATATCAAAAACCCCTCACCTAATAAAGGCCTCTGGTCCTAACTCCGTGGTTTAATTAACTTTCTTGTGGCATTGAGCAAATGTGCAGGCATTCCTCTGTTTTCTAAAAGTTTCTAAGTTTCCCAACAGAAGTTTCTAAAGTAAAAAAAATGTGATGACACTTTCCATGAAAATCAGAATTTGCAGCATAGGATTCATCAAAGCAGCTCTTCGTTAACAACTCAGCTCTCGAGTTTAAGAGATATGAAAGTAACCACTCCCATCCTGTTGATACTTTCTTAGTAGCTTGGAAAAACCCTGCCCAAGAATTAAAATTAATTTGATCAAATATAGGATTTCAAATCACGCACACCAAATTACATTCAAAACACCATTTTGATTCAAATTTAATGATTTGCCTTTGAAATTCTCTGACATCCTTCAATTCCTCCACTAAGCCCTAGAGGGGCCCATACTGAGATAAAAGACATTGCTTTAGATGAAGCAGCTGAAAATAAACTGGAATTGGTATTTCAGAGCAGTGGCTTTGATGTGACAGTGCATTCAGTAGGCATAAATTATTCAGCGTCTGTCAGACACAAATATTCCAACAGATCTTCCTTCATATGACAGAAACTCCAGAGAGAAAAGAGACTCTCCTTATAACTGAGCTCAGTCACTAAAGGGCTGTTGCATAGGAAAATGGCAGATGATGACAAATGAGTCGTGATCCATCTGGGCCGGCATGTAATCCATCTTGGTGTTTACCTTGTGATGATTAACCATTATCTAGTGGGTGCTCCCAACAAAAGCAATCATAGGCAGCGTGCACATCTCATTCTTCACTCAGTCATGGGTTTATTTATAGCATTTTGCTTCTGAGTAATGAGAAAATCCCACTCTGGGAAAAACATGAATATGCACATGGCTTGACTGCCTATAGGCGACCTTTGGGAATGTATAGACTGGCAAGGGAACACACAGGAAGCCATTAAAAGAGTACATAGTTAAGTCCCATACGTCTTAATTAAACTGTTAAGTAGACATTTGTATGCATGGCACTCATAAGGCCACAGTGTGAGGCTCCGGATGTATAGCTTACTGCATAATGAAGACCTCCAGTGAAGCCTAATCATCCTCCAGTTAGCATCAAACATTTCATCACATGACGCTCCAACAGGATGGATGACTGAGTATAGACATGCCACGGAGGACGTATTGCTCGGAGAGGATGATCCAACTTCTAATTCATGAGTGGGCTGTTGCGAGCATGTCCGCAGGACTGATGTGATCTTTAAGAAGATGTAAAACCCTGTCTTGTGTCCAAGATGATTAGAATGAGTCCAGTTTATGCAGCAATTGTATAAGAAAAAGTGACTTTATTTGGTTAAAAGGCGTTTTCTCATACAGTGCCATCGGATTTTGAACAAAAGGTTAATTCGCTCACAACCCCTTGAAAGTGTTAACATTGATTTGCCCTAAATACTCAATTATTTACTCTCCACCACTGTCTCCATTCTTAGGCAGCGAACTAAACAAGGTTGTTAGGGGAAATCTGTCATGATTTAAACATACAACCTGAAATGTAGTCTTTCATTTATTTTCTATGAATTTGGTGTGAAGGTCAAAACAGACCGAAAAGTAGGGTTGTCACAATGCTGTATTTAGCAAAATCAGATAACAGTGGCCATAAAAATAAAAAGTACCGGGCTCTAGGAGTGAAACGGTAGACTGTTGAAAATATTGAACAAAGCATGAATCAGCTATTTGGGTACTGAACGGAGGCTGAAACATGTCAAACTAACTTCAGATCAAGCCACATATTAAAGCAATTGAAACAATGTCACCTGCCCATTTGAATCAGCCTGGGAGTTAGCTGTTAGCCAAGTTAACATATTGGCTAACAGCACCTTTTAGTGCCCCCAGTGGACAAAGCAGTAACCTCTTAATATCCTTGCTGGTATTATTCTGCACATGTAAAGGGAGCTATGTAAACAAGAGAGCCTCATCCTGCTCTCTTTCACAGTAAAATGAATTGCTTCCTAAAAGTCTCAGCAGTCATTCTGTCTGACACCTAATAACAGTCACATGCAGGTTATTTTAAACATGGACTAGGTTTATTTAGTGTTTTCACACTGGTTTAATTACCTGTTACGTTTGTTTTGTGGAGGAGGACACCTTTCCTTATAATTCTGCTCTCTGTAATTACCTCATTAAGGATGAATACTGAAGGAATCCTGCCCTGAATCCAGCTTAGCATCTTAAAACAAGCTAACTGCAGCTAATCTCACAGATCCCCCTGACATAGCATGAAAGCTGGAAAGGAGTGTCAACAACATCCAGATTTTTTTTCCTACCATTTAAGGTCGTCTTAAGTGAAATAAAATGCCTACCACCATGGGGAACAACATCCCTTTGGAGAGGGAGAGACCTCTGTGTTTGCTCTGTGTACGATTACGCAACAAAATAAAGTGCAGAGACTCCTCTGACAGGATGCGTGCCGACTTGGGGTCTTCTCGAATAGGAAAAGGAATCCTTGACTCTTCAGGGGCTGCCCTGTGCCTCACACGCATCCACACACTGAAGCTAACGTGACCTCGCTACCAAAACTGTTATGAAATCACAACCTTAGCCGACCCGTGCAGACCGTTGTGCAGGGCACATACATGCAAATAGAGAATACACTTGTGAAAGGCATAGCACAAACACACACAGATGGTGCACACTGAAGAAGACACCATTTGGAGTGGTCACTGTGGCACTTTCCCCTTAGGCGCAGCTCTGGCCTAATTTTGGATATCCGCTCGTCTACAGTCATGTGAAAAGAAGCATTCTTAAAGCACGAAGAGAGCATGGTTGCACACAGCAGGGGCTGAAGAGTGCAGTGGATTTGGCTTGATTTTGCATTGTAAGGCAACACAGTGACTGCACCCTGAGAGCTATAATTTAAGCCATTTAGTGTAATCATTATTTTTATTGTAGAGCTAAGTATTAACTAAAGTAGTGAGAAGACACATTAGGCAGAACTAAGGGTTCTCTATCAAGCCAAAAGAACAATAGGAGTAATAGGAACACTGAAGCTGATGGAACAAGGTTACAAAGGTGCTGAATATGTTTCACAACATACAAATTAGAGTCTTTTTCTCGTTTCAAGTCAAAATTACCTCATTACACTTATCATGAACAACCACTCACCCTTATTTCATGGTATAAAAAGCCAAAAATAAGGCCTTGAGCGCTTGCAAATTAAACAGATGTGCAAGGCATTTTATACATTGAAATCGTTTGATTATCTGGTCTTATTAAGTGAACATGATGTATTACATACAAGTTTAGCTGTCCTATCAAAATCAAGGCAAAAGCCCCCTAAAATCTTGTATTATTTTAGAAATAAACTTGCCTTCATTTGCATTTTTGCAGAGTAGGATCATTTTCTGCAAGCTTTGAAATATCAGGCATTTCATCTGTCAAGATGGTTCTTCTAAAACACAACTTAGAAAGCAGTAAATAGACGAAGCAAAATAAGAAGCCAACAGATGGAACTGGATCTAATGTATGAGTAGTGGTGTGACTCACTACATATAAACAGACAGCTTAATATAGTGAGCAGCCATGCTAACATCCAAGCAACATTTCCAAAAAAGAAATCTTTTTATATAACCAAATGCTGCACCAACCAAGATTTTTTTTCCTTTACTTTGGAAACTCCAAATAAATTCTATGATGAAGCACTTTTGCAGGTTGAAGGCTACTGAATATAACTATAGCAGGCTACTTTTTTCAGTAAACAGCTCTATGAAAAACTCATTTTGCTACCGGGTCCGGAATCTGTCAACATAGACAGCAACTTCCTGGTGAGTTATGCAGCCCCTGACTGTACCCTCAGGTAATGTGTGGTGTAGAGCAAAACAAAAGTGTACATTTGACCCCAAACCAGAGGGTTGAAATATGTTGATTTGATGTCAACTTCGTGATTCACAATGTGCAGCAAGTTAGGAGGATTAGATTTTTCTGAACCACTTACACATGTACAGGCCAGGATTAGCACACAAAAACAAAAGCTTTGTTTTTTTTGCTTAAAGCAGTGCAAGAAAAAGTACCACAGAGGAGCTTCAAAATCAGGAACAAACTCATGATTTTTGCTGAATTATATGGAAGGTATCTTCCTTTTTCCTCAAAGTACGTCCTCTGACTTAAGTCCAGTGTCCCTGGGAATTCATAGTAATTTGTATGATTCTGCTGAACATGTCTTGGCAACCTTGAGTGACAGCAAAGGACATGATGTGTCAAGCATAAATGATGGGTTTTGTTTCATTCAGCTTTCTGGCCACCTACTACAAATATCTGAACACAGATCTTTCTCATCACCTCACTGATATCCTCAGTAACAATACTGGAGGCTTAATAAAGTGAATTGTATTTATATTGCACAGCTGCTCTGTTGTTACCCTCCACTATCTGTCCCTTTCTTTATACAAAGAGCACAAAAGACAAGAAAAATAAATGTGTTTCTGGCTTTCAATGTCACTTCACACTCCACAATCACAAGGGATTCCTGATCACACGCTGCCAGTGTCCTGCATGCAGAAAATAGATCCACCCACCACAGTTCTTATTACTCCTTTAGCCCCAGCATAGCTGTGGGTTACACCATCCTGCCTGACAGCAGGAAGAGAGAGGACACAGAGAGGAAGAGAGAAAGAAAGACCGACAGCAGCAAGACACAAGGAGATAAAGGAGACAGGGAGAGAAGAGAGGTAGTGACAGTAAGAGGGAGAGGAAGAGGTGGAGATGTGAATGTGACAGAGCAAAAAAGGAGGGGGACTGAGCTCTCGACAGTACCAAGACGTCATTTGTCTCGTATATAGCCTATAAATAGCACACAATGCTAGTTTTAGGGCACAAAAAACTGCTTGAAGATCCTTGCCCTTCTTTTATAGTGTAGTCTTGTCTACCACTCACTGTCTGCTTGCACTCCATAAGATTTTATATTACCTACTGTACTTTTCAGTATGTTTGCAATTGAGACGGAATCTGTCTTTAAGATAACAGAAGATGCCAGTGGAGTAGGAATTAACCTAGTGGAGGCTATGAAAATGCACTTTCATGCTCCTGTTGCTCACTAGCACCTAGCTAGTATAAGGTAAACGCCACTATTAACTTTACCACTTTTGACACGTCTTGATTTTAAAGGTGTTTTTGTGTTATCATTTTTTACTTTAACATGTGGAAAACATGAGACCACTACAAGCATTCCTTCTGCTAGCTAATTCTTGTCTTTTGTTAGTTAGCTCAAAAATGGCATGTTTTTCTGCTAATAGCTGAGCCTAGCTTAGACCAGCTTTAAAACTAGCTTAGCCTAGCCTTTGTTTATTGATTCCAGACACACAAGATTAGATAAGATAAGATAAGATAAGATAAGATAAGATAAGATAAGATAAGATATACTTAATGTCCCCGAGGGGAAATTTGCCTTGGGCAGTAGTGCAACGTAAAACGCTCAAACGTACACTGACGTACAAACATCAAGATTAGGAATAAAATACAGAGTCTGTAACACTATATAAAGTGCCTGAGCGCATCCAACATCATAAGAGTTATACAATAAATACTGACAAATCCAACTTCAAATACAGAGTCTGTAATACTATATAAGGTGCCTGAGAGCATCCAACATCATAGAAGTGTGAGCTGCCGAAGCACCTATGCCCGTGTCCCCAGCAGAGGTGTCAAGTAACTAAGTACAAATACTTCGTTACCTTACTTAAGTAGAAATTTTGGGTATCTATACTTTACTGAAGTAATTATTTTTCAGCCTACTTTTTATTTCTACTCCTTACATTTTCAAATAATTATCTATACTTTCTACTCCTTACATTTTAAAAATAGCCTCGTTTCTCCTATTTGATTTCAGCTCGTTTTCATTCCGGATTGTCATCGTTCAAAGAAACGCAAATAAAAAAACCCAAAACCTATCCAGATAAATCGTGCCATCCAGACAGAGTGAATTTGATTTGTGGATGAGAATTATAAACATAATACCATTCCTACACCCTATTGGTTTGTACATGATCCATCTCCGTGGCAGAGACTCAAGAGAACTCGAGCGAAATGCCTCAACCAAGCACCAGCGCGGAGGTTGGTAGTTGGAAGGTTGGAATGTATTTGCATTTTACTAAAATGCCTTCATTTTCAATGGGCATAAATGCGGCTGAAACAGGTGCATTCCAAATTTTTCAACATTAACATTTTATTATAACATTAAAGCCATTATGGCCTTTAGAAAAATGTTTTTTGGGGAGGTGGGGTAGTGCACTACTGGCCCCTGTGGCGCGGCCTAAGCTTTTGTCCTTAATGGCATTTTTTCCCCCTTACATTACTTTTACTTTTATACTTTAAGTAGTTTTGAAACCAGTACTTTTATACTTTTACTTGAGTAAAAAGCTTGAGTTGATACTTAAACTTCTACAGAAGTCTTTTTAAACCCTCGGATCTATACTTCTACCTGAGTAATGAATGTGAATACTTCTGACACCTCTGGTCGCCAGCAGAGCAGCGCCACCACAGGACATGTACTACCACTTTGTTTTATTACAAGTATAGCTTAGCCTTCTAAAATTTTAAATACTTGTTCTGAGAGCAGTTTTTTTATTGATTTAAGGAATACATGTAAAGTAGTGGTAGCTACTTTGTTTTATTACTCACATAACCTAGCCTTCTTTACTTTAAAACACCTGTTATGATAGGGTTTTCTATAACTCCAGAAGTAGGCTACATGTGGTACTTGCTACTTTGTTTTATTACTAACATAGCTTAGCTTTATTTAGTTTAAAACCTGTTCTGATAGTGGGGTGTGCCATTGTCATTTTGCCTTGAAATTCCTGTGCTAATGCTAGTGTGATGTGGCAACTGGTTTAGCCCGTGCCCTAGACTTGGATACCTCATCCTATACTAGCATGTTTTGCAACTTGCTGAGACCAGTTTTTTATTACTCAGACCCGAAATATCTGTATAAATACTTGTGTGTTGGGCTAATAGCCGAGCCAACCCTTAAGACTTGTTCTAATACACATATGTTTGGAAAAAAAGCTGAGCCTTGCCTTTTGTTGTCCATAAATCTGTCCATTTTCCTCTGCTTATCAGGGGCTGGGTTCCCGAGGCCACAGGCCAAGCAAGTCAGCCCAGACATCCCTCTCCCAAGCAACATATTCCAGCTCTTCCTGGGTTATTGCAAGGCGTTCTCAGGTCAGAAAAGATATAACCCCTCCAGTACGTCTGATGTTTACCCCGGAGTCTCCTTACAGTTGGGCGCGACCCCCACAGAGAGGCATCCAGGAAGCATCTAAATCATACATTCAAACCATCTAATATGGGTCTTTTCAAAGCAAAAGAGCAGCATCTCTACTTTAAGCTTCCTCTGGATGTCTGAGCTTCTCAACCTGTCTCTAGGGTTGAGCCCAGCCACCTTCCTGAGGAATCTCATTGTGACTAATTAAACTCGAGATCTCATTCTTTTAGTCATGACTCAGAGTACATGACCATATGTGAGGGTTGAAAGGGTTAGGGTTATCGACCCATAAATTGAGAGCTTTGCCTATCAGCTCAGCTCCCTCTTAACTTAAACGACACAGTACTGCATCGACAGTTCTGCTGACACTGCACCAATCCATCTGCCAATTTTACAGTCCATTCTACCCCCACTCATGAACAAGACACTAAGATACCTGAAATCCTTCCCTTGAGGCAAAGACTAACTCTCCACCTGGAGGGGGTAATCCATCTTTTTCTTGCACAGAACCATGGCCTCAGACTTGCAGGTGGATCCTCATCCCAACCAGTTCACACTCAGCTACAAACCATCCAATACCAGCCCTGGCTGAAGAAGCCAACACAATTGTGGCAATCATGGGACACAATTGTTAGCCTTCTCCAAGTTCACAACACACATGTAGGCATGAGCAAACTCCCATGCTCCCTCAAGAAGTCCTGCAAAGGTTTAGAGCTGGTCCGCTGTCCCATGGCCGGGAAGGAATCTGTATTGTTCTTCCTGTATCCAGGGTTTTAACAATCGGTTGGAGTGTCCTTTCCAGCGTTCAAGTTAACTTTCCCTGGTCCCCCTTTTTATAATTAAAGGGGGACCACCACCCCAGTCTGCCACTCTACAGGTACTGTCCCAGACTTTTGCATGTCCCAGAGACATGTAAGCCACTACAGCCCTTCAGTGTCCAAAGCTTTTCAAGATCTCAGGGTGAATCTTATCTATGCCTGGTGCCTTGCCACTGGGGAGCTTTACAAATGTTCTAATACTCATATGTTTGGCAGCTAGCTTAGCCTTGCCTTTTGTTATCACAGCCTGACATACCCTCGCTAAAACAAGTAAGTCTGGCAATGAGCTTAGGCTGGCCTTTTGTTGTGCAGGCTTAAAATAAAGGTGTTTATACTAATATGTCTTTCATTAGGTTGGTGTAGGACTTTGTCTGAGGATTATGAGACCTGTGCTACGGCTGTTTATGTCTGGCTACTAATTTAGCAGTGCACTTTGTATTTAAACCCCATGGAAGCTTTTTCAAGTAATTGCCTGTGTTTTTTGGATTGGTTATATTGTGTATAAAAATGTCATAACAGCAACTGTTTATCTTGTACGTTGTGAATGTGCACACAGTGTATTTATACAAATAGACCAATGCATGGCATTGAAATGTGCAGTTCAGTGTTTCTTTCTTTTGTATCTTTTTTCTCAGCTCTTGCACTACATTATTCAAATTAATTCCTGCACAAAGGGAAACAGAACTCCACAAACCATCAGAATGCTGAATAGCCTTCACACATGTACACCCATTTACATGCAGAAACACACATGAGAACAGAGGTAGCCTAAGGGGACGCTGCAGGGCAAGTAAGTTTAATCCGGGATATAAAAAAACCTCTTGGAAACACAACCAGAGGTAAAACTCATTTGTTCACAAGGGCAAAGGAGTATGTCGATGATGATGCTCTAAAAATAGACCTAAACACCTTTAGTCAGTCAGCACCAGCCAGCCCTGTTAGCCTGTTCATGACCTTGGCTTGCTGCAGGAGCAACAGCAAGGTTGCCCCCCCTGAGAAAACAATAACAACAACACGCCACCGCCAGCTTGACTACTGTTCACAACTACAACAAGTCTGAGTCATTCCTCATATACAACAAACGTCTCACAGTGCTCTTAAGCACCTCAGAATGTATTCAAAGCCTTGTTTTTTAGTATTCAAGTCATCTCCCACGATCAATATACAACCCAAACGAAAACATGAGTGCATTTAGAATGGGATTCATGCACACTAACTGACTGGATTGCTTATGTGCAGTATTTCTCTCGAGGTTAGAGAAAGTACATAAAAGGGACAAAGCAAGGAGGGGCTTGTGAAGCTTAAAGAAGGCCAGGTTAGTACCTAAATGATTGATTTAGGTCAAGACACCAATACTAAAATAAGAATTACTTTAGCAGCTAGAGGGCAATGGACACACATTTCCTCATGGGGTACTAAAAATAGATGACTTATTTTTTTCTCATGAATGCAAATGACTTGTTTCTCCCTTCAAGTGTTTTTCCTCTGCACAGATGTTTCTTTTAGAGTCTAAAAAAGGCTGAAAATAGAACAACACTAAGAAAACACAGCTTTGCAAGGTATTGCAGTGCATGATTTTTTCATACTATATGAAGATGCTTGAAAATAAAGCAGCAGTATAAAAAATGATCTACGATTAAGCAGTGGAAACACCACACCATAAAATATAATTTATTCAAAAGCCAATGTTAGAGTACAATTGCTAATTTGCACACATCACATCACTTGTCTTTGAACAGAAATTAATTAAAAGATAAAAGCTGTGCTTATTCGCTGTGAAAAAAGAGGCAGCTCTTATCTACGCTGAGTCACATTGTCAAGGAAAGGAAACTGTTGGTTCAAGCTCTTGTTTATTTTCATTTAAGGTATGAACCTATAATCAATACAGAAAGAATGAACTATTGGTTTACTCAAGTTATAGGAGCAACCCTCTCATCCCCTTTTAAGAGAGTCAGTTTATTCCTAATTTTATAAATTCCAGATCTATCATTTCACACATTACTAATCATTATCTAAATAAGACTCTAGGTAAGATAATGGCATTTTCAAGCTGGTATCTAATTCATCACACTAATGCCCTTTAGTATGTTTAAACACACAGTTATTTTAAGCCAGTATTAAAGCTCAGCTAGGCCATGTAATTGGACAGCCTCCTTGTCTCAGTTTACAAGCACCAAGACAGAATCAATTTATTGATGGTCGTATGTCAGCTGAGGTAGACGGTGATATGTCTCCTTACAACAGGTTATTACAGACCTTCTTCTGCTTGATCTATTGCAGAGGTGGGCAACTGGTGGTCGGGGGCCACATACGGCCTTCCATCTCACTCAGTGAGGCCCCCATGTCAATTCCAACACAAAAAAAATACAAAATGGAAGAAAACATGAAAACATGAAAATAGAAACACTTCTCTCATCATCTTTAATAACTGGTTTATGGTTGTACTTTTATTGAGTTTTTATTAGATTAAAAATGAAATTCCCTTCCATTTCATTTCATTTAATTTTTTTTAAATTTTAATTTATTTTTCAATATTTTGTATTTATTTTTTTAATTTAATCTTTTACTATATATTTTTTATTTAAATATTTTTTTATAATTTTTCATTTCATCGTAATATTTCTTGAATTCATTTTCAATGTAATTTATTTTTGATTTTCAATTTTATTGGTAGAGTTTTTTTATTTTGTTCTTTTGGCCTTTATTATTTCTATTAGATATAATTTGTCAAAATGGTTTACTTAAAACTTTTTTATAAGTATCAATAAATGTACTTGTTAAAAAAATTAAATATGCTAGTAAAATATATTAAAATAATAGGTTAGTATCATGTACATTGCATTAAAAAAGGCAGCTTTGAATACTTCTAATTCTATCTTTCTCATGTTAATTATTTCTTTTTGCACCTGAGTTCATAAACATAAATGTTGATAAATTATCATGAAGCAACATATTCTTCCTTTCATTAAATTATTAGTCATAACAATGGTTAATGGTTTGAAAAATGTGCAACACTTTGGCCCTTTGGCATTGACAGTAAAATTGATGTAGCCCTCTTTTAATTAGCTACCGCCAATGTTGAATGGTGAAAACATGGACAATTTTAAAGCTTTTTACATTTTATTAATACTCTACACAAGGAATTATGTTGAAGTTAACAACATATCAACACAGCTTCAACATTACATCCTGCAGCACAAAGGTTATCAGAAGGTCAGTGGGTCACAGAGCTACTACAGAGCAAATGATAAATTTTACACAAAACCACATATTCTTTATAGAAGATATAAACCTTTTAACTTGATAATGTACTCACCCCTGGTAGAAGCAAAATAAAACATGGTATCATGTCCAAATGAATGGCATATCAACTCCTGTACTGTGGAGCACACAGTAACCATACTGCACCATCTCACTAATAAGTTGAGGCCCCTACGTAATTCTGGGCCTTATTTCAATGCATCACTACCACACATGAATGACCACAGCAGGAAAAGACGCAAAATTTTGTTGATTTGTGGGGACAGATGGTTGAAATTTTTATTTTATTATGTAATGAACAAGTAAACAAACAACACTGAGATAATACTCTTGGTTTTATATTTCAGGAAACTTAATGTATATAAAATACAATACTAACCTCTATGTTCACCACTATTTAGAGCACCATCTAAATGTCTCATTTGGGACTTTCAGGGGAGCTCATGCTATATTCCACTCAACCGGTAATTGGAACTATGGAGTCAATGCTGTGTGGGTGCTGATATTAACAGCACAGCATCTGGTAAATGAACAGGAAAACCACAAAAGAGGATGCATGACCACGATGATCTGACAGAACTAAAGAGGAAGAAGGAGAAGTTCCAATTTCTCCACTTCCATCTTGACGCTGAATTTGGAGTGAGTCAGCACGACACAGCTCCACAAGATCACACGTCTGAACACTTAGATTTCTAACCATTAGAGCCCACATCTGCAACAGGTGTGTCATATCCCGCCCACATTCTACACAGATTCTGACAATCCATTTTAAATATTTAGTGAAACAGTGCCACACATGGATAAAAACTGAAGCGAGGAGTCTCAGATTAATTTAACTCCTGGTTACGGTTTAGTCACAGCATCATCAAAGTAATACAACCTTATTTACACATAATTTATTTGAAAGTCAAACAGAGGTGAAATTGTTTCCTGATCTCTTGAAAGTCTGTATGTCATAAAAACTGCAGTGACTCCCTTTCGCCAACAGTAAGCTGTATTTATGCCATGCTATTACAGTACTCATCATTAGATGCAATAAGGCCAATGTGCATTACCCAGATAACTGCATAATGGCTCGGCATCTCTGCCAATAACACAGTAAGGTAAGAATTAAATCCTTGCCTTTTGACTTATTTACAAAGTTTTAGTGCACATACTTTTTTATGGAGCTTTAACAAAGCATCACACAGCCCACCTACAGTCTCTCCTGTAGATGTGATTGTTTTTATTTGGTCTGCTTCAAACCAGAGTTCAGTGGGGTTTATTAGTGAAAAGATTCAGACTCTGCTAATAGAAACTGTTTATTAATCACATGTAAAGAAAAATAAATGTGTGTGGCTGCATGAATGTAGACTGTGGTGATATATAATGAAAATAGGCACATACCCTAAATCATTTCATTCTTATTTAAGCTTTAATAAGTTAACTGAAGATTTTGAAAGTGTGCCATGCTGTGGTCTAAAAATAACACTCCCCATCCAGCACTGAAGGCTATTTAGCCACTGATGCAGTCATGCCCTTCATGTTGTCATGGTTACACTGATAAACAAATTGTATGGACTAAGGAAACTGCAGAGGGCCCTGACAAATGAACACAGTATTTATTGCTTCAAGCATCAATCTGTGTTTCATCAAAGATTATGAGAATTATGGAATTTTAAGTTGTATCATTCAACCAATGAATGAGTTTCTAACATATACAATCATCAGGACTGTCCTCAACTTAGCCTTACAATTAAATGCAGCTGAAAGTCTAAATTTTAGCAGCACAAAAAGAGAGGCTCCATAATAGTAACATAAATGTGTTGTTCCTTATAAGGTGCTTATAAAAAGTGTGATGTTGACATTTTATGTCAAGCATCCTGCTATGGTGAGAAAACCTGTTGGCTGAGTAAAAGTCATAAAATTGAGGGGTTATTTTAAGCGAATTGCTCACTACTGCATTTCAGAATGAATTCTTTGTTTTTGCTCAATGATAAAATTGAATTCACAGAACATATCCCCTCCCAACCACAATGTTCCCTTTTCTGTCTCTGCTCCAGCAGAGCTGATCCTAATTTTTATGACTGCACCAGCAACTCATTAAAATCCATTTATTTAATTACCAATAACATTAACATAATGAAATTCCACAATAGATAGAGGAACAACACAAAAAATGCACTGAAATTGACTTTTAAAAAATGTTGATAAATGCTAAATAAGTAAAATAACATGGAGTAAGAAGAATGGCACTTATTTTTTTGCTATAAAGGATAAAAATGGTTGCCAAAGAAAACAGACCATTAAAAAATCTGGACAGAGTGTCAGTGACTATACCCATCGGTTTCTGAAGTGGAGTTTTGAAGCCTGGCAGTGGTGGCTGCCATACTGGAAATGCTATCTCAACCCAACTCAATATCTATCTAAACTGAAAGAGGTAGAGGTAAGATGGGCTTTTATCCAACAGACATTCAAGTATCTCATTTAAATTTATGGAAATGTATCCATTACTGTAAAGCCAGGTGTACACTGTGCGATTTTCCTCCATTCAGCCACACATTTTGAGTTGCATGACTCACTCTGAAGTCAGGCCAACTTTTAGTCTGATCGGACATTGTTTGTCGTGCTGTGTATGGGGGGGTATGATGGGCGATCACGGCCCAACTACAACCCTAGGACGACCTGTTCCCGACTGGTCAGGAGGATTTCTAGCATGTTGATATTTTGGTCGTAGGACTCAGGACACTTCACAGTGAGAGCAGAACTGCAAGCAGAATAAACAACTTTGGGGGATTGTTTTCCTTTGTAAACTGTCAGACAATGTCCTAAATTACCATGACAACAGCTGGAATGACTTTCAGATACACCTCCGCAATGATAAAGGAAATAAACAATGCAAAAAGTATGGTATCTGTACCAGGCAATCAAGGTGTCCATGTTATCAAAACTACTCTAAGCATAGCAGTAGCAGACGACCTTCTGAATATTTCACAAACATTTAAATAGGTTTTAAACATAATGTTCCAGAAACGATCAAGTTCTGGAAAATCTGATTCAAACTGAAGCTACCTGTGAATGGTGTCAACTTTGTCCTGTCATGGTAACTTGGTCCTTTCTGATCCATGTCAAAAAGTCATATCCACCAACCAGACCTAACAGCCAACTGCTGTCAACAACCCAAGAAGAGGAGGCCCTTATATAGGTTATCCTTCATCGCCCTAACGTCTGCCAAGCTGGCCACCCAGCATGGCCATATTTCTCACCTTACCCTATTAATTAGTCATCAGGCACTGTTTCTTTTTTCAGTGCTGACATTGATCGCATAGTCATGATAGAGTTACAGGCCTGGGACGCTGTTTATGAGGCCTCTCAGACAAAGACAAAAACGTGTTGTCTGTGCATGTGGGTGCTTTTTGCTTGTTAACGTGACTCTGCAAGCGTGTGCGTGTAATAATCTCTATGTGTGACAGCAAGGGATCGAGAGAGGGAGGAAATAGAAACAGAAGTAGAGCAGGAACAAGGGCATCCCTTTAAGAGAGGCCTGCGGAGACTTTGTCCTACATTCCCGTCGATTTGTTTCCTGGGAGCAGAGAGGAGGAAAAAGAAGGGATGAGCAAAAGGTATTAAAGCAGGTTCAGAGGTGGGCGAAGGAGAGGACGCTGTATATCCTCCCATTGAAGATATCCCAAAATAGCATCAGTTTGGCAAGTGAATCCTGCTGCAGAGGAACAGAAAAGGTGGTGTCTTTACATGGATAATCAAATGTTGCACAAAAATGCTGTGGTAAACAAGCAACTCTTTAAAACAACAGATGGACAGTCATTCTCAGCTACATTTTCATTCATTCATTAAAAATGTCTAAACAACACAGTTGCCATGTGAATGACTAGTAATCTCTGTACTCAACTGGGAGAGTAGCCAATTAAAATTTCCCTCCTTTAAACTCGTCTACCTGCCGACCAAAAGCTTGTCTGTGTTTCTCTGTCTCCTTTTGCTCCAGGATACTGGCCAACAGGGCTCCTGCTAGGAAAGCCCCCACCTGTCGAAAGTGGGAAACAAAAACACCTCCCGGGGGACTCGTGCTTGGCCACCAGAAATGTGTATTTCACATAGACTTCAGCATTTTACGCATTGTGTGTGTGTGTGTATGTGTGTCCTTTCCCCCAGGGGCTTTCTTGCTTCACTGAAGTGTGCATAAAAGCCCATCGTGCAGCTCAAATCCACATTCACTTTTTTTCCACCATGTGCCTCTTTTTGCTCTTACATCAAGGACACAACCATAATCCTGGTTATTAATGTTGTAAAATGCCAGTTAAGAGGAGGGAAACAAAGAGATGAGCCATAAGAAGTTTATGAATCTGTTCCACAATAATTATAGTATTTAGTAAACCAATTACAGTCATTTATCTCTGCTCAACCATTCCCTTTAACTGCAAGTGGAAGAGACACATCTAAGGTCCCATTATAGGCCACAATAAATGATACAATATGGCATATGAAACTGTATTAGATAGCATGTGATATGATACGGTATGATTTTAGATTTGGCAAATTTCTCAATGTGAATGTGAGTTATAAAATGTATGTATACAGTATACCTCATTCCTGTATCTACTTGAAAGTAAACTACACATCCATATTGCCTGTGCCTTTATCACTGCATGTCATTCCCCACTATCTCATCCTGGTTTTCTGCTCTATCCCTTGATTCTGATACCAGTATCAGAAATGTGTCCGAAACAGCTTAAAACGCAGGTATTGGTATCGGCGAGTACACAAGTTTATGCACCGATCCGATACCACTTGGTTAAGCTTTATATTTAGCTTTGTTTAGCCACACTAAATGTTAGTGCTATAAACCGGAAATCAATTCTTCTTCACTGCTGAAAAGCACTGCATGCACAGGCTACCGTTTTTATAGCAGCGAAGAAGAACCAAAGGACCCACTGCAGTTAAGAATGGTGGCTGCCTGACAATTTTTCTCTGAATGTAGTCGCTAAAACATATTCAAGGCCAGCGCCATCGTACATGACAAGAAGTGACACCGTTTATCAAAAGCTGAATAACTTTTGAACCATAAATCGCTGCCTCTTACATGTTTTTCCTCTTGAAGCTAGCTGTTTTGCCTTCCCATTGATGCCTCTGAATCCCATGTGGCAGCATTTTCAACAAGCCTGGGACTTGTGTGACTTTTGGGGACTTTAATGATTAAATCCACGCCAGTAGACCTGATACTGAACGTCTTATTATCCATTTTAACCAACTTAAGACCATTTATTACAGCTAGCTTGAATGCAAACTCGAATGTTTACCCTTTGTGAGGGTCTGTCAGCCAATCGCAGGCTGTTTCGTAATCATGTGATGCTGCCTGGATAGAGCATAATAGAGAGAGAGACAGAGAGAGCCTATGATGCAGCCCCCTGTATTATTGTTGTTTTAATAATTAGCAGTAAAACTCAATAAACAGAAGGAAAACAACTTCAGGGTCACAGAGATGCGGTACATTACAATTCTATTTGTTGAGCCATGTTCTGAGTCAAATATAGGTAAAATAATTTGTTAGTCTGCACAGTCAGTCCACAAAGATCATACTAGTTTCAGATTAGTACTCTGTGCCGGCTGATACCCAACACTTTGGTATCGGAAAGGAAAAAATGGTATCAGAACATCCTTATTCAAAGTTGTTTATCTTGGTTATTTGACTATGCTATACCTCTTTAACCATTTCTATAGGAATGCTGAATCATCAGGTGAGGGGAAAAGATCTTAGAATTCAGAGGAAGTCTTGTGTCTGTTTGAAGTGGGGTTAAGGTTGAACGTGGGAAATGTAACAGCTCAAGTAGCTTGCAAATGATGCAGAAGGTGTCTGCCATAAAGCAACAATAAAGCCGAGACAATTTTGCCTTTTTGTTAACAGACATCTTCATATCAAGGGACATTAGTGGCCTGATGATAAATGTTCTCCCACTTTTGCTTGGAAAATAAGTCATATACTTAATAACATTTGGCTCCCATTTAATAAACCGGCTGGCTACACTTGAAGACTTGCACATGTGATCAGTGTATTAAAAAAATTAAGCATGTAATTCTCACTTATATTTTGAACCATTATATTGGTCTTTTTAATAAATCTGCACTTTTTTCAGTGGTTTAAAATGACCATCATCATTTCTGACATACGATTATACCTAACATACATATGGACCAAGAGGAAAGAATAACTTTCAGAAGAGACATTTGAGCCAGATTTAGCAGCAGATAGGGCTGATGAGATTCAACTAGTGTAAAGCACATAAGAGTTATTGTAGTGAAAGCATATAGCTATACTGTAACACAAGCCTTGCCCTTTTTAGGTTGTTAAAGCCCCCACAGTCGGCTGAACCTGCTCTCGGTTGATCCGTAGTACCCCCTGAGAGGACGTGCACACTCAAGTGACAAGCTTGAGCTAATCACAATGATGAGGGTAGAGAGGAGCCTTAGTTTAATGGGAGCACAGAGAGATCAGGGCGATGCCTCAGGGAAGCCAGCTCACATAAAAATACACTCAAAGTGCACAGTAACATACAAGATGAGATGTGGAATTATGGGAGAAAGTACAGCTCTACATCAAAACTAAAAAGTACTTTTTTGTGCCTTGATATTGGGACGTGTTTTATCTCTGCAAACCTTGAGCTTACGACCTCCCTATGTTTGTGAGTGGATAGCTTGACAATATCTGCAGATCTGTGAAGACGGCAGGTTCAGGTGTCACTGCAGACCTAATTCAACACATTTCTTACAGAAGATTTAAGGCCTTTCCAAATGTTAAGTGCACAGTGCAATTTAAAATGAGCATGCAACTAGCATGTGCAATCAAATTCATGAGATTCATTGCTTAATGACCCCCACACTGGAAATTAACACAACTAGAAGGAACATTATGCAGCATAAATGAACATGTCTGTCATTTACAACATGCACCAGGGTGGGATTTAGATTTCATTTCTTCCTTTAGGCAATAATTGGCTGGTTCTGCATTCCATGAGCCTACTAAGGCTGCTGTTTTTCAAAAGACTTAACTGAATCATTAATTGATGATGACTCATGTGGCTAATACTATCATGGAACTTTTCTATACAAACTGCACATGCATTATTGCTGGTGAGAAGTAGACCTGACAGTAATTAAAAATGTGCAATCATTTCAAAATACCAAGATGAAAAACAATTTTAAAAAAGGGTCTGGTGTGTCTCAGATTCATTTTAACAAAATTCTGCCAGAAAGAAAGTCAAGAAACCAAAGAGGGATCTATAGATGTTTATATAAAGTGACAGAAATTCAGACGAGGGAAGTATAGAATTGAATCCTACACAAACAGATGACATGATTCATGACATGCATAATTTCCTACTGCTGCAAAGATAAGCCTGTATAAGTTGTTCTGCATTTTAGATTACATCTCTAGCTTTGTTTTAGACTCAAAGCTGCCTCAGGCATATCACTTCGTAGATACTGTATTTGAATTGAAACGAATGACAGTAAGCCAGCCATTACTTAAAGATAACATGCTGCACACACAAGGCAATATGATGAAAAAGCATGATAAAGTTTTATGTTCAATATGTCATGGTCTATTACAACAGACCTTCTATAACCTCAGGCACAACAGTAAATATTTGAGACTTTATTTTGGTAGATCAATGGTGCGTGAAATACAGTGCAGTCACACAGAGTCAATTCAGGGAATGGCAACATATTTTGATTTTTCATTGCCAGAGGCATATGCATTAGTTTTTACATAATTGGAAACAGTAAACTGTCTCTTTTACTTCCATTCAGTGCATTTGAGAGACTGCTGCAGAAGCTTTTGGAAACCAAAGTCAGGAGGTACAGAGATGCTCCCAAACAACCTTTATAAACATGCAAACTACAATTTAAAAATCTTATGGAATTGTGATTTTCAAAAAAAAAGAGGCTAAAAACTAAAATTTAACCCATGATATTAAATTTTTAAAAAATCATACTTCAATATGTGTATGAAATGGTAAGATACCATGACGTAACAAAAGGAGTTATAAAAAACCAAGAGAAGAAGAAAATGACAACTGATATGGTCTGCAATCCAAAATGTAACCCCTGATATTTATTTGGTTATCAAAAAACGATGCTATACCAGTCATCCAAAAAACAAAACGGGAAGAATAAAATAACAAGTGCAAAGGTCTTTTGTCCTGAAATGTAATCCTCAATATTGAATTTTTCAAAGTAGATCAAATTTCCATTGTATTTTCATGACGATAGAATACAACACAACACTATATAAAATGACAGGATATGATCAATATGATTTGATACGATAGGATATGGTACAGTACAATACCAGTTTTCTAAAAACCAAAATGGTAAGAAGAAAATAAGTTGCCAGTGCATGTTGTCCACAAATGTAATCCTTGTAATACATTTTTCAGATAAAGTAAGAATCAATACGATATGATATCACACCTGATAACGAAAAAACAAAACATTAAGAAGTCAGTTATAAGCTGCCAGGGTCTACTGTCTAGAAATGCAATCCCTGATATTGATTTTTCTTTAAGTATGTCATATTTTTCTTGTGTTTTCATGACTGTATGATACAATCTGTAATATGATACGGTACAAAATGGTACAGTACAATATTATTTGATACAAAATGATACAATACAATATGATACAATACCAGATATCAACTAATAAATAAATACAGAGGAAAATTACCAGGATCTATTGTCCAGAAATGTAATCCATATGAATTTTCCAATTCAGTATGAAATGACACAATATGGTACAATACCGTGCGATACAATACAATGCATCGTGATGCGGTGCGGTGTAGTGCGATATGGTACAATATGGTACGATATGAATATGATAAGAAATCAGTTAAAAAAACATTAAGAGGTCAATGATAAGCTGCCAGTGTCTATTGTCCAAAAATGTATTTTGAAAAAATGAAATGACATGACACAGGTAATTAAAGAACAAGAAAGAGCAGAAGAAGGAAACAAGCTGATAGACTGTTCAAAAATGTTATTTAACATATTCATTTAAAAAATAAATAGATTTGGGTGTTTTATTATGTTATTTGTTACAACATAATCCGGTATGTTATGATCATACAGTAATGATATGATGCCATACTGTTGTGTATCCTACTAATGCGTACACATGATGATATGAATCCAGTTATAATTATACTAAACCAGTTCCTTCATCACAATCATATCAAATGATTTAAGGATGACAAAAATGATTTACTTGCTTCTTTTAGCTGCTGTTTCTCTTTTACCTGATCATACGCCATCTCACCACTCTGATCTGATGTTTGGATCACTACCAAAGCTAATGAGTCAATATTTTTACCAGGGATAAACTAACAAGACTTCAAAAACATCAAACTATCCCTTTAAAAGGTGCACTTTGGGTCTGGATAGTGTGAAAGTAGCTGCAGTGGTTACCGGAGAGATGCCAGGCCTGCAATCTGTCTCTGGGTGACTGCCAGCCAGGGATACGCATAAACTGACAATACACGCACTCACTTACTCACACACAGAACAAGCTCCCCAACACATACTGTACTGTATCTGCCTGTCTCTGTTACCATGGAAACTGACAGGCCTTCCATTGAAAAATCCTAAGATGCAGATGCACATGTGTGTGAGTACTTGCGGGGGTGTGAATTTGCATTACAGAGATTGCGGTGTGGAGATGAGTAAGGATGCATGTGGACCTATTATCCAGATACAGTATGTAGGCCAATGTGATTGCATGCACCAAATACATGCAAAGTTCATTTTATCTATATTTCATCATCAGAGTAGCTGCTGGGAAACTGTAACTTATTTCAGAATATAGGTCATGAAATTTGTACTCACTCTGAGGAGTCTATAAAGTATATTCCGAGGGCCCCGATGCTGAGCGCAAAGACTAACACCACCTGGGGAAAGAACAACACAGAAGAGAGAAAAATTAGTTTCATGAATAGAGATGAGAAAGTCTTTCCACTTTCATTATTATGCTGCATAGTAAATTAGTCTTGTATTTGTGGGGCTGCACACAGTATTCAACTCTTGTTATGTCAATTTATCAGCTAAAATCATCATGGCAGATTGTTTTTCACCCTTAAGTCTGACTCTCTCTCAGGTTTCTGCTGTTAAAAAGCAAGATTTTCCAAGGGAGTGTTGCTTGGTCATTTGCAGTGTCTGCTGGTAAATAGAGGACATTATCCCTCCACTTCACACAAAGAGCATGACAGACCTTTACTGAGTAGATTTTTAAAAATGAGTCTGAAATAGAAGAGAAGCTTTTTTTCCAGAACAAGTAAGGAATTATCTGTGATAAAAATGTTGATTAAAAATGTTCAAAAGGTCTGAAGTTGCTGATAGGCAAGATTTTGTCTTGCCCAGGGCATCTTAGTCAGCTCTCATTATGAGTTGAAGATGCACATTTGCCTCTCTTCAATAGAAGAAATAAGAGCTTCTTGGGGTGCCTTAAAATTGTGCCTAAGAACACAGTGTATGACACACAGTACCACCCAATACCACTATTTATCTCCTATTTAAAAAAGTCTGGCATGCATAGATCATGGGTTTAAATGGCCATAAATCCAACTGTAATAGAGAATATAGTTCACAGCAAGAGTGGCTAATCCTGTCCTTGGGTCATTGCACATTGTATTTAGTGAAATGCCTTGTGTAAGTAGAGTAACAGTAGACATTTTTAAAAAGCAAGTGCAGGATAATGGATGTCAGCAAATACAGCCTGTTCAATAGAGTTAGAGTCCGAGCAGCACAGTCACAGGAAGCAAAAAGAGGACACACACTTATAAACTCAACTGCACACAAGAGCAGCAACAACGTGTGTCCCCGAATGTTGAGAGGAAGTGCTTACAGAGGACAACAGTTATCAAGTGTTGACATGCACTCCTTCACTTCCATGCTGCGTCAATGCTTCCATTGTGAGAGACAGTGACCCTGCTGGGCCGTGGTCTGTATAACGTTTCAAGGACTCTATATGACTGCTAAGGTAAAGTAAGGTAAGTTAGGGTGCACCTGAGCCCGGAATCTGCACGTGTTGGAATCTTTAAGAGAGTCTAGAAACACCATTTGAAAAGATTGGGTTTAAAAGGAATCAACCAAAGGAGTTCAGTTACAAGGCCATTCACCTTACTTTACCTTATCAGACATACATTGAAACACTACACTTGTAGTTTGGTCAGTTTAGATTCACTGGGTCAGACCAGGCTGTCATTACTTGAAGTTAAAAACCAGCAAATGCAATGTATAACTATTCTACAACTATCAGAGAGCCAGAGAAGATGACAGAAAGGCGCTTGTTTCATAACAGAAAAAATCAACCTCAGTTGAATGGAACTAGGGATGGGTATGAGTACCAGTCATACTTTATCTGATTTAGTGTGATGATGAGCTGGATTACAATATCATCTGCTTTACAATAGCTACAGTAAATCTCAAGGGACATAAAAGTCAAAATTAAGTCACATATTACGCAAAAATCAATTTTTCAGGCTTTTCTAACAAAAATGTGTGCCCCTGGCAGGTCCACAATCCCCTCAAGTACCAGAAAAATCACCCCGCCATTTTCCATCTTTCAGAAAATGCGTGCTGAAACAAGCTGGTGTCAGATTTTCCCCTCATGATGTCATGTGGGGAGTTAACCCCCCCAGGTTCAGTTGGCCCTCCCCACTTGGAAGAAAGTCCCACCCTCCTCTTCTGATCCCACTGTCACCTGCCAGCTGAGAGGAGGATCATGAGAGCCACATCCATTAAGCCACATCCATTTCCTAAGAGGGGCGGAGTCAGGGGCGGAGTCTGACAGCTCAGTACTATTTAAAGCCACAGACACAGAAACAGATCATTCTGAGCAGGGCTGAAACATAGGGGTTTTAAGACATGCAAAAATCCAATACTGGAGTGTTTTTTTTTCAGAAACCAACTTCACAGGCATGTTTTGGGGACCTCTGAGACCAATATAAACTTGCCTTTAATCATGTATTTAAAATACTACCATTTACTTGCACTTTGGTTTGAGGTAAGAAATACAAGGGCCTCTCAAGGCTACAAAGAAATTAATTTAATCATAAAAAATTCATGCACAGATGAAGATTTGTAAAAATTGATGACTAATAATGTGAAATAATTTTCATCACAACACCAATCAAAACAATTATAAGTTTTACAAGAAATGAGCTACTGAGGCTGCACAATAAATCATCATTGTGTCATACTTGTCTTCACAGTTAACACGCTGCAAGTCAGAATGTATTGCAATAAAAAAGATATATTATTTCAGTATAGCAATGCCTTTTCACTCAGAATAGATACATTTCACCTGCTGAATGGAGGCATGCATAATACAGCCATACTCTCATACCATTTGATACAAAAATAAATGGATTACATGTTTGCATGGACATTATGTCTCGCCATTCAACATTATTCAAAGCATTGTACCGCAACAGCTTTACAGTTAGGCAGAGACGAATTCAGTACTTAAAAGTCATAAATATTTATCAACAGTTTTGCATAGAGACACAGAAAACCCATTTACATACAATGCTGTATATGTACAAATGCATAGATGTTGAACATGGGTATTCAAATGTGAAAGTAAGCTCCCTTGATAAAATAAGGTCCTTCGAGAACGCTGCACTACAACCATCCCAATCATTCACACTTCTCTTATCATAATTATCGTCCTTGCAACAGCTGACCAGCATAGCGATGCACAAAAGCTCCTCCTCCACCATCTCTCCTCTCATTCAGCCTCCTCACAATGGGACCCTGCTGATTGTGCCATTTATTATTGATGCTGGGAGCTTGATTACTTTCATGTGATGGTCTTTTAGATTGATTCAATGCATTGTGGCTGAGGTATTAAGTAAACATCCCCATCTCTTTGCATCTTTAATGGTTTCACCGCATGAATGAAGGAAGATGGCGATCCTGGCCACAGGGTTGTATGGCGCTGGAATAACCTTACAACGCTGAAAGCATCAATGATGCTTTGCACAAAAGAAACAGGGAGGAGGCTCAAGCTGAAACACTGAGATAACATCAGGCTTTCTGAATGAGAGGCACTCTGCTGGTCTTAATGCGGATGGAAGGAGTTGACTGGAGGGCTTTATCTGATGCAAACTCTGCCCTGCTGTCTATAGGAAAGGAAAGGCAACTTTATTTATAGAGCCCCATTCATACATACAGCAATTCAGAATTCACAGATATTACACCATAAAACCTCAACTAAAAATCATCTCAATGCTGCTGATGCTGCATGTTCTACTGAATAAAGGATGGTTCATTTAGTGACTAAAGTAAATTTAAAAAACAGACATTAATTTCAGTTTTATAGCAATGTGTAATTTACTCAGTATGTAGTAAAGTCAAATTTATTTCTCTCACATACCGAAGTATCTGATAAGGATGGGAAACATTTCAAACAGCATAAATCATGCAACATAAAAGGCAAAGCTTGATAACGTGAAAGTTATAAAGCAAACCATTTTAAGTATATGGGCTAATGCAGTTGAGTCTTCTCCAAAGCCAGAGGAAAAGTGTCATATCTCTGCTTATAATGACTTTTTGCAAATGCAAAATGACACCAAAGCCAAACTGAGCAGACACACTCATTACTTCAAGAAATTTAGTGAGGAAGTCAACTATTTACACATCAAAGTCTGGTATAGGTTATGCAGAGACTGACAACAATTTAAAGGGAAAATAAACATTCATTAAGTCTTTGCTATTCCAGAGGAGGCGTTGCAAGTCTGACAGGTTGTTAAGTTAGGGTTGGCCTGAAGTGAACCACAAGTTTGAGAATAAAAAAGATTCTAGGTGGGAGATCAGGAAGAATTAAGCATACTACACTCTTTAGTCTAGCCCTTATGATTGTTAGGTCATATAGGCTGGGGGCTGCAGTGTTCTCCGCACATATTTCAGTGTAACAATGTCATTTAGCAGATGCTTTTGTCCAAAGCGATGTACATTCAAGATTAAGCACAACATATGCAAAGATGTCAGAAACAACATCAGTAAGTACAAGAGCTTCAAGTCCATTTGGATGCAGGTGCTGCCATGCAGTGTTGACATCAGCAATGAAACAACCAATAATCAGTGTGAGACTTCATCATCACTATCAATCAAACTGTCCTAATTAACAGATAATGACCGAAGTACCAAGTGCTGGGTCACTCACAGAGAGCTGGGCATTAAATTCCCAGGTGTAGAGCAGGACGGTGTGAGCCAACTGTAGTTGGGAGACTCATTCTACCACTGGGGACAACAGTGGAGAATAGTCTAGCTAAGTGCATAGAGTTCTCTAAAGAGCTGAGTCTTAAGCTTTCGCTTAAAAGAAGAGAAGGACCCTGCAGAGGGAATGGAGTTGGGTAATTCATTCCACCATTAGGGGACAACAGAAGAGTTTAGCTCTTGACTTAAGGGCCTGATGTGCTGAAAGTACCAGGCTCCATTCGCTGGCTGAAGGTGGCGGGCGATAAGGAGTGTAGACCTGGATGAGGGATTCCAGGTAAACAGAAACAGTTTTAGATACTGCTTTGTAAGCAATGATTAGAGTTCTAACTGTGCATGCAGGGAGGCCTGCCAGAAATGAATTGCAGTAGTCAGTGCATGATATTACAAGAGCCTGTACCAGGAGCTGTGTTGCATGCTCTGTCAGGTAGGGTCAGATCCTCTTTATGTTATAGGGGGCAAATCGGCAAGACCGGGACCGGGCTATCTGATCATTCCAAGAGAGCCTGGCTGCAGACATCCATGAACGCATTCACACATGGACATCCGTAAATGTACCCTCTTGTTGCTTACTTGCCTTTTTTAATTGACATGTTTTTTCAATAGCACAAGACTAGATTAAAACATACATGACTAACCACAACTATATGAAATTCATTCACAAAAATTTACCAGTTTACTGTACAAAACCTACAACTTATGGAGTTACATTTTCAATAAGAGGATGGAGGGTTGCAGTGATGGTTGTCCTTCTGGAACTTTGTCTCATTTTTACACAGGATCTCTGGAGCTCAGTCAGAGTGACTATCAAGTTCCTGGTCACTTCTCTTACTGAGGCTCTTCTACCCTGATTTGCTCAGTTTGGTTGGGCAACCAGCTCTCTACAAACAGAGACGTCTGCCCCCAAATCATGCAGCATCCTTGAGTTAGATGCAAAGAGACCAAGCCAGGAAGTTCAATATATTCTGGGCAATGTATTAGTGCAATTAAAACAATGCTTAGGTTTGAATTAATATGACAAAGACCTGCATTTTTTTAAAGCTTTCATTCTTTTCAATACCATCATTCCTCTAAATTACAGAGATTTTATCATTTTAAAAATGAATTCTAAAAGTATTAAAGCATTAAAAATTGTGCCTCCATTTTTATAAATGTACACACTGACGTGTTACTGCAGCCAGTTTGCTACTACTTTTGAAAGAAGCAGGCTAATAAGGGCTAAAAAAAGAGAAGAGAGGACCGGAGGGAAGTATTTCCGAGCAGTGGTCGCTTGCTGAAAAGCTGAGTGAACACCCCACGATGAGCTGAGGAGATGAGAAGCGTCATCATCTTAAACTGACCCAGTTATTCAGCTGTGAAAGCCAGTCCACCCCTTCCACTACATCCCCCACCACCACCACCACCCTTTCCTCCCCTCTCTCTCACACACAGTGTCTACGAGGACGAGCTGTCGACCTCAAACCCACAATCTACCAAAGACAACCAACCGAGCAACCGCCACAGCAAATCAGGAGCGATGTAATAACACTCAGGGGAAACCTACAAGAATGGTAATAATAACAGGGGGGCATTCCCTCCGCCTACACAACAAAGTGAGAAATTAATAGAAGAAACTCTGCAGCGGGATCGCCCAGTGTGGCTGCTGCTTTGGCTGTAGTAGTGTAATAGTTGTAAAGTAGTTAATGAGGTTGTTTATGTGCACATTTCATGATTCATGTTAAGAGATGTCATGAGTGAGTCACATTTGTTCACAACAAGCAGGAATATGCCTGATCATGTCAGCCAGATGAGGAGCAGAATTCGGACGTGATGTCTATGTTTTCTCTTTAATAGCCGTGTAGGTTTTCATTGCTGTATCCCTTTCTAAATTTAAAGTGCAAAGCCAAGTCGCTCAGATGTTTTCCGACGTGCACTTTATCAGGGCGGGAGTGTAAAAGAGAGCAGCGGGAAATCGTGTGTCTATGTGCCTCTGTATATGTATGTGCAGGTTTCAGGTTCCAGCTCTGCAAGTGGGCTAGGGGTGGCAGCTCTCACATGACACCAGCAGAACTGTTAACACATAATCGTAACGCCGACTTACAGGCATAAACACACGTGCCAGTCTGACGCTGTCAGGTTATTTGGCAGTCTGGAGAATTTTGTGAGCTCATCGCGGTAGTGGAAGCAATATGAAGCACCCTAAAGCCAAAATTTCACACAAGACTTCCTCCTCTAACAGGGATCCTGTGTGATGACTTCCTCTGTCCCCTAAGTGCACCCTGTGACACAGATAGAGCTGAACAGACAGGTGATGTGTGCTGACAAGGTAGGGAATAATCGCTTCACATTAAGGCCAACTACCCAGATTAAGAGAGCGCTGACTTAAAAGCCCCCTTCTCCTGCTGCACTTTGGTTCTGCATGCACATCTGGATACAGTTGATGGCAGCGTTTAAGAGTTGCTGATGTAGCTAAAAGCTGCCTTAATGGCATCGAGGTAACATTGACTTTGTGGAATGATTTCTGCAGCAAACCTTCCCCATCTAACAATTAAAACCCAAGGGGCAATCTCCACAGATGACAATTAAGAGAATATCAAGGTGCAAGAAACTGCAGTTTTTAAACTGTCCACCAGAGGCTGGCTTCTTAAGTGAGAGAATCCCCTTTCGGGCCCTTGATACCCAACTTTGCAGCAAAATTAAACATATTGACAGCCTGGCGTATTCCAAAATATGGTTGATGTTACCTTTGCTCTTTCTGTACAACTATGACAACTATTCATAGCTTTCAGTCATGTCACTGGAGGGAAGAAAGAGCTAAGGACAGCTCAAGCCATCATTGACCACTACATGGAGCTGCAACACCAGCATTTAAACCCTCTAAGACTGATGTTGTATATGACAAGAAGAGACACAGGTTACAAAAAGTTAACTTAATCATAGCCATAATTGTTTTTCCTCTGGAAGCCCTCCATTTTACAGTTCTAATGACGCTATCAATGCATCCGTAACCCTTAAGCTTGTGTCTCTGATGAGCCTGGAGCTTGGGTGACTTTGCGGGGCACTTAAAAAATCCCCACTAGCAACTACAATATTAAATGTTTTTGTTTTTGTCTTTTTATCAATTTTTTAATCAATATTTTGACGGTTTCTGCCATTAGCTTGACATTAGCCACCATGCTGTTTTCCTAACTGTGCATGTCTGACCAGTGGAAACTACATTAATGTTATGTCAAAGATCATCTCAAAAATACCCTCTTTTGAGTCCATGAATCTTTCCTCCACAGCAGCCATCATCAACTGGCAGCCCAGGGGTATATCAGGCCCCAATCATCTTTCCATAAAGTAGAAGAAACTGATAAAACTTTAATAGGAAAGAATTAATTGTGAAACAAGACAAAAGTGGGTGAAAGTGGCAAAAATGGGAAAGACAGCAAAAATGTGTTAACAGTAGCAAAAACAGCTGAAAGGTGCAAAAATTTGGTTAAAAGTGGCAAAAAGAATTGGTAAAAAATTGAATAAGGGCAGCAAAAACAGATACTAAAAATGAGCAAAAATTTGTGAAAGTGGCAGAAGTTGGTAGTTGCAAAAAAATAGGGCAAAAATTGGTTTAAAGTGGATGAAAGTGGTTACAAGTGGCAAAAGGTGACAAGAAACAGCAAAAGTTGGCAAAATGGGTTGAAATTGCCAGAAAAAGTGGCAAATTAGGGCAAAAGAAAGGAAACATGGGTTATTAGTCATTAAAAATGGGCATAAGGTGCCAAAAATAAGTTAAAAGTTGCCAATTTGGGTTAAAAGCAGTGGTAAAAATAAGTAAGTGAGTGGCAAAAAGAAGTGACAGAGAGAATGTCAAAAAATGGGTGACCAGTGGCTAAAAAGTGAAAACAAGGGACTAAAATGGTTTTAAAAAATGGGATTGAAGTTGCAAAAATGGCAGAAAAGCAGCAAAAATTAGCCCTTAAAAAGGAAAAACATGGTTTTAAAAAAAAGCAAAAAGGGGAAAAAGCAACAATTGGTTACAGGTCCCAAAAAATAAGAGGCAAAAATGGGCTGAAAAAGTAGTAAAAGGGGTTACAAAGAAGCAGACAATTACTTTCAGTATTAGAACCCAATAAAAGCCCCTTGTGCTTTTCAGGTCCAAATGAGGTAACTGTTAGCCAGGACAAAAGCTAGCACTGATGCTACTGATCAAATACACATGCATTGATATCTTTAATAAATCACAACTGGGGAGGGTCCATTCTCTGGGTTTTTTAGGGGCCCAACTAATCCTGTGGGTAGGCCTGGCAACAGGTGCCCTGTTTGGTCTTTTCAGATATAAATGATGAACAGTTGTTGGGCCTGCTGTCCACTTCTGATCAGATCACTTAATCACATGTGTAAAGAGAGTCTTAGAGTCTCTATTTTACCTCACTGTTGGCAGACAGTCTTTGAAAGCTATGATTACAGTAACTGAACCTTCTATTTGAGTAAGATGCATCCTGATTTCAAAAGGTGTTTAAATAAAGGCCTGAAAGACGCCCCTCCTTCATATCTTCCTCAAAAGGCTCTGCTCATAATCAAAACAAGAAAGTCAGAACTTTTAATCTACAGCTTTTTAAGTTAAAATAAGAATCCTACTTGTGCAAAATATTAAAATATCCAAAGCCTGGGGCTAATGAGGCAGCTCGATTGTGAGCTGATTTGCATGCTATTATAAGAGAGCTTCTAGAGGTCGACATCAAAGGCTGGAAAATAAATATCCTTGAGGCTAATGTAGTGAGGTGAGAAAAGAGAGCCAATCTGAACTCAAACATTGCTATTTTCCTCTTGTCAAACACTGAAATAAACACTCTCTAAGAATCTTAATGGTTTCCCCAAAGATTACAAGAGTGGGAATCCTCAGTGCAGGCGTCAAGAATGCCCGTCAGTGCTGCGTGGTATCAGGATAAGCTTGTTCATTAATCCAGCCTGGGTTAGCCAGAAAGAGAAGCTCCGAGATGTCCGATTGATGCTACAGCCAGAGAGGATTTTAGAGGTCCATGGCCAAGCAAAGCTGCCAAACTACGGTTCTGTTTCTGCTTGCCTTTGGCTTAAAGCCCATATCGTATACATCTGCCTCTAAGAGCAGGTTTCAAATGCACCAAAGCAGCTGCAGTCAGAAGATATTCATTCATATTTGTTACAGATTCCCTCAGAATAATTTATGCCACTGAAAACAGAAAAACACATGCTAATCTATAGTTTTCCCTGCATAATCAAATTTTCACAATGTTGACACCCTGGAGCGAAAATTTCCATCCGTTATGAATGTTTCCCTCCTTAACAATCGCTCCGACATTAACAGACATGTGCCTGTGACTGTGATGCAGTTTTCCACAAAAATAAGGCAACAGAATCACATGTCGCTGCACGAGGCGAGAGTGTGAGCCGCTCACTGGGGGAATGTCAACAAATGAGCCCTCCATTAAACTTTGATGGCATACATCCATACATCAGCACACGTCGTGATCTCCCTTTCCACTCTTCCTCAAATGGCAGGGGATGGGAGAATGCTCCGCTGGTGTGAGCATGATCTGACATTCTGCTAGAAAAAAAAAAACACTTTCTGTATTCCAGTCACACGCTGCACAGCTCGACCTGGACCACTGATTCCCACTGTGTGAGTGAGCAGATGTACACAGGCATACTGATTCATAGCAGAGCATTCTTACAGCCAGACAAGAATTTCCAAACACGGACAGCTTTGTAAAGTCAAAGGTGATGAAAAATGGATGTAGACACACAACGTTTTGCTCTCAGTATATGAGCAACAGACTTTGACTAGATATGTTTGATTTTGTTTACCATTTTTTAAAGAGATTATTGGATAGAGATTTCCTCTATGATATAGCAGAGCTCTGAATCTGAGGCACAACAATCTACAAAACAACCTGTAGCCCGGGGCTGTCAAACTATTGCAAAGTTCACTTCCAGTCCTCAAAAGTTCAGTCTTCTACCTTTGCAGTATTCCCAACAGTATGACAGTCTCAAGGACTACAGCATATAAAGGGAGACGCACCAATATGGTCCATAATTGAACTAATTTAGTTCCAAAAATCCGATTATATTGCAAAGAAGATAAAAAGTGGAAGTCAGTAGAATCAGTTTTGGCCTGACATGCCAGATAGACTGTTCGACATGAGATGACCAGACCTGGTTTGGGAAGGAAAGAACCCTTCAAGGGGTAAATGGACAAATACCTGTTCATTATGGGTCAGTCAGAGCCACAACGCATATGACATGAAAGCATTTGCTTTCCCAGGGACTAAATTAAATAGCACAAGCTTCACACTGTTCACTATCAAGGGAGCCAGTTGGTAAACCAAACTCTTGACAAAGACTGTCAGGAGAAGAGAAAAAATTCTTTCCACCAAGAAAAGCTTTCAGTGTGTTTTTTCACTTTTTGTTTAACAAAGAAAATATAGCCTAGATCTGATAAATTTGCTACTATAGCTGCATCCGTGTTGATCCCTTCATCAGCAGCCATTGTTTACAGGCTTGAAGTACAACCACAACACAAATGTAGCTGCATCTTTGATTGACACTGATTGGTCTGGTCATTCTCCAACTGGGAAACGAAGACACAGAATGACCAATCCATCAGCTTTGCCAGGTTACTACCATACTAGAGCACTGAATACAAACTGCAGCATTTACCACAGGTTTGTATGGCTCTGTTATTAGGAGCTGAAGTCCACCTCCTAATAAAATGTAACAGCACCTTGAACGACTGGATCACTTTGATATGGCTTGAAGTACTACCAGAGTTCCCCCGTCTTCTGCCTCGACCACTTCAGCAGCTGCACATTCCATCTCATCCAATGTCTTCTCTTCTTTCTTTGCAACAATTGCAAAAAAAAATCAATACTTAATACTTATTATCACCAACTCTAATGTAGTTCTCTATTTCAGTTAAATGGCAATATAACTAGCATAGCAATCATACAGCCGATTATTGTTTAGGCGGGGTATTACAGTGCTATGCACACACTCCAGTGCAAAAGCATATAGTGTTCATGACAGTGTAGGCCACTACAGCAGAGCCATGGTGTAGATCCAGAAGGATAAATCAAGTTAAAGGACTATGGCAGCAGCATTCATAGATACTGAGTGCTTTGGGCCCAAGTGGTACCAGTCAAGCTGAGTACACTGGGTTATGTTCAATAGTGACACAGATTTGTACAAACCCTCAAATTTACAATCAATTAAAACTCCACAAAAAACCACAGGCTGTCCAGAGACATTTTTCAGTATAGCTGAACATGTTCATTTTATCTCAGTTTTATTTGAAGGTGCCAAATAATCCAAAACCAAGGGTTCCACAGGTCTATCTCTTTGACAGATTCACTCTTTTTATTATTTGTCCTTGCCTTTGTTTCTGAAAATATCAGCTCCCCTAAGTTCACACTAACTTTATTATTATCTAAAACTCTGAATAAAGTTAGAGAGAAAGTTTTCAGCATATTTATGAGAAAGTATGGTGACAGAGTCTGGGTATCTTCTTTCTCTGGCTGGTCTGAAAAAGAGTAAAAAGCTTTTGTGCAGCACAGTCCTGTCTCTTTTTTCCTTATTGATATCTCCCTCTGCTGATCCTCAGACCGTCGGATCCTTTTGTGTGATGACCAAGGTCATGCAGTGACGGTCTCTGGAGTATAGAAAAGGTGAATAGCGGATCGGTAGAAGGACAAGCCTGTCTTTCATATTCAACACTATTCAGCGTGCAGGTGAAGGTGATGGTTTATAAAGGTATGAACCTCTACAACTTGTCTACAGGGAGTGATTCTTCTCAATCCAGACTGCCAAGATCAAAGCAGGATTTTATCAAATGACCTTGAAACTGAAAAGGTGATTCTTCTGCCTTTTGTTTGTCCATTGAAGATTGTCTGGAAGCGTCTCATTGATTTGAATCAGACACTGCACAAAAATTGAAAGGCGATACTACTGGGACTGTTTCTGATTTTGATGTGTGAAAATACAATCATGGTGTGAAATGTAACACTTTGAGAGCGCTGACTCAGTCCTAAATGAACTTTGGCATCATCAGTAGGACAGGTGCAAACTTACAAGCTACAACAGGCAGACAAAGACTGTTCTAGTGCGGAGCATGCACGGACAGCTGTGGTTGATGTGCTGGCATGCATGTTTGCAATAGCACACCCCACAGATGTACTCTATTAAAATAACACTGGAGCAGCAGTGCTGTGACTTACAGGCTTGACTGATAAGTTGGCAACGATTTTGTTAATAACATTTTTCAAATGGCTTGATTTGAATACGTCAGCTTTCCTTTGTGTTATGTGTGCTCTTAATATTTGGAGGTTTTAGACAAAGGAAGACATTTACAGACACCAAGCTGGGCTGTGAAAATTTTCATAGTCATTTTAACACTTAGTTAACTTTAAATAAGTCAGAGAATAAAGTAATTAATTTTAGAAAATATGTTTTGTATCAGACGGAGGTAATTAGCTGTGGTCCAACTGTGTTTAATGAACTGTATTAAAACAAATTAGAATGTTTTCATATCTACACTTTCACACTCTGATAATAAACAGCTGCATTTTAATTACTATAGGGAAGTAAAATGGTGTTATAATGTTATCTTCTTATCTTTTTCATTGACTGTGCTGTATTTCATTAGGATCCCCTGCTGTATCATTTGATATAATTGCAGCCTATTATATTGCATTGAGCCCTATCTTATCATATGAAATAGTGTGATATTACTATATCGTAGAAATACCAGGATGGAAAAGGAGTACCCAGCCAAATGCAGATACTTTTGAGCAGTGTCTGGTGAATTTGCTCAACTTACTGGCCACTGTGCGAGTAAATAAAAATAGCCAAAGAGTGATTTTATTACAGTAAATGGCATAAATGAAACACATTTTTTCTGCTCTTTCCTACTGACTTGAAGAGCAGGACCCAGCAGACCTACACACCCACTGACCAAAGAGCCCTGCCTCCTCCTCCCTGTGTCAGAGATGCTTTCAAATGTTTGCAGACACCTGTGCGCTGGGACGGTTTGACTCACTATAATAGACTCATTATAATATGAGAGTAGATCTCCAGTGCAACTGGTGTGTATGAACCAATGGCCTGCTTGTCACAAGTCAAAGGTATTTAAACAAAGCCTGAAATTTGGTGTGAGACTGCAGAAATTGCGCACAAGATATTAAACTCTAGTGAGTCTGACACTTCTAATGCCTATGCCAATGATTTTACAGTGCCCCTGTAGGCAGCACAGCAAATGTTGACATGGCCCAGTAAAGGACCAATTGGTTGAAAAACGAGGTTTAAAATAAGCAACAGTTCATTCAGGATCATTTATGCACTAAATAGTCTCTACCTTGTCAACATTAAGCTTTGATTATGTCATATCTCATTACATAACGCTGCTTGTTAAAACAGAGTTGCTGGTAAAGAATATTTGTGGATGGTAGATTATTGAATCCACCAGCAACAGTGACAGGTAGATAAAATAGTTAAATTCCAACCCTTTTGATTTCTATCTTACTATTTCTTATGGTAAAAGTATTCAAGCATTATTTGTATCATATATAAAGTATTCATATCAATATATATATTTTTTATTGTATGATCATTACATATTTTACTGTATTGTATCTCAACAAGGTTTTTGTTGTTGTGCCATCCTAGCAAAGCGTATTGCGATGTATCAAATAGCATGCATCACATTGCACCACCCCACATCGTATTGTTTGTATCATGTCGTATCGAATGTATTGTGTGGTATTTCATTATGTATCATGCAGTATTGCTTTTCACCGCATCAAATCACATCACACCACACTGTCTCTATCATGTTGTTTCCTTTCCTTTTTTTTCATATCCTATCTTATCATATTGTATCATATCGTATGTTATTCTATCGTACTGTTTTGTCGTGTATTGCATCATGTAATATTCAACTTTATCATATTGCACTGCATGGAAAAATATATAGCTCTGCATTGTGATTAATCTTGGAATTTCTGGAGTTAACTGTACTAAATCTCCCCTCTTTTGTTGCAGCATGATTATGATTATCATAATGAATTTAACTATCTTGCATTTTAAACTGTTTTTGTTTCCTTTTGGATTTTTGTACAATCTTAAACTTAGAGTTATTGTCCTTCTGTATGGATACAACCCTGCTTTTATTTCTAATGAAATGGGGAACTTCAGGTAGATTTAAGATAAGGACATTGACATTACAACGGAAAAAGAACTTGTTATGGACTACAAAAGAAATAATGGAGCATTAAAAAAGTGCAGATAACTTTTGACTCAACCACTGAGGTGACTGAGGATTCTTTAAGTGAAATGCGACTTTAAGGAGCAGTGGTGTACTTATTTCACATCACTGTGGCTGCAGGGAGGAGCTGCAGTGGCTTTAAGGTGCAGTGTGTAATATTTAGCCGAGTTTCACTTAGCAAAACAAAATTTTTGAAAATAAAGCATCGTATAAATAAATTTGCCAATTGAAATCAGTGTTTAATCAAATGGATCTACAAGTTGTATGTCTTATTAACTCTAAATAAGCCTTTTTTCAGTCACAGGAAGGATCCCTCCATGGAGTTTGCATCTACAGTACCAGGGTGCAAATAACAGAAACCCATGTTTTAAAATCCCAAAGGTTGCAACGGTTAACTGACTGCAGTATGTTGCCAATATTCCCCAATTTTACACACAGCACCTTTCAACAAAGATAATAAAGAATGTAATGGATCTAAGTTTTTAAAATTGACACACTGGTTATGGGCCTTTACTAACCTCAATTAATGCATCAACTCTGACAAGCTTAATTGTATGGTATCTTATCATTAGATAATGTATCATATCACATATTACATCATATGTTGACATATTGTATTGGATTATATTAAACCATGATATATCACATTTTGAAGTGTATCATATTGCATTGCATGGACTCACATTACAATGCACTGTTCTGTATAGTATCATATCATTTTATATCATATGTTGATACTGTGTTTATTTGTATCAAATACTAACAAAACATATTTTATTGTAATGTATCATATTAAACCATGACATATGTTTATACTTCAGATTGGATTATAACACATCTTATCTAAACTATTCTAATGTAATGCAACATTTCATATTGAATTGTGTTTTTGGTGGTGTTTTATGTCACAAATAGTACGATGCTATAAGGCGTCTTTTGCTACTGTCGTTTTTATGTCATGAGTGTCTCATCATTACCCATCAGTCATTCCCAGTCATAAAAATGAACAGTTTTCATGTTTTCAGCTCTTAGAAATGGCTGTAAACAAGCCCAGAGCCCCCTCCCCACCATTTTATTTATGTCTGAAAATAAATGCAATCTCATAAATCACACTCCAACCACTGGTTCTGTACCCCTGGAATTGGTTCCATTTAACCCCAGTGGCCTTTGTGAGACGGATGCCCACAAATTGTGACACCTAGGCAACAGAAAAAGCAGTGATTGACAGGGGAGAGGGTGTGGAGTGGGGGGAGAGCGTTATGAAGGAAAGCCTCTCAGGTCTGACAGGATGACAGCTCCTAAAATGAGCATCTGTCAGCGAGAGATGAAGAGGAGGCCTGTGGGGATCTCTTACAGACGGACAGGACAAAAAAATCTCCTCTAAAAGTTTCTCAGTGGCATCATTAATTCATAAAAAAGGATATTTCTTCTGCACCATGAGAAATGTGTCACTGCAGAATTAAAACACCACACAGAGGAGAACTTAAGTGCCGGGTAAGGTGTACAGCATACGCTCTAGATACCACAAAGCCAGGTCACCCTTCCTTTGCAGCACCCTGCGTCTAATGGCAGCCTGCCTCGGAGACTGGCGGTGTGACCTTGGCCTTGACTGTGCAGAGAAGATTGCAGAAAGGACAAAAAGAGGAGAGAAGGACACAAAGAAGGAGGAGATAAAAGATGGAGGAGATGGTGACAGGAGATGAGAGGGAGGAGGGACTATTAGAGATAGCCCCCCCCCCTTCTCTTCACCCCCTGCGGGACATGAGCAGCATTAAGAGGTGGCAGAAAATGGCTCAGAGACAGAATGAGAGCGAGCAAGAGGGAGAGAGAGAGAGCAAATGAAGAGGAGTGGAGGGATGGAGAATATTAGAGCACGTCCTCAAGGCACAGCAAGAGCTTAAATGCCACAGCGTGTACGCGTCCGTGCACGTCGTGTCTCCACTTCTTTGTGTATGAGTATGCACATATATCCTGTGAGTATGTCCTCAACCTCTAAATGTGTCCAACCTTTATCTGCGCGTCTGTCCATGCATGAGACAGAAGGGAGGACCCATACTGGGATTATGCCAGTGAAGAGAGGATGAGAGGATGCATGTGACCCGCCTGCAAAAAGCTTTTGACACATTAAAGGAGGATATTTGCAACAAAAACATCAAAAAAGACACTGTTTCCAATCCAAAAATGATCCATCTTTTAAAACATCCACTATGCAGAAGCGCAGAAGCTGCAAAGGCACGTTATTTTCCCTTTAAATTTGTCTGCTACAGCAATGCAGACGCAGTGGTAGGTTAGCCGTGTATAAAAGATTTAATGTGGGAGTTCAGTGGAAGCTCTCTCTGTGTGACATAACACCACACACAGATGAACTCTGGGTAAAGTGTGTTTCTTTTTTTTGCTGCTGGATATCACAGGTCCACAAACCTGTTCCCAAACCTCAGGGTTATCTGTAGTGTCAGTGTATTTTCACCTGCACACAAGCAAGACGCAGCTGCTTAAAGCCAGAACAAACACAATAAAACAACAAAAAACCTACATTCAACATCTTTGCCTCTTATGTTTGCATCCAGATACTTGTCCACTGGGAAATGTAGTTTTATCGAGGTCTACATGAAGGCTACAGGAGCGGTCAGTTAAGAAAAATGCTGCTATCGTGAGTGCTTGTGCTGCAAAGTGACTGAAATGGTGGTAAAAACAGGCAAGGAAGCAGCTCTTTTTCATTCAGATTCTACTCTAAATATAGATTTGCCCTGGTTGCAGTGATTGCATTACATCTCTTTTGTGCTAAAAACAAAAAAAAACTATAAATGAAACCAGGCAGACAGTTTTTAAGGCTTTAAGTCTGCCCATTAATCCACCCAGCCAATAAACAAAAATAAAATAAATATCTATCAACCTCATGGGGAGTATCTGGCACCATTTTTTCATCACAGGTGCCCCCAGCTCTCGTTTTACTACATGCGCTTTCATAGTTTTCATTTAACTATTTGAAATCTGCACTATAAAGTCCCCTTTGTTTTAATTTGCCAGCTCCAGAGCAGTTGTATTTACACAGGCAATCAAATCACTCCACAAGTGACATAAATAAAGATGTTATTCTTGCAGCATTTAAGGGAGGGAGCTAAATTTGATGTTAAGATTTAAAATTTTCTTTTAGGTAAATCAGCCATGCAGAATCTTCATGGACATTATTTCAACGGGAGGTCTGACAACTCCCACACTTAACGGCGGTGCAGCCCAAACTGACACATTTAAACCCAAATGACCTACAGTATGTCCAGCACCCTGGTCCTTGTTGGATAAACAATCATGTTAACACTACTGTTATTCACTTTCACTACAGTGAGCACTCATACCTGATTGTCATAGAACAAACCAATTAAAGAAAGAAGTTACAAAGCTGAAGTCAACCATAACGTTAGCAGCAGCTGGCTAACTTACAGTGGCGCTACGTAGCTAAGTTTGTTGCAGAGTGATTGTGTACAGTACTGTAAGCGCGTAGGACATCTGATGTGCCACGACTTGGGGCTGCAGAGGAGACAGAGGGCAACCAGAGTCAAGCTCAACACATGTTGGCACAGGTTTGTGTCGTTTGGTAGCCAAGGTCAAGCTCTTGTCTGGACCTATCACCCCTGGTAATACACCCGGACACTGCTGGTGGTTTTTGGCCCTCAGGACATCCACAACATCAACAGGGGCTCATAGCAACCCAAGTACCCGCCCTGGACGGTGCTCTAGGCCAGGGGTACACAGTTTTTTTCAGCCTCTGACCCCCAGGGTAACAGTCCCAGAGACTGGGGGCCCCAACCATCACTGGAAGTGGTTAAAGTGTACAATTTTGCACAAAGCATCATGTACATTACTCACATTTAAGCACAGATCACACTCAGTAACTGGTTTTATCTTAAATTCAACTTTTTTTGAAGGTATGTTGTACAGAAATGGATAAAATAAACCTCTTTAAATCACGCTGAACTTCTCTTTGTTTATTGAGAAAGCATCCTGCGGCCTCCCTAAGGGTCCGACTTTGGGAACCATTGCTCTTGGCCATGCTTGTCTACCACATCCACTCCACCTTAAAGCCTGCACTTAATATTTTTCAACAGATTGTTTTCCCATCCCCCTGGTAATATACCCTCCTTCCCGACTAATGCTGCCCTCAGGTGGGCTCACTCGCCATTACACAGCTTGCATTCACCTCAATTTTTGTCATGCCTAAAGGTTCTGCACAGTACTGTAGATAATGTCAGTGATGTATTGTATGAGGTTCTATACTTGTCACTTGGCAAACTTTGCTAACCTTATGTGCCTACAAGGAAAGCCGGAGGCAGGGAGAGAAGCAGCAAATAATTCAGAGCAGAGCAGGCATCAATGACAACAAACTGGCACTGATTAAGTCAGATGTAGAATGAAGGAGGAGCTGGGGTAGAGGAGGGCTGCAAAAAAGTGGCTTGCAGAAGGAGCAGCAAAGCATAGCCAGTCTAGAGCAGCTCAAATATGGAGGCATGAGTGCAATTTGCCAGTGGAGCGCTTAGAGCAAATCAGCTGGGTGTAGCTGATGAGGGCTTGCATGAAATCAGCTGATTTCGATGCTTGACTCCATGGCTTGCCTGATCTTACACTATGTGTTTGATTTCTTAATTACAATATGATAAAGAGGCACTCTTTAAGAAGAGTTTTGATATGAAAATTAGGTTCACTGAGAGAATTCAGTGGGTCCTTAAAGCTACTATCAGGAACGTTCTGATTTTTCTGCTTTTGGTGCCCCCTGTGGACAAAGTGCAATGGTAATCTTGTCATCTTTCAGTTCATATATAGAGATTAATTACAGATTGTGTCATAACTGGCTAAAAAACTCCTCACAGTAGCTTTAATGCTATGAAACTGAAATCAAAATTTAAATACAGCGTTAGTTGTAACATGCTTAGGCTAATTTCCAGTCATTTCTGGATGCTGTTCAGAAAAACATAGACATGCGTCACTTCTAAATATGGCTCTACTAGCTAATAATTCATGCCCCCCTACATGGAAATGAACTCCCTCATTCGCCCTCCCTGCATCCCATTAGGCTTCAATAAAAGAAAACACTTGATCTCCCACCCGACTTCTCCACAGATTCCTGTCATGCAGGGAATCTTTTCAGCCTGACAACATGACACTGAGTGCAACCCTTCCACTCAGTTATTTGTTCACAAACTAACCCATGAATGAAACATAAATCTGCAGAGAATCGCCCTGGTTTTGTGAGGATCACTGAGACTTGTCAGCAACACCCATACTATTACTGATTCATGCCTTTGGTGATAGTTATTGCCACTCAAAGTGGCAGCATAAATGTAGTTTAAAAGACACTGCGTTTGATAGACAGCAGAAAGTTTTCAGAGAAAACGAGTGGGTGGTCTGAAAGAATAAAAGGTCAAATGTATAATTTCCTGCTTTTATTCTCTAAATGCATCATCATGTTCGTCAGTATCATGATGGGAGTAAATATGTTGATTAATATGTAGGGATTTCTCCTCAGTTTACTTTGATTTCTAAATACTTTTGGCAACTTGACTTATTTCCTTGATGTCTTTGTTAGGACTGTAATTGTGCCATGCATCAATGAGCAGCAAACTTGACATTTACATAACTCGAACAATTTCCCATCAGTAAAATGAAAAATGACCACTTTATATCTTATAGGGGGAGAATAAAAGAGAAGAGAGCATGCTGTGTAAATACTAAAAGGTCGTCTTAAAGCGGCGAATTCGCCATCTGGTCTGCAGGTCATAACGTATTCAGGTCACAGAGTGTTGTCCATGCCACACAATTCCATTATGTGCTTTTAATCACAAAATAAATCAACCCTGCCATCGTTAATAATTTCAAAACTTGATCACACCGATGCCAATTCTGCTACAGTGCATTCAGAGTGATTACTTTGTCTGATGAATATTGCAGAATTCAGCAGAAGCTTTCAGCTGTCTCCAGAAAGTGTCATACCGCATTTGGCTTCCTGAGGACTGGCCCAGCCCTGCCAGATATGGAATTAAAAACTTCAGCTTTCCTTCTAATAAGGGAAATGGATCTTCAACTGTCTGAATGATAAAACTATATATCTGCATTTCATACTGTTGTCTCAGAGAGCTCAGACCCCCACAGGCACCTGTGTTTCGTCTCAGAGGACACGGTAGCAGCAGTGACATGATCTTTATCTAATTAAATCAAGGTTTCGTTTAATTTCCTGAAGGTTAATGAGAAGTTTATCATCCACACCAAAGCCCACTTTTCGCTCGCTAACAATGTAGCGGCTCCTGATAAGGTAAGAAAGCATACTCGCTCCCAGCAAGGTGAGAGATGAGACAAGGATCCGCAGAGGAGGAAAAGCTGTGTTAGTGTTCTGTTTGTGTTGGCAGGCTATGTGTAAGATAGCAGCAGCAGCCCTCCTCTGTGCTACAGTAGATCAAACCGTAGCACGGAGCTGTCCAGCTCGGTCAATAATGTGGGTGGATGCCTGGAACCTGCCATGAATGACCTTAACACGTCTTTAAAACCTTCAGCCGTCAGCAGGAGGGATGGAGGTGTGACAGAACATGCTGTGAGTGGTTTGCTGTTCACCAAACAAGCCTATAATTTACAGTGAGGAGAGAAAGTCTTTCATGTAATATTAAAAGACAAAGCCAACATATTTCATATTTAATTTCATTAATACTTACCGGGCTCTCAGTATGCTTTGAGATACAGCAGGAGAGAGGAACAGAAGGGAAAATTGCTCATGCTTTCAGTTCAGTTGCCTTTTGGGGTATGTAATATTAATTCCATTTTTTATATAGCTATTCATTTTCGTGGATAATTAATAGTTTCTCTTAGAAGAAGACAGCTAATCCAACTCCAGGAGAGAGAAGAAGGAGAGGATTTTACCCAGTCAGTCAAAGAAAGCTTCATTTCACAACAAAGTCCGGCAGGGAATTTTATGACAATCACACCTGCACAATATATCCCGATATAACTTTGTATTTATGATACTGAACATTAACCTTCATTGTTGACAAATGAAGCCAATGCAGAAGCGCAACTATCTGCAGTTCCTCAAGCATCCACAAGAGGCTGACTCCAAAAGCCCTGAGAGTTCTATTAACAGCAATGTTAGATTGCACATATTCACAGGGGAAAAGTCATGTTTACAATCTTGTTTACTAAACATTTTTTATCTTGACTGTTCATATCAATATTGGCACACACTGTATGGGGGTCAAATTTCTTAAGCCTGACCCATTTGATTATGCTAAGGCTAAGAGTGAAGCTTAAACTTGTATAATCTAATGTGGCTTGCAGATTGGTGCTAATTGCGGTGTTGCTTTTCTTCAGTAGGCTTAAAACCCTCCTCAATCACACCTGTCTGTCCAACTTTTTCTAAACTGACTGAAAGTTAAAGGTCACATATTATGCAAAATACACTTTTCTAGCAAAAATATGTGCCCCTGGCCTGTCCACAATCCCCCCAAGAATCCGAAACATCCATTGCCTTCCCCCCCTCTTTCTCCACCTTTCAGAAAAAGTGTGAAACAACCCGTTCTTAGATTTTCCCCTCATGATGTCATGTGGGGAGTTAGCACCGCCCCCAGGTTCGGTTGGCCCTCCTCGCTTGGAAGAAAGTTCCCACCCTTTAAGTTGGCATTAGCATTTCCTACATAGTGACCACTAACACTCGGTTCCAAAACTCTGCTGCAGAAACAAACAGTGATACTATTAAGAGTATGCAAATGTGATTTTATCAAGGTTCCCCGATTAGTTTTTCCTAGGAGTCATATAGTGTAAAGAATATCAAGCCAAGGGTTTTCCACCACTGCACAAATTCAAGTTACTGGAGATGTTTTTTCTGCTTTAATTGCTATTATTTCATAACTATAACAAGTAGCAGAGGTAGTATGACCATTCAAAATTCTCAAATCTTAAATAAAGGCCACATAAGAAAAATGATGAAGCTAAAATTGAGCATAGAGTGTTAGTTCAAGCAGGCAACAGTGTCAAGCTGTATCGCCAGCAAATAAGCTTCAAGAGACACACTTTCTTGCATTGCATTGCAACCTGCAGGTATTCATCAGAGCCATTGTCAGCAGTGGCTTTCAGCCAGTTGTAGGTCCAAATGTGTCAGCTATTTCTAAAACATGTTTTTCCATGTAAAATAAAGGCATTTTAATTCTATATGAATCATACAGTGTGCATTGGATTGCTTTTATGAAGGACAGTTGCAGTTTAATTTTTTTATGAAAAAAAAAAAAATTGGCTGAACTAATTCTTAATTCAGGCCCACAACACTGATCAAACACTGTCATTAGAGTCTGTAAATATTGGTATATGTGAAATCAACAGAAGTTCAATATCATTCATCCCTGCTTCTCACTGAGCTTTTACCCTTATCTAGAAGACACCGAGCTGAACTCCACGTCAGTGTTCATCACCTCTCACCTTTCCTCTGATCACAGTCTGGCCTTTTTGATTGATCGCTGACAAGCCCCGACACTCATATCAATATTCAACATCCAACATACCTGTCAGTGAAAGTTCAGCAGGCTGCTGGAGGCAATCAAATGCCCTGAGATTGAAGATTTTATAGGTTTACTATTAGACACAAGGCCTTACAGTCCAACTCCATTCAAACGAGTGATTGGAAATGCGACATAAAGCTGCTGTGTGCACTCATATCTCACTGCACATGTTCTCTTAAAGCCGTCTGAGACTTGGGGTAGAGCCGCTGAACGAGCCCATATATTCAGACTGAAAATATAGCTGCATCACCCAGTGTTAGGAAAGCAACAGCCATTCAGTGCAGCATCAAGGGGATGTTTTATTCATCTTTATAGTTTATAAGCACAAAGCATCACAATTCTTTCTCTGTGAATCATTTAAAGCTCCTGTGATGGACTTGTAATTCACAGTATCTCTTATCTTTTGTTGGTATGTTCATGGATATATGGCTAATTTAAGTTCCCAATATCACTGCAAACAACCTGCAACAGGAGGAAAGTAAGTAGGATTTAGAGAGTAAGAAAATACCTCGCATTTTATCTTCACCATGCACACGGTGGTTTGGAGAACATTGATACTAGGTGTGTGTTTTGATGATAAACTCCAAGGAGTTGCTTTTTAGAAGAGGCTGGGTCTTTCACTGTAATCAAGAGTCTTCAAGTATCATATGGGGGGGTTTGTTTGGGTGTTATTTCTAGTCCTGCAGGCTGCAGTTCAGTGCAATTACTCAGCAAGTCCCCCAAATTTGTTCCACCCTCTCTGACTTCTTCATCCAAGGCAAAGGTTGTATTTGAGACTGCGATGAAATGTCCCAAGTGTCCTTTTTCCCCAGGGTTGCCGTCTCAAATGACAAAAAGCTCATCTATTATGCAAGGAGAATTGGTTTTGCCTCAATTTGACATGATCTTTTTCCAAGATATCTTCTGCTCCCTCCAACACAAAAACAACACAGCTTTCATTAATAAATTCTGTGCACTGGGCCCTTCGAGCTCATTAAAAACATGAGATATAATGAATGAAAGCACCCAAGGATGGTGGAGCGAGAGAAAAAAAAAAATAAAGCAGACACAGACAGAGGGCACAGAGCTGATTCCTGTGAATAAGAGATGTGATGTTGCCACGGTGATGGGCCACTTGTGGGAATAACTATGAATGCAGTGTGTCAGAGAGAAACATACAGGAGCGGTAAAGTAATAAAAGGGGATCAGAAAACCAAGACACAGTCTGTCTTCAGAGACTAGGATGGTGTAGCCCTTTAGCCCCTCTGTCAGAGGGAGTTTCATGCTTTCCTTACTGCATCTAAGTAACCCTCTGACGGAGCTAAACCTACTGTCAATCTATGGAAGCAATCATTCAAAATGAAGATAAAGTGAATGAAAATCACAGATCACGTCTCCCTGATCATGTCATTAATATATGGCAGCGCAGATGCGGCACAATTCTAGGAAATAAAGAAATTAAGCCAGGTTGTTCACTGTAAAAGGTAGCTTTTATTCATTAGTATTGATCAACCTGGAAGATAAATCGTCTTTGCCTTCACTTGGACTGTGTCTGAACCTACAATAAGAGCAACCATGTGCATGCCACATAACAATCCCAGAACCCATAGGCTATTATCATGATATATGCAGCTATAAATGATGGCATATTTACAGCCATTCCAGTGTAACCAGTGGAATTTATTTCTATGCCCTGAATTGTTGACAATTCAATGGGCAAATTCAGAGGCAACATAAAGTTCAGAACAAAAGCAACACAGGATTTGCCACTCCTGATATGTCTGCAAAGTAACCTCTGTGCTACCTGTTCACCTGTTCTCTGTTAACCTGTGAATAATAATAGTAATAATAGTCCAACATGGAGGCAGACACATCTGACAGCAGATGCTGTCCCTATTTTTCTCATGATTTTGGTTGATTCAAATTGTGTCTCAATGCATTCTAATCTTTTATTATCATTTCTTTGTATGGCTGCTTGTTGCTTTATTGAATCTCTGGTCATTTCTGCTGCATAAAGGTTTAAAGAGGTAAAAATAAAAAAGTATAGATAAATGCTTGTAGGTGTTGGTACCAAAATCAGGTCCCAATATGGTACTCCTACCAACCCACCTGAGACCTATCAAGCTGAATCACAACACAGATTTTGGTGCTTCATTTCAGTACCACTCAGTGATGTCAGAGCCAAAGATGCTGAATATTCTCTGATCAGTGAGCTGACCAAGACAGCCCTGTGGCAGCTGCTAACAGGCATTACAGGCAATCAAAGCATTATCACATGGGCCACAAGAAAACCATTATTAACGCTACAAACATCTTGTTTATCATGCTAACAAGATAGCGGTCAACTAACTGGTTGTATGTCAAGAAGTGAAAACATAGACAAACTTCAGCGCCTAGAAGATTTACAGTATATGAACACTATACTACTATGCCTGGCTTAGCTGGAGTCACATTAAACTATTCAACTTTGAGGTCAAAGCCCAGGTTAATACATGTCAGTCAGACTAATGCTTAGGGTAAGATCACACAGGAAGACTTTTACTTTTCTCATTAATCACTCATTTAGGTGTCTCTCTCTTTCCACGCTCTGTTTTCTGGCACTGGTAATCAGCTGATATGGGTGTCTACTCACTAAGTTCTGAGCCAATCCCATTCTGCCACAAGCTTTCTTGAAGTCTCGATCCAATCATCCTGTCACTGTCTTATTCTACAATCTGCTCTACTCTCCTCTGCAGTCAGTCTGTTGTTTCAGTTCGACCCTCGCAACCCTCCTCCAACCAAGCCACCTCCATTATATTTTAATCAGTGGCCAGGTCCAGCTCTTTGTCTTGTCTGACTCCTTTCATCACCACCACAAGTATCTAGACTCCATAGGAGGGTGTACCATTCTGTTGTCAGCCTCACTACCCCTTCAAGCTTATGAAACATCACGATGGAGTCTATTCAACAAAGACATTTCACATTTCCAAACATTTCTAAACTTGCAAAATAAATTGACTCATATTAAGTCATTCCTGGTTGAAGGATGCTCACAAATAGTTCAACGTCATACTAAAAAAATTTAGACAATGCCAATCCTAGTTACAAGGAGACTTCCTCTGGGCATAATTCAGTGGTTTGAGCCTGGAGAAAAATACATTGTCTTGCAGTTTACTTGCAATTAATGGGTCTTAAGTTGCCTCAGTAACAGAATCATGATGTATATTTGTATAAAGTCAAAGGAAAGTGTTATCAGAAATGTCTCCTCAAGGAGAAGAAAATCATTTCTTGGAAAAAACTAATTACTGGACGAATGCACACTGGATCCATAACTTTCTTTGTGTTATATTCTAGGGATTTGGAAAATGGAATAGCTGGATTATGTTCTGCCTGTTTTTTCTCTCCACTTAAACTGGCTTCACTTTACACACCAGAGAGACCAAGTACTGCTCATAATAGAATCCTAACCCTGGCTAACAGATTCTACACTTTCCAATGGAATTTGTAATTCTGTGAGATAAGTCACTAGTAATTGAAATAAGACTAAACAACCAGTTAGCTCAGATATAACTCATGGATGCTCATGAGCAGTCATGTACAGCTGTGTCCTTTCAAATTAAAAGTAAAACTTCAAAATATGTTCCACTGGAGTCCGATGAGAGCAGAGAGGAGGGAAGGGAGAAGGAAAGAGAGAAAAGTCAAACTGCTTCTGGACGGTCTTTGATGCATTGAGGCTTTGAAGTCAATACTGATGCAATTTAGGGCCAGAGGCGGAGAGAAAGCTACAAACCATTTCATTAGCACATTCCCTTGGCTTTTATATGAGACAGCCTCAGTAACAAGGCCAAAAAATGTCTCAATGTCTCTGATTTACTCAAAAGTGAGACGAGACTTTGTTTTAATTTTTAGCCTGTAGAGCCTTAGTGGAACATCTGAAAATATTTGGCATCTGGGAGAAAATAAATTACAGGATGTTTTTACAAATCAGTAACCTTCTGTAAACCTTTGGAGGCTGTAGAACAAGCCAACTCATTAATGCCAAAACATGCAGTTCCTTGTATGGCCACTTGAGGCAATACAAGGGAGCCACTCATAACTAGATCCAACTTATAAATGCTTAAGTTCACAGCAGAGAGAAAGATGTTTACAGCCTGGAAATCACATTTTTATTCCCTAATGGTACTATAGTGTATATTGTAAAAATTGGTAGGTTTTAGCATCTGCACTGATTATACTTGGCACATTGATTCTGCACAACACATGCATGGGAATCAGGGTTATACTGGCTTGCAGGGAAGATGGCAAACTGTGAAAAGACTTTTTTTAAGTTACCTGGTTGCTGTAACCTGAAATGCCAGATGGCAAACCTCTGAAAGAGAGCATTTGGGCATAAAGGGCAGAGCCTTTGAAAAAAAACTCAGAGGGTGACTGGATGAACGTTCTGACACATTTTTGGTGCGTGTCCGCAGCTACTGAGGAATAAACTCCATATAGAACAGCATAATGCAAACCATGGCGACTATCAACATGTCAGTACATGACTTTTGTTGTTTTTGAATAGAAAACAACTTACTGCTGTTCTTTGTTCTACTAACAAAGAAATGTTGTCAAGTTCTGATAAAACTGGCATTTTAGCAGCATCCACGCTAATGTCTTCCGCCATAACTGCACCAGCCTCTTGTTGCTGCTTGCTTACACCATGACTCCGCCACACTCGAAAGTACTGCCCCTCAACGCTGATTGGTCCCGTCAATTTCTAACCAGGCCCAAACTGTTCAGACAGGAGCTTTGCAAGATGGATTCACCAGTGAGAAACACAGAAACGGGTGTATCGCTTTGCAAGGTTAAGGTTGCTGTATTTCCATCGCCAAAGATGTGGTTGAGCAAATCTCACAATTTAAAGCACCTTCTGTGGGAAGCCTACTGGTTAACCACTCATTCCCCAGTCAATGAATCAATGTTTCAGATATACTATGACAAAAGTATTTAGCCACCTGACAGGGATGACATTCAAATACCTGTACTTTAATATGGGGTTGGCCCCCTTTTTTCAGCTAAAACAGCCTCTACTCTTCTTGGAAGGCCTCCCACAAGATTTTGGACTGTTTCTGTATGAGTTAGGCCTATTCATTCTGTACAGCAAGGATAAGAGGTCTAGCCCAAACCCTGAAAAATAGTCCCATACTATTATCCCTCCTCCACCAAACATCACAGTTGGAACAAAGCAGATAGCCAGGTGACATTCTCCTGGCATATGCCAAACCCAGACTCAGCCATCTGACTGCCAAACAGGGAATGCATGCTTCCTCACTCCACAGACCACGTTTCCACTGCTCCACAATCCAGTGAGTGTGTGCTTTACACCACTACATCTTATGCTTGGCGTTAAACTTGGTGATTTGAGGATTGCTTGCAGTTGCTCGGCCATGGGAACCCATTAAATGAAGCTCCCGGGGCACAGCTTTTTTGTGCTAACATTATTAGTGAAAGTTCAGAACACTTCAACTATGGAATCAGCAGAGCAGACCTCTGCTCACCATGCACCTCAGCGGTCGTTGACCCTGCTCTGTGGTTTACGAGTTGCTGTTGTTCCTAAATGCTCCCACTTTTTAATATTATCACTCACAGTTGACGGTGAAATATCCAAAAGGGATAAAATTTCACAAACCATCTCATTGCATCCAGCGGCATTCAGAATGACCCATTTTGTATCACAAATGTTTGAAAATGGAAACTGCATGGCTTGGTTTTACACATCTGTGGCAACAGGTCTGACTGAATAACCTGAATTCAATAACTAACAGGTGTGGCCAAATACATTTGTCCATATAGTGTACATAGTCAACATACCAACTGGCTCTCTCACTGTGGATATTTCCATTACCACAATGTATAAAACAGTATAAAATGAACTAAACAAGTGAGGCACTGGCATATTGCAACTGAAAAAGTCATATTCGCTTCAGGCTGCAAAATCAATATGGAGATCAATCCTAATATACATGTCACTCCTCTTGCTTTTATTTTTTTCTACACTTTCTCTTTATAACTCACTCTCCCCCATTAGTCTCTCCCTCCCTTACTTCCTTCCTTCCTGTGGCTCTTACATCACCTGTGATAGTCCCCAAATGATCTCATGGAAACAGTGAGCAGTGAGCAGCCGGCTGGTTGAGGTGATGTTTTTTAGGGACACTGTTTGGCTGTCCCATCCCAGGAAACAGAATCCCAGTGGGGGTAAACGGATCTGAAACCTGGCTTAGCAGATGGTCCCCACTGTGCTGACTCCTCTGATAAGCAATTAGAGGCACAAACATGACACTAGTGACAACAGCATATTCAGAACGAACCTGAGACCATATCCAGGAGCGAGTATGATACTGTCACAGGAGCACAGGTCATAAAAAGACTGAAATATGAAGCATATAATACAGCAGTGCCTACACACAGAAAGCTGGCACTCAATCACCTTCACCTTCAGAGGCTCAGCACTGCACAGTAGGGAGGTGTTTCCCATCGATATAAAACATTATGTGACAGTTGCTTTTTGTTGCCTCTTAGGTCAGTTTTAGGGGGAGTAGAGCCATACCATCTATCTTCCAGCACTGATGTTGCTGCAATAATAACCTGTCCACCCTATAAAGCAGAGGTAGGGATGCAGTCGGCCCCATCTCCAGTGATCCTTTCACTCCCACACCATCTCTTTCTCTGTGTGTGACTCAGACCTGCTGATGTATAGATGGTGAAACAGACTGAGAAGAGGAGGCAGATCCTGCTTCACAGAGAAACTAACATGCAGCATTTAAAACCTGCAGGCAGAAAATGTTCAACCTTAATAATTTGTAACTTTGTCAGTCACCATAGAGACATTTTTTCCTCTACAGTCAATCCTGGAGCAGAACTTGATTTATAGAGCAGCACCTACACTGTGAGTTGCACAATAAATCACAGTATCATCATCATATTGATGAACATGGGCACTAAATCATTCCTTATGTGCTACATGTGCTATATTTTAATCACATTTAGCTAATATAAAATATATCCTCACTAAGTACATCATTGATTAATGACTTTCTACAAAAAAGTTAAAGGAAATTCCCAATGTATTTGTTGTTGTTAGCACTGTGTTCACACTGACGGAGCAGCCAGAGAGGTCTGTCTGATCTCAGATCTCAGACACCCCCTTTTGCAGACCACTACCGTGAGATGCTGCTTCTGTCAGAACACAAGGGATGCAAGATGCCAATATGACCATATATTTTTTTTTTTTTAAGATCTATTTTTGGGCTTTTTTGCCTTTATTGTAGAGATAGGACAGTGGATAGAATCAGAAAAGGATGAGAGAGCTGACCGGTGGTGGAAGAGCCACAGGACGGACTTTGACACAGGAAGTTTTTTTTTTTTTCTTTTTTTTTTTTACTTTATTCTAAAACAAAGTCTGGCAGCTAAATTCATGATAATCCCATTGCAAACATTGCAGACTAAGAAATATTTCATATGATATAAAAAATAAAAAGGTCAGATCAACTCTGTAGTTAACATTTCTACTTAAGCCACTGTAGCTATGTTTGCTTAAGATAACGCTAACAGGCTAAAGCAAACAACTGTTTGTATAAATGCTTTAAAATGGGTATTACTGTAGCAATTGTAGCATAATAAAATGTTGCTAATTTACTGTAGCTACACCAGTTATGTAGCTATGTCATCTACATTGCTAATGTAGTTTGCTAACTTTGTAATTAGCTACGTTACCTGCATAGCTATATTATCTACATTGCTAATGTAGTTTTGTATAATAGGTTTATCCTTCAATTGTAGCATCTGTTGTAACATGCTGCCATGTTGATTTATTTGAATGTCATTGAGGAACATACAGTACAATGCAGCATTTTACTGCAAATCAAGTTTACCTTTGTGGACAGTTTATATTTATCAGTTTATATTTATCCATGTGTATAGGAGAGAAGGGGCTTGGACAAGCAATTCAGGCCACATCTTTATCATGTATGTTGTGCTGATTTTTGTTTGGTGTCCAATATCATGCACATCTAATTTTGCACAATTTCCCCATGACAAGGAAGCTGGAGCAAGTGGAGGAGGTTATACTGAGGCGCTGTCTGTGCCTCTGCCAGAATAAAAGGTGTAAAACCCCAAAGAGAATACTGATATCACAGCATCTTTCATCCTTATCATAACACATTGCAGACAACCTCCGGTACAAGAGGACTCAGGACAAAGGAGTCTAGAGTGGTATGTGGAGATAGAGAGGCAATTTTATCATGCATATTTGGTGTAGCAACACATAGAAAAGATATAAGTACTGTAAGTATTAGCTCTTATACACACTTTGCTATGTTGCCGATGCTGTTTCATTGCTAAAATGAAATATTTTATCGATTATCAGGGCCGATTTTGGGCATCTGGCTCTACTTTCACTCTCTCCAATTTCACCTATAGGTTGTTTCCACTGAGTGGTCAGTTTGAGTTTAGTACAGCTAAATAAGCATTTAATTGCATTTACATTACCAAAAGTTGGAAAGGGTCTTAAATATCCAACCCACACTGTCCTACTTTTTGGCACCCTTCAGTAGGGGTGCCAAGCTTACCTATCCATCCCTAATCAGTGGAGCTGTGCACATAATAGACACACTGCAACTCACAGATTGGCCAAAACAATTGCCTGTCTTAAGATTTTGGAAGAACATTAGTAGTACGATAATTTGGACAAACCCATGGATGATCTCAGAGGTGCAGATCTTACTGGTGATTGTAAGTGAAGCGTCAAGGCTCAAGGAAACCATACCAAATCATACTCATTTAAACCAGACCACAGAAATGCAGCTTTCATATCCACACCACTGATTGGTTAGATGTCACACAAGTACTAGCCAATTAACACTGAAGCCTAAGTGCCATTGACATAGAAAACATAAGGCTTCATTTCCTGTTTTCCTGCTGCTACTGGGTAACTCTGTGCCATCTCTCAAGTCAATAGAAAGGGTACTAAATTGTTTGTTTTTGTTTTTTTTTTTTCAAATCATGCAGTTTTAATTTTTGTCACATTAACCCCTATTTGAAATCTCTCAAGACTAGTTCATTTCTTGCTTGTAAAAAGGACCTGCTTTTTAAGTTAAAAAAATATATAACAAGGACACAGGGTGTTTAGAGAGCTGCAAGAAAAATCCTTCAGCCTTTTTTTCAGATTATTTTTTGGGCTTTGGAGAGGGGTCTGGCAGCAGACTTTACATCTCTGACAGCCACTCTCACAGACCGTTCATCTGAGACGCCAGTTATCTCAGAGAGGGAGTGCCACTTTTTGACGGTACCATGTATTTCCAGTTTCTTAAACTCAATTTTATTCATAAATAAAGTGTGGCAGCTACATCCATTAAATAACCACAACATGCAAACATTACAGACTAAGAAACATTACATAAATTAAAACTGAGAATAAGGTCAGAGGTCTGGGGTTAAATTATGTAAAGACCCATTTTAGAAGTAGTTACATGTACAGTGGCTCGCTTTAGCTTTGTTAGCTTTTGCTAAAGCTATACTAGCTTGTAATCAATTCTACTACATTAGCCAATGTAGCTAAGTTAGCTTTAGCAATATAAGTTTTAGCAAACATAGCTTAAACTAAAGTGGCTATGAAGATAATGTATCTGCCTATCTATGTAGCTCTGTTCTCAATAGCTACATTAGCTTCAGCAATGAGAGCTTTAGCAAACATAGTCAATGCTAATTTAGCTACATAGAAATGTAGCTTTGGTAGCTGCTTTGTGAGCTTAACTTTAGCTTTGTTAGCTACATAGCTTTGTCAACTAAGTAGATGGGTTATCTGCAAAAGCTTAAGGAGCTGGCTAAGCTACTCTGGCTGCGTTAGAATTTTTTCATTAAGGACAAGCTTTTTTTTCTGTAAGCAGACAGTTTACTGGCTTTACTAAATGTTTTGTAATCAAACTGAGCTAAACTGGCACCCATCCTACAGCCTTTTGAGTAAAAAAAAATTGGTTGGAGAAAAATACACAAATCTGAGTCGCAGCTGAGCAGCAGCACAATACAGCTCAAACAAAACTTTACAAGTAAGTAATTTATAAGCAACAGACAGAGGAGATAATAGTCTTAATACAAGCAGATCAAAGTAAGGAATAAAATCCTAGTCATCTGTATTTTGCTGTGCAAAGACTAACTCCTGCATCAGCAGGAAGATAAGAGAAAACACACGTTTAATCAGCAGAATTTCAACCCAAAAAGTTTCCTGCTTTAATAATCTTTGTAGTGTCCCCCGTGTAGTGTCCCCCGTAATCCTTATTTTGGAAAGCTTTAAGGAAAGTGCCTGGCAGCAACATCCGTTTCAGATACAGCTGAATCAATGTGATGCTGCAGGTTCTGATCCATTAGGTGTGCGTCATCCAGGAGACACTGAGTCACTCAGCCCTCCTCCCTCAAACCGTACCAGGCATCCATGGCAAAGAGGAGACAGGGAGACAGAGCGCTGTCTGGGAGGTGACGAGGCGGGCTCCAAATGACAAATAAGAGAACGTCTGAAGCCTCTGAATCTGTGCTGAGGTCTCTAACTGTCTGCACGCAATTTTCTGCCCGTCTGTTTGCGTATTTGTCGCCTGTTTGCTTTGTGATTTGGTGTCTCTATCTGTCTGCAAATCTGTCTGTCTTGACAGAATCTAACTGTAATCGTATTTCTAACTACCCTGTTGCTTCTCTGCCTCAGAGGAGTACATAATCGTCCTGTAAAAAGTCAAAGGAATATGCTGAGTCTTAAGGAAGGCAAATTTTTTAATTATCTAATAGCATGGAGTACTTGTTTAAAAGCTACGGTGGCCTTGTTGTAATTAGCTAAGTGTTTTTGGATGTTTTTCACAACACTTACCATGGGCGATGCCACCGGAGCGGTTCCAACAAACAATAGCAGCGTGGAACAAATTGTGAAATACAAGACTTAAACTTTTTACCTCATATATTCCAGTTAGAGAGACATGATTTGATTTGTGAGT